>NC_046334.1:2486326-2843600 GCF_000738735.6 Corvus cornix cornix | reverse complement strand
TTGGTCCCTTAGGAAGCATGGAGTGATCAGTCCATTCTGTGACAAGAAAATCCAGACAAATGCTATGGTCAGCCCTAACCAGGAAGATGCAGAGCCAATGACCTAGAACCTGCCATAATTATATTTATAATTTTAATGTAATTAAATGGTGTGATAATGCAAAGGTGGAGTTCAGAGAGCTTAGCCATTCCACTGAGGCTGGTGAAGTTACTTACGGGGTTTTGTATCAGTCTAATGTGTCTGAGCAGGATCAGGAATTAAAAGAAGAACTTTACGGAAATATTTTCAGAAGGATTGCTGCAAAGACCAGTGCTGCTTCTGGGGGGCCAAAAGACTGAACATTTTTCTGTTGGATTCCTCTCAGGAAGTACAGACCTACTAGTGCAGCTGTGGAAGGCATGGATGCAATGTACCATGGAAAGAGACAAAACCAGAAAGGTAAGAAGGTCTTCTATCTCCCATCCTTCCCTGACCGCACTCTCAGGAAAAAATTCCAAACAATGAAATAAAGAAGAACTGGTTCCTACCCCTGCAGTTCAGCTCTCCATTTCATCAAAGTGCTCCTTGACATGACTTCGGTAGGGCTGTGCAATCCCCAGGAGAGGACACTCCCCGTTACAAAGCTGCTGCGCATCATCTGGCGCCAGCCACAGCATCTGCAAAGGCAAGGTCCAGCACAGAGCAGACCTGGAAAAGGAATTACCTCTGGGCCCAGGAGACAGGAGCTGCCTCTCCAGTCACGCCGTGCGGGCGGTGCTGCCTCTGTGGGTAAGTCAGCGGCCTCGTGCTGCAGAGCACTGTGCATTCCTCATTTCTGCTGAGTGATGGTGCAGATCCTGGTTCAAATGGTATCGTGTGTTTATCAGTATGTGGTACCACATTTCCATCCCTGGAATAAGAGAACTGACATACATAGTACATTTTATAGGAGGGTAACTGTATAAAGAAGTCATACAAATATGTAAAAATTCAACTATTCACAAAAGAAATGGAAGAACTGCTGTTATTGTCAATAATATAGAACATGAGAATAGGCATCTCATCTGTCAATACATAAAGGTCAGAGCATTTCCACCCTGGAAGTGCTTCCAAGATGGATCCTCTGAGCATTTACAGAAGCATGCAGAAGCAAAATACAAGATAAACACATTTGGGGTGAAAGGGCAAAGGAAGGAACTAAGAAAATGACTCAAGCTGAGCCCTGTCTAGCAGCAGTTGTAGACCTTAGATAGATCTGGGGAAGCCCCATTTCTGCTGCAATCCTCTTTCTGCAGGGCCTGACGTGGCGTTTTGTGGCTGGCTGGAAACTGCTCATTCCGGGCTTTGATTAAAACACTGTACAGTGTGCGAGGAAGCAGAGACTCGTCCTGAGACTTCTGAGTTATTCCTGTTCTGCTGGAAGCTGACATTCCACTGACAACCATCTCATAGCTGCTTTACACTCGCGGCTTTCGGTTTCTCATCTCAGGGACACCGACCAGAGCAATGCCTTTTCTTTTTTTGCTAGTTTATGTTCTTTGTTGTGAAAACTTCTCTCAGGATAGTTGATATCTTTTGGCTTTGTATTGCAGGCACAGTTTTTCTCCTGGTATAAATTCCTTCAAAGCCAGAAAGATTGACTTTTTTTCTTCACTTGTTAACTTAATGTAGGTTGTCTTCCTGCTACTCAATTAGATTGCATTTCTGCTGTGTGGGATAGAAAGGAATAAAAAGGAAAGAAATTAGAAAGAATCCCCCCAAAGTGCTACTGTTTCCCATTCTTGGTGCTTTATGTTGCAAAGAAAACAATCCCATAACATAACCCCCATCTAAAATCTGCGGTTCATCTAAGCTCCACTGGATGAGAATTAGAAACAGAGAGTTTAATTTTAATGCAATTTTAGGATTGAGACATAGGCTGAAAGGATACGAATCAATTGTTGTGAAGTTCTCTGGTGCATAAGCCTTGATTTTTCATGTGACGTGAAAAGTTGTCATTCATCTTTACTTCTTTATTTTGCCCTTTAGCCAGCAAGGTACTACAAGCTTCAAATTCCAGAATTGCAGCTTTTTGCCTTAATTTAAGGTCAACACAATTATGCTGCAGCCTCTGACTGTTTAGCAGAGGTTATTACATGAAATGAATGACACAGGTGCGCAGGCAGAGTGCGATAAAGGCAAATCAAAGCATTTCATCTACAGCTTTTCACCTTTTACAAATTGTCTTGGAAAATGCAAATCACCCTGCACTGTAGTTCACTTGTTACTCAGTTTCTGCCCCATTGAACAGCGTTGTGGCCCTTGAAGTCTCTTTCCAGTTTCTTACCCTTTTCACTCTTTCTTTCTTCCCCCTTTGCCTGTTAGAACACCACTCTTCTTGCTCCATCATTCTCCCTGACAGACTCCTGCCTGCAGCTTTGGCAGAACACTGCTTTTTGTTGCAGTTCCTCTGATCTGTTTTGGTGCCCAGAGTGTCAGCTTGTTTCTGAAAAGACAGATCTGCTTGAGAGTAAAGATGTCTGCTCGCTGAATTCCTCATGTGAATGACTCAAACTCTGTTTGTGGAGGGACTGGGAGCCAGATCTTTCCTCTCCTTTTTTCCTTCATTATGCATGAAGGAACATGGGTGCCTGACTCCCAGAGATGTGGAGAGAGGGACAGGTTTATAGCAGAGCAAAGAGAAGGAAGGTGGTAGGAAGAGACTATTCCTATCTGACCACAGTTGGACCCTGCAGAGCACGCTTGCTATCAAAACGTTTCTCTCTCTGATAAGTCTGAAAATACACAACACAGAAAAGTGGCTGTGAATTACCTCTAAATGTGGCAAAACATTTTAAATAAAGGGCAAAATCCTGTCTGCTCTTTTTATTGCATTAGAAAAAAGCAGCGTGAACAGATAAAATGTTCAGGCACCAGATGAGAGCAGACAGAACCAATAAAATCCGAAATAAAGAAGGTGTTTTATTGTGCTCTGGTGAATGGGGGATGATGTCTCTGAAATCTCTCTCCCCACCTCCCTGTGTACGGGTTGGATGCTAAGGGGCCCTTCCTGTAATTGCTGCCTCGCGCTTGCTGAGCAGTTGGAGACAGAGGAACACAAGAATAACCTCTGTGGAACTCCTCCAATGACCATATCCAGTCCCAGACTGAGGTCCCTAATAGTGCTTTAATGACTGTGTAAAGAATTACGGCACACGAAGGCTGATCCCAGGACATGCGGCACGCCATCCATAAAATCGGCCACGTGCCAGCCTCTTCCAAGTGTAGATAAATGAGTGACGGAGGAAGAGGTCACGAGGATTATGCAGAGTAAGAGATTTTCTGGGTGTGAGATCATCAGATCATTCAGACTCAGCACCTGTGAAGCACATGGTAAATAACCCCGCTGCGGGGCCCTGGAGTCCGGCCGGTACCTTGTGTTAAACGGGTGCAACGAGGCACCGAGTCCTGCTCGAGAGCCACTCGGAAATGGGAAATCAGACACTGCCTTTGCTGTGGTGTTTGGGTGAACTAATTCAGAAAGTTCAGAAGATCCCTTTGCCTGTCTTTAGACAGTAAAATACTGCAGGGAACATGCAGAAATGACTTGACGTGTTTAGACCTTATTGTGAAGGAAGAGCCACGGGAAACAGGAACGCTAATTGTTAAAAGGAGCGCTAGGACTCACTTCAGAATTGATCTGTCCTTTGTGAGATCGGTCTTCAAGTGGTGACACGTCGTCCTTGGGAATTCATCCTGCCAAAAGAGAGGGGAAAAGAAAAGGGATTTTCCTGAATGGCTACTCTAAGTTTTAAGAGAAGTATGACTGTATAAAAGGAGCAATAGCAAGAGAGTAGGGAATGTTCTGGGGGGAAAAAATAAGAGATTGTGCATTCCAGACCAGACACTGACAGAATGGACTTGGCCACTAAGTCCAGCTGCAACTGCAGCAGTTGAATCAGCTGGATAAAATCTACTGTGTAGAAGTAAAGTCTTTATGCAGACTTGCAGCAGAGTTTGTCTTTTGTTAAGGAAAAACCCCCAAACCTTGCAATGTAAAATCCTGCACGTGGATTATACACGTATTTTGTGAACGTATTTCAGATCAACGTGGAAGAGCAACAATTTGGGAACCTGAAATATCAAGTGAGAGCAATTTGTACAGCCAGCCTGCTACGCTGTGGGACTGCACAGCCTGAGGATGCCCCAGCTGCAAATGCCCTGATGCTGCTGAATCTCAGTTTGAACTCAAACTCAACCCAACAGTCAGAAGGTGCCTCTCTAATTCCTCCTCACAGGAATGCATCCGTTCATCACTTCTAGGTTGTGACAATGGATTTTCATATTAAGGAAGCACTTGCTTCCTAATAGAGATTATATTAAAAAGATTAATTTGGGGTACTTTAAAAATATTTATATTCTCACACAATAATTTATTACCCTATACCTTCATTACTGATATCAAAAGACATGCAGAGATTGATGAAGAATTAGAATGGTCCAGCATAATCCAGTGATTGAGTTTCCAAGTCCCACTTGAAGGTTATGGCTGTTGACATTTAATCTACTTGATTTGATCTAGCATGGAATTTTGGCTTCTCTGCACCAGAAAGCCCATTTGTAGGTGTATGTTTCACCCTGTTCTGCAACAGCACCTCAGGTGAGATGAGAGGTTATTGTAATGTTAAGTTGTGTTTGCTGCTGCATGTGAGAGCACAGCTCGGATCGCCGAGGCTCTGGTGAGCACACGGATAACTGGATTTGCTTGGGCAGTTCTCCTGGAACAGCACTGTGCAAAGGTGGGGGCTTGCCAGAGCTCTGGAATGTACTTCTGTAAGTTAGCAAAAAGAAAGGAGGGCTGTACAGACAGAAGTGCCCAAAAGATCTCCTCATAGCTGGGAACTACCATGAAGTAACTTCACTGAAGCATCATAAATATGTTTATCCCTAACACAGGGCTGAGCGTTTATTCATCATTTGGGCTCCTGCCACAAATCATTCCCATTCCAAGAGCCAAGTCAACAGATGGTGCACCAGTAACCTTCAGTGACCTGCTGGCTGGGCAAGGATGCCCCAGCCCTGACAGGAGCTGACCCACCTGACACTGGCCAGGGCTCTACCGAAGCACAAACGCTGCCTTAAACAGAGCACTTCCCCAAGAACAGCTCAGCAGCTATGACAGGAACCACCTCTTAACTCAGGCACTGCAGAGCAGTGCTGGGAAAAAGCAGTAATTAATGCAATTAATTTTTTATCACCCAGGAAGAATTTTACAGACAAACACAAAGGTAACTAGTATTTCATTGCTTTTTAGCTTTTTCACAAAGAGTGAAGCAAACAGAAATCTGGTTTAGCTGCCAGATGTAAAAGAGAAGCTCTGAAGTGCTGGCTTTTGTGCACGTGTTTGCTCACAGATTGCAGCAGCGTATCAGCAGCAAGTTCAGTTCAGGACTCTGCTCACTGATTCCCTACAAATATCCCAGCTTCTACAAGTGTCATTGTAGCAGTCAGATTGTCTCAGTCCATCAGTAAATCCGAGCTGAGAAATAAATATCCGTACTCACCATCGTAGAAAGGGCTTGGGGTCTTCTCTAAATGTCTGAGGAACTTAGAAACTCCTGCTAAATCTCCCATTCTTGGTAGGTATCACAGAAATGAGGAAGCACTTTTCACAGGTTATTGGCAGATGCAAGGCTTTCCTTTGGCAGGTCTCTGAAATAAAGCAGAAGTCAGGTTTGGTGGAAAACAGTTACTGTGATTTATAAAGCAATATTTAATATTAAAGCAGAACATGAAACTCCTTGTGTTTGTTGAGCTGCCAGACAGAAAAGCTCTGACTGAGCTCAACTGAAACAGAAGATTTTGACCATTTTGTAACGCCTTCGATGCTTATAAAGGACAACAGATTTTGAAACGACAACTTAGATGCTCTAAATCTAATATTCAGAAACATTTCTGTATAAAAAGATGTAAAAAACAAATATTCCTTATAATCACTGAAAGGATTTGGCATTTTTCATCAATTCTCCAATTTTTTTTTAAAAAAAAATCTCAGCTCAACTTAGACAGTCATGAGTACTATCAAAAAGGAATTTCTTTTGGTGTGTGTAAATAGCACCTTTGTGCCATTACAGCACATTTCCAGCAGTCTTGGAACATGGCAATCTTTTGTCCTCAAATATTAAAAGAACTACATTCTGAAGTATTTAGCTATAAATATATATATGCTGCTGTGCTACACTGAACAGGCACTTAGCAGCCAGACACTGCACATCTTGTGACTTCACACCTCCACTGAAAGCAGGAAATCTCATTCGGCCTCGCTCCTGTCTAATACAGTTCTGTCCTAATGGCACCAAAATGCAAAGCAAACCTTGGACAGGCAGGAAAAGAAGACAAATGAAAACATTCTCTGAAATAACTCCTGGAAGATAAGGGCAGCAGTTCAGCTGCTTGATAATTACCTTGCCATGGGAGACATTATGAGTGAGGCATTTATTTGGGCTGTGTCTTACTTTGAGCTCTGTGAATAATTCAGAATAAAATTTCCCAAACGGGGCAGGTAATTCCAGTGACCTGTGCTGGTGAGAGCATGGTTTAACATCAACGTCCAATTCCGTGCCACAAACCAGGAGTCTGAAACACCACACCAGTCCCCAAACTGAAAATCTTCACTGGCAGGAAAAGGTGTTCTGTGCTATAAAAAAATTCCCTTGTCAAATTGCTCCTGCTGAAAGGATGCCAGGAAAATTCAATACAGTGTAAATAGAACATGAACTGAAGTCCCTCGCTGCGGGTTTGATTTACCTGGCTGGGTTCCAGGGAAAAATAATAGTACACAACACAGCGCATGGATACATCAGCCCACTGCACTTAACACTTTTGCATGGAGTAATTAAAAACGACCCCCTCGTAAATTATGTAGCAGGAGTTTTGTACTGAAGGAATTAAAGTGCAATTCCACATACTTGTATAATCCTTGCTTTCCCAGTAGCTACAATCTAATAACAGTAAGTCAAAGAAAAACAAGGAAAATTTGAATCCTTATTTTGTTTCAAAAGTGGGCCTTCTGTGTACAAAGTTGTTAGGAATTGGACTGCTACTACTTGGTAGTAAACTGTTGGCAAACAAAAAACGTGCTACCAAAAATAACTTTTCACGTCTGTTTTTAGCACCTGTCACCTGGGGATGCTAAACTTTGGTGGCTTGTTGTGATCAGACGTAGAAAGCGTGCCCTCCCTCCTCCCCTCTCTTCTGCATCAGTGTAACTGTATCGACTTTGTTGTTTCTGAGTCGTACGGGGAGGAGTGAGAGAAGAACCATTCCCCAGAGTAAAATTCCAATTTAAGTGTAGGCTTGGGTACAGCCACTTATCCATATGAATTACGTGAAAGTCATGGATACTCCGGGTGTAAATCCAGGTGGAACCGTGCCACTGATCTATGAATGTGCTGCACTCCTGAGAGGAGAAAAAACAAACCGAAAGACCTGACAGCCTTATAAAAGCATTCCCATCGTGGCATAATCTTCTAGAAAAAAAATAAATCATAGCCCATCTTTTTGCAAATTGACCTGTAAGTCCCTGGCAGCAAATCAATAGGATACAAATGAAAAATAATAATGCAATAACAATGCTATGTATTATCCTAGGCCCCAGATGAAAGCCTAGGAACGATCGATACGATAAAGATTCAGCACTGCTACTCTCTTACAAAGGAATGGCAAAATAACAGACTGATTTCAGAAGGTGGCTGTAAAACACACCAAACCCATCTGCCTCGAGATGGAAAGAGAAGCCCAAATATAAAACACTTCCTTGTTTGTTTGTCTGTTTCTTCTCCCCCAGACTTCCATTAATTTGAACTGGAATTCGAGGGAGCAATTTTTTTGTTGTTCTTTGGAGAAAAATCAAGGAAGGGAAAGAATCATCCATTTATCCTCAGCCCAGGAAGCTCAAAGACAAAAGCTCACTTGCATACCACAGGAATATGAGAAGTGGTGGCTTCCCCCACGGACCTACGTGCGCTTGGTTCAGTATTTGATTTTAATACTCATTTCCACTGACAAGGGGCACGCAGCACGTGAGAGACAGGCCTGCTTAGGAGGATGGCCCGCGTGTGACACCTCACGGAAGGCTCAGAGGGAAGCACTTTTAGTGCCAGCTTCGGGGCTGGCTTATGCCCAAACCAGGAGTCAATCCTAAGGCCAAGAACTACAAGGTAACTGATTAAGCAATTAATAACTAATGGTATTTATTTCTCCCTGTAGGTTTGCAAGGTGCTCTTTGGACAAGCAGCAAAAGCAGAGGCTTCCCGAAGTCAGACAGTTCAAGGAGAGGGGATGAAGGCAGAACTGAGGGAGAAGTGGCAAACCCACACGAGGACACCAGCAGTGCCAAACAGCCCTACCCATGCAGCTTGTGTTCCTGCCCGTACGAGGTGAGCAGCTGCCTCCTGCATTAGTCTCAGTATCTGCCCACAGCCACCTCATCGGGCAAGATTTTTATAAATGAGAGCATGAAAAGGTTGTGGCAACTTGTGCATTCCCAGGACGATGTAAAATAACTTCCACAATCAATGCAACATGGCACGTGGCAGTTACCCTTCGATCTCACTTAGATTTTCATTTTGCGTTACCAAGCACAGGGTGAAAATAAAATGCCTTTCCTGAAAGGCAGCCAAAAGCCATGGGTTTTGAATTCCACTTTATGTTCAGAGCTTTATCACAATTTCATATGAAGAACAATTTCATACTAATGAGCTCTTAGCATAGAAATTGCCACAATTGCTTCAAGGTGCATTTGAAGTTATTTATCTCCATATGGGTGCATTGCTCTAAGAATTTTAAGACTTATTTCAAGATTAATCCACAGTTTGTGGTTACAAGGACAGAACAGAGATCCTCACGTAGCTCCAGCCCCAGGACAGGCCACCACCTGTGGGGTGACAGGTGACAGTTCCCTCTTGATCCCATTAAAACCATGAGCATTGAAGTTACTGTGGCCTCCCAAGTAAAGGGTGAAAGTCTCACTTGATGTGACAACTTCCAGTTCCTGTGGCACATCAGCCGAAGGAGATGTTGGAAAGTATTGCTGGAAGGCTCTCTCTGTCAGGGTATGGTAAGATTTCCCCATCTTAATTCTGGGGTTTTTTAAGCAAATTCTGTTCGCATGGAGTTTTTTACCCTTTATAGTGTCTGTCTTTTAAACAGCATTTGTTGCAAATCAGAACCACCTCAAAAATCTCGCTTTGGGGATGATCTGAAAAAAAACCAACCAAAATTCTTTATAGAAATAAGATGAAGTTTTTCAGACAGCTGCAGTTCCCACCTGTTTGCAGCATTTAGGGAAAGAAACACACAGGCGTTTTCCCAGATGTGCCAAACTGGTTTCTGCATTATCCAGTCCTTCTGTTCTCCCTTAGCATGCTGCCATTGTCAAACCTGAAGGGAGAAGTCTAAGGAGATGCTCCTTCTGAGCCTGCAGAGCAGTCCCTTTTCCATGCAGGCCGGCAAACCGAGCCCGCGGCGCTCTCAGGAATTCACCGCGACGCCCAGAGGAGCAGCAGCTGTTCCCACTCCCTGCTGGACAGCAGTGCACCTGTAAAAGTGCCAGCACGAGCCTCTGCTGAGGCTGCACCAGCCCCTGCTGCTCCTCACTGCCCTTTTCCCGCAGGGAAAGCTTCCCCCAGCTCCTCTGGAGGGGGGGTTGGTTTGGAGAAGGAGCGTCCGAGTCCGCGTTCATCTGCTTCGGGCGGAAATCCACGGCTGTAGCTCTGCTGTGGAAGGAAAGGAATCGATGCCTGAGCCAAACAGAAGCGCCGGGCCCGTGCGCCAACGAGTGCTGCAAATGTGGGAAGGGAACAGGAACTGGTGCCCTTTCCCTTTCTCCTGGTGTCAGCCCCTCCTGGCAGAGACACAGATGCAGCATTGCTGGTTCTTGCCTGTGAACTTGAAACAGGCAAAGAAGAAAGACAGGTTGCAGGCTAGATAAGGAAAAATCTTCCAGTGGAAGTGACTCCGTTTCAATTTTAAAAAGCCAGGAGAAGATACCCTGCAAATACTCTTTTCTACAGTCAGGGCTGGTTATTACCTTGGATACTAAGTCAGAGCTAAATATATTTTCAAAGACCAAGAAAGCAACTCTCTTCCTGTGCCGTAAAGCCAAACAGTATTCTGCTTTCTGTTTCCAAGGAGGCTGCTAAATCACACAAATTACTCTTTTAACTGTTTTTTAGCTGCTGTTCCTTTTTTTTGTATGGCTCATGGGCCCTAAGAGCAGCCTAAGCTCAATGAAACAGGCAGTCAAACTCTACACAGCCCTCACTGAGAAGAAACACAATTAATTTTGAAAACTCCTATAGGATTTGTAATTATCAGAACCTGACTTCTACAGCTGAGGTATCCCAGACCTCAGGTATCCCATTTCAGG
This sequence comes from Corvus cornix cornix, assembly GCF_000738735.6. NCBI lineage: Eukaryota > Metazoa > Chordata > Aves > Passeriformes > Corvidae > Corvus > Corvus cornix. Next base: position 2,833,213 of record NC_046334.1, on the reverse strand, counting down.
AGAGATAATGCTTTAAGTCAAGTGGAACAGTTTCTTAATCTTGATTTTTTTGTGCTCAGGTGTTTATATTAAAAGCCTGCTTAGTCATAATGTGAAGCAAAACAGGGATAATTCAAACCAAACATCTAAACCCCAAGGAAAGCCGGAGGGGAGAGAAAAACCAAAACACGCCAAAGGCAACAGGGAGTGAAATATTTGAAATCAGTCCTTAGCCTTCCTGATTTTTGGAGAGGACACAAGAATACAAGGGTAAAAATATCCCATATGTAAACAAAAAAAAAGGCTGCTTGCTCTAATTAAGCAGTATGGAAGGAAACATTTCCTCGCTTCACAGTGTGCCTTCCTTTCCACTGATAAAGTCTGGAGATCTGGAAAGACCACATGGTGACCTGCTGGTTCAGACAGCTTTAAAAGTAGAACCTGCACTACTGTCCCAAAAATAAATGCAGCTTTTTCATGCACGTGTTCAGTCAGTCTTTTGTGTAAGAAAAATGGGAATTGTTTGTTGGATCTTCAGACCTCTACACTTAGACATGAACATTTATACCTTGGACACAGAACTGACAATTCATCCTTGAAATGTTTTTCCAAGGTTGGAGCGGACCATTCTGCACTGCAGGAGTCACTCACCGAGTGTTGCCCCAATTAGGTGTCTCACTGCAGAAGAGGTGATGGATCTCCTGTGGAGAGCTAAGAAGCCCAAGGTGAGCCACAAAGCAGTCAAGTCCATGTGGAATATCACTCGTTAGCCTCACCATTCTGAGAGCTGAAAAAAAAAGATCCACGTTTATATTAAGCAAATGGAAAAGGGAAGGGCAAGGGAAGATACTTTCTGAAAACGTTGTATATTTTGTGCTTAAACCCAGGTGAAACAAAAGTGCTGTGTGAAAATCACAGTCTGAAACGAAGCCCCAGAAAAAGAGCTAAAGGCTGTGCCTCCCTTCATTTAATTTATTTCCAGAGTTATCCAGAATGCAGACACTTCATCCCTAATGCAAACCTGCAGGCAGCATTATTTATCTTTAGGAAGACCTGAAGGCAAATGTAATTCACACGGCGATTTTTGTCTTTTCATCGTGTGGGGTGGGAAGAAGAGATGGATTAAATTGCTTCTGGAGACGCCAATACAGCCTTTAGGAGGTGGTGGGGCTGCGGTTCCTCGCCATGACTCAAGGACACGTTTGCTGTCTTTAATGAAAGGCAGCTTCGAGTTTCCAATGGAAAATGACAGAAATACGCTCACGTGGCACTGGCTCTGTGGTGTTCTGACTTGTTTATTTGATGCACCTCAAGGAGGTATTTCACCACAGCAGGACATGAAGCAGTGGCTGGAAGAACCGGGTGCATGTGTGCAATAGTAGAGGACTTTTCTGCCTAAGGGTAATTTTATGCCACAAATAAATGCTCATGGTCATAATGAAAATGACTCTGCATTCCTTCATAGTTATCACATTAGATAGTTTTCGTCCTTCTTAATAAAAAAATTATTCGTAAGAATGAAACTGGCCTCTAAAGCATTTGATCACTGCTTTCAGGAAAATGGATCAAGGGGTGGTTTTCATTATTTTTTTCAAACCGAGAAAAATACATTTTAATGAGGGTGTTTTAAAGCTTTACCCCCTGTCCTTCTTCTGCCATTCCCTCTCATGACATTTCTGTGCTGAGGTCACAGATGCCTTAGCAATATTAAAATATATTATGCATATAGGCCTGAAACACACGTGATCTTCCCTTAGAAGAAGTTTAAATTTTAAAGTTGTTGGAATGCATGATCCAAGTACCTGGAACAGCTTTTTCAAGAATCTTTCCACAGGAAAATGAAATTAAGAACACCCATCAGGAACAATTTCCAGCTTCCACCAATTTGCTTCTAATCACGAAACTTGACGCTGTTTGACTGGTGCTGGCACCTTGTGCTCCCCAGGGTAAGCACTCTCCAGAGCAATGAATTGTCTCCCAAGGCTTCATCACACATCCCAGAGAAACACAGCTCCAGCCCCCAGCCATATGGGACGGGATCGCACCCTGACTGTGAGCACAAGGATGTGTGCAACCCACACCACCTTCAGGCCGAGGCACCTGCTCCTCCAGCTACTTCTAAGGCTAAAAGTTCATTTTCCTCTTCATATTCCTAAAATGCAGCCTTTCATAGAGGTAAAGAGAGGAGAGGGTCAGGTTTAGGTTCACACCCTTCACTTGCAGTGCCTGCTGTGCCCAGGTCCTGATAGAAATTGTCTTTCCCTCTGCTCATTATAAAGTTTCCTGCCAGCATCATTTTCCGTGCCATTCACTTCTTCTCTTTTCCCTTTGCCAGCTCCAGCTTCTCTCCTGTGTTAGGTAAAAGTTATCTATTCTCATTCTAAAGGTGCAGTATAATGCACTCCCTACTTACTACCTCTCATGTACTACCCAGGGAAGGACCCGTGCACCCCTACAGCACCCTGGGACACGCAGCCAACCATTTATTTCCTGTCCTTTGGTTCTCCTCGGTGCCTTTGGCACAGGGGAATGGACAGACGGTCCTGGGAGCCAGTGCTGAGGCAATAAACCCCTTGGAGGGGACACAATCTCTTGTCACAGGCCTGAGAAGTGATTTGCACAAAGTACCCACAGCCCTTCCAAGCTACATAATAGAAGGAAATAAATAATAGGGAAATAAATGAGAAGAGCGGACATGCAATATGTAAATATTTTCTGATTTCTGCAGGAAATGTTACCCCAATGACACTGTGCACTGATGAATGAGAGAAGTAGGGCAAACCAGGATGTTTTCTCCATACCTTTGGCAGCCATCAGTTCTCCAGAGCTCAGAATGACACACTTGGTGCAGTGTATGAGGCTGGGGCTTTCAGAACCACCAACACAACAGGATGAATCCTCAAACACCAGGCAGAGGTGACAAGATAAGAAGCCCAGCACATCATGTCTAAGATATAAATGGATCCATCTGTCAGCAGTTACTTTATAAGTGAATTGCTCCCAATTATGCTAGGAACAGCTTTTAATGAAACATGATTTTAAAGTACTACAGAGAGGAAGGAAACGTGCAAAGTAAATTCCTGATATAATGAAAATTGAAAAGACTGATAGATTCTGCTATTATAATTGGCAAAGAGAATGGAGGGTTTTGATAGAGGTGACAGTAGAACAGCTTTTGGGGTATTATTTGGCTGGGATAGCAATCTTCTCATCATATGTCCAGCCTGTCTTCAGAGGTCATTTTCACGGTACATGTTCAGATGAGAAATAGCAGTGTTATATGACAATTTTCTGATGGCTGCAAAGAAATGTTCATTACGTTGTCTTCTTGCCACAGAAGGGATCAGCCATGTATCAAATGGTGGGAAGGCTGTCAATGAAAAACCGGAGTTTAGGTATTCTGAATTTAAATCCTTCAACACAGTCCACACTCAGCCCTTTCTCTTATAACAGGAAGTCAATGAACTGATACTAAGTGGCAGGAAAACTTTTTTTTCCCCCCAGTTTCTTCTGGGTTTTGGTGTGAGAGAGACATGGATTGCATGGGTGGCCCCACACCTGCTGAATACAGATCTGAGGGAGTGAGACACATTTCTTTAGGCAATCTCTTAAGGGCTCTTCCCACAGCTGGAACACACCACTTCTGTTTGGCAGTCACCAGTGCTGTAGCCTCAGAGAGGGGGCTTAATAATGCTGAATTTAAAGTTATTAGAAATACCATTGCTTTCACAAGTACACAAGTATTGAATTACTACATCTCTTTGAGATGGGCTGAATTACGAGTAGTATTTCATGGACTGATTTATGTTGGAAATTCACATTTACAAATTATATTCACCAATAAACTCAGCTTAGGTATGACACAGAAGTTATTGCTGTTACTCGGGAAATGTTTTCTGCTTTGGCTTTTGTTCTTGGGAATGCTGTACACCAAACGATATATTTCCCACATGAAATAGCTTCCCTGAAACATCTGCTGCCAGAAAGTTTGTCTGGAACTTGCAATGATGGATGAATTTTTGACAGGTAATTGCAATTCAGATCAGATGCAGACAGATTTAGTAGTGAGAAGCTCCCAGTTTATTAAAATCACCATTGATTTATTTAAGCACCCCCCTCTCTTTTCACCACCATTCAGAAATGAATCACTTGGGTATGGTGTTCAGGGCTCATCCAGCTGCTCATAATATGAAATACATCAGTTCAGCCCAACTTTATCTATCTCTCAGCACTTCTGAAGGACCCATCAACACAGTATCCAGTCACCACCAGACCTGACATCTACAATTAGTGTAAACCAAAGAAATTCTACGATTTGGATTAGTTACATGGTTTAAACTCTTCAGGCTTACTACAGCAAATTGTCAGCACTATTTATCACACCTATGAAAATTATGTTTCTATTATATAGAAATATAATCCCAGTACAGCTGGTTTGGATTGTGCCAGCTTTAGACAAAGGAAAATTGCATTAACCTCCTTAGGCTCCAGACAAAAAGGGCTGATCACACCCAGACATCTGATTTTAAATCCATGTTGATTTGAATAATGTTATTGGCACATGGTATTTCCACCAGTCCTCAATAAAGTAAGCAAAGATTCACTGTAGATATTGTACTCAGCTCTGGCTGTTCCCAGACAGATTTCCATCAAACCTTTTGGAAAGTTAGACATTAACTTTCTTTGCAACTCACATCTGTTCCAATAAAGGATTAGTTATGCATGGATAGCAGCCACATGACCTTCAGCTATTTTTCTTACACCTTTCCCAGACTAAACAGAGGTAGAGAAGCGTGGGACATGCTTGGAAAAGAGCCACAGAAAGTTGAGGTAAAATGAGCATGGCAAATGCAGACACTTAAAGCATTTCTACTTGATTTAACCCAGAACTGGCATTACTATTATTTCAGAATGGCCCCTGAAGTGACTCAAGGAGAAGAATGGCAGAAGGTAACAGATGATACCACGCCTTGAAAATAACCTAAAAATACACAACTGGCAGCACCTGATCTGAGATCCCAGTATTCTCTCCTGCACTGGGCACAAGCAGACATCAAAGGACAAGTGAGACCAGAGGGGCTCCTCTGAGTCCTATTCCACCTGCCAATTACTTCCAGCCCAGAGGGACTTTCTCAGCCTGATGTAATTTTGTGCATTTACTGTCAAAGGTAAGTACCATTAGGCTCATGTGGACAGAAGTGTCGACTCTAATTTGTTTGCCATTTAAAGTCTATTTGGGATGCTGCCCTTGCCCTGAGCTATCGAGTGTTTCTTTTATTATTCCATATGCCAGTAAGTGTACTTAAAGAAGGAACCTAAAGGCACGTCTACTTTGGAGCAGATACCATAACCTCTTGCTGAAAACAACACTAAGACTTGTTTGAACAGCGATTCTTAAACTGGTTTAGCTGTTTGCTGGAGGGAATGATGGCCACACAAACGTTCTTCGTGTACGTGCAACAGTGAATTACAGAAACATTAATGCCCATAGAAGATCCATATCATCCCTCCCACCACAGAGGTGATGCCTTTCCCATTCTGTCCACCTCCTTCTTGCTGTCCCACAACACGCATTGAAGTGGCTGGGATTGCTCCATCCAGCCATCCATTCCTTGGCTAACTGTAACTCTCACAGGTACTGTGTCCTAGTACCTGGTTTGACTGTTTGAGCCCTGTGGTTCTGATTTCTTATAACTCACCTACCTGTCTGTGCCATCACAGGAGGGGGAAATACGGTTTTGCAAGATGTGATCCATCTCCAGTGAGCAGAAGAGGAGAGTAAGGAGTAATGTTTTTACCAATATTCATCCTCTCTTTAATTACACAGGCTGCTGCAAAGAAATTATTCTTCTGCCAGAATTTTCCAGCTACGAACGCTCATCAATCTTTTAATGATTTTAGATAGGATATGGGGATTCTCTCTCTCTTGCTTATAAACAGTGGTTTAAATCTTTACTAAGCTAATATTTTAAGGAAAGAGGACCCAGTGTCTCTGACAAAGCTGATTACAGAACATCAGAATGAGGCTACACCTCTATTAAAAAAAGTTGTATAGGGAGTGAAGATTTATAGTGGAGTTCTGCTGATTCATGAAGAGTAGATATGGAAATGCATTTCTGGCAGCCACTCAGTGATGAAATATGTAGCATATAATGCATTTGTCTGTAAGACAAATATGTGTGTTGGCTGATTAAAGAAGATATACGAACTTGTGAAAATAAAGAAGACTAAATTATTCTCAGGAACAAGCCAGCTAATTATAAAACCAACAGGAAACAAACTGTGTCTGTTTATACAATTTTTGCTAAACAGGAAACTTTCAATACTAATTTTTAATGTACTTCATATGCAACTTCAGTATCTAACAACCAATATAAACTTTGAATATTTGAAATGCACCACTCTGCTGGTTCTAGGCCATTTTCAGATGTGGGACTCCTTGCACAGCAGGCACAGAAACCTGAGGGGTTTTTGATGACTTTTTTTTTTAGTTATCATCAGAATCTGTCAATCTAAGGAACAATTTTTTGACAAAAAGCAGTTCAGCTTCAAACATTCAACAAGTGATAAATGAAGCTTTTCAACAGCAGAAGTGTCTACATGTGTTGATAAGCCAGTATGTGAATGCTGATGGATAAATGTCATCTGCCTGAGAAGGCTAAATTTCAGCTTGTCCTCACATGTAAATTATTTGCATTTCTGCAGATGTGTTGATTTTACATGCCTTTTGGACAAGAAAATAGAAATGTTAAAAACCAGCTTCTCCCTATTTATGTTTAAAAATAAATTACTCAGTTGCTCTGTCAGGTTCAGAGACTTCAAGCAATTGATGCTGTTTGGAAAAAAAATATCAGGATATAAATCATCAAGCTTATAATCTAAAATTTCTGAAGTCCTTTTGCAAAAATAAGACTAAACTGTGTCATGAGATGAGAGCTTTGAAAACTATAGATTTCCTTGAGAATTAATGGTTCCAAACATATTCTCCTAAGTTTCAGCTTTGCTAAAAGGAGCGATGGTAGGTGTAGATAGATCTTTTAATTCAAAAAGGAAGACGGGGTGATACCTAAGAACTGAAAATTTTTTGGATTTTTTTCTGGTTCTGTTCTGCTGGGTTTAATGGAATGCACAATGTTCAAAGGATGTTTTGCTTTTCATATTTCTTTTTTGCATTTTCTCTTCTATCCCTTAAGAAAAAGAAAGAGAAAAACATAAATGCCAAGAGAGAGAGGGAGTGTTTGTTGCTATGTGGCATACAAAAGAGAGGGGAAAAAAGATGTAATAAGGAACACACTGAAGATTGTTGTTACAAATTTCTGTGAAGTAGAAGCAACTAATTTTAACAACTCCTATGTAAAACCCTCTATGTTGTTTTCTTTGCTCATCCATACCTTTTATCTTGTTAGGATGGGACATAAAAACGTGGTGTTTAACCAAAACTATAGAGTAGCAAACCAGTTGAATTACATTGCATTCACTTTCCAGTGAAGAATTCGGACCTATTTGCAGCCTTTTCAGGAAAATTCCAGTGGCAGAGCTGGTAGCAAAGCCTGTCCTTATGTGTCCGGGGGATCAGTGGATACTGACCCCAAGGAGGTACATACTGGGATTGTTTGCTGTTCTTAACCTCTTAGATTGCAGGGGACAGTACTCCAGCCCTTAGGTATCAGCTTGGAGCCAGCCTGGGAAGCTGTATGAGGACCAGCCCTCCGGTGAGGCAGAGCAAGCTGGTCAATCCCAGTTTCTCCCAAGAGCTGCACCAGTCCATGCCATGAATATCCGTGGTCATATGACCAGGCTTTATTCTTTCAGCATGAGCAGCCATGAACTGAAGTTATGTATTATTTATAAGATGTATTATTTTGACCTTTCTCATCTTCTGACATCACGTTCTCCCCACTTGCTCACCAAGCTCTTGCCTGACGTCTCCCTCAGCCATGGGCCGGGGTCACCCTTTGGGCTGCACTGCCCTTTGCAGCTTCCCCTTAATTTGATCCTCCGTGTCCATTTTGTAAAGTTCACATTCAACAATCCTGTTTTCTTTTACAACCATGACAGAGTGTCCTCCTGCACAGTTGTTTACTCATGACTTCATTCAAGTCTGGAACTCTCCTCTCCCTGGCTCTTAGGCATGAATGATCCTTAGGATCAAATCCACTTAGGCATCGTTTAAGTGACAGCTACTCCACTAAAGAGGACAGGACAGTACAGGGGAGGAGAGAGCAGGACCAGACCCCTTTACTGAATGATGATTTCTGCATCTGATAAGAGAGGCCACAGGAGTAGAGTCCAACTACACAAACCCAAGAATTTCTCTCATATTGAGAATTTGCTGGTCAACTGGTAATTATTTTTCAGCTTCTTTGTAGTGGGGACTAGATGCTGGGACTTTCTAACTGCACACAACTCTGTTCGTTATACAAAATATTTTAGGTCCTTCATTTAATAAAGTTTCTTTCTTTCTCTTAGTTCATCTACTCCAAGAACACTGTATCTGTTCAATATCCCTTGTTGGCACCCTGTGGATAATACAACAATTCAGCACCAGCAGTTTCCTGTGTCACAATTATGGTCTCCTTTCAGTAAAAACATTAAAGCTGTGCCAAAATCCTACAGAAACCTGGAATAAGAGTTAAGTGGCATGCTTCATTTTTTGCTACTGTGGGCCCTTGAATCCTACCATGCTACTGGAATCATCCACAAACATTGCCCAGGATGAACACCCTTGCTCAGTAATTGCATCCTCTTATCTTCCTCTTTAGCCTTCCAGTGTTTGGATTGAATTGTCCAGCCTAATTATTATCCTGCAGGATATCCTACAGGAATCCCATCAGATAAAGAAAGTGTTTTAACACCATTAATGCAGCACAAAAAATCTGAGCCCAGGGCAAAGGTACAAAGCAAACTGGGCATGCTACTCAGAGTGTTTTGGTTACTCTGCTCTGCTAAAGAATAAACATTTTCAGTAGCTTGAGGGAAGGAGATTTTGATGCCATAGCCAATATGGATCAAAGTTGAACTCATCATTTGTATGATTCTCCTTGCATATATAATAAGAACAGTTTTTTAACTGTTTAATTAAATGTGAAGCTGTGAAGCATTGAGAGAAGGTGGTAGGTTTATATGAAATTCCAAATATTCCTTGTAATCAGGGTATTTTAAATAGTTGACTGAAAACAATACCTAAAAGCCCCCAAACCTTTGTCATTTATACCAGAACTAAGCATAAGAAGGGATCTGGTATAGAGGTGAAAGATTAGCTCTAAACCTGTTCTACTTTTCTTCCAGAGCCGACAATTTACAGAATACGGCTTGGAAAATTAATGGGACTGATCCTATTTCAGGGTTCTCTCATTAAACTGTACATTAATATAATAAAAAGATCCTGTACCTTTGATAAAACACCACATGCTTTGTGATCATTTTTATGTATAATGCCAGAATTATTTGGAGAACAGTAAAAATTATTTCAAAGCTCTAGGCTGAGAACAAATCCATCTGATGTCACTCTTTCAGAAGTTGTCCTTCCCTTGGCTATTGTTAATGCTGGTATTTTGAGCAGAATATTTCACAGTACTCTGATGGCTACCCAAAAAGGACTAGAAAACAGAGGTTGAGTGAAGTATTTGACCAGGCAGAACAAAAATAGTCAAAGGTATTAAATGTAACAACCTCCACCCCCAATGAGAAATCTGATGATCTAAACTGTAAAATCATAGGAAGATGCAAAGGAATTCAGAGACTTAATCACAGGCAGCTAAAGCCCATCAGCTTCAGAGACAGAATTAAACCTAATAATGTGTCTTTACCACCTCACCAGTGGACTTTGCCATTAACTCCTAAATGGGAAAGATTTAAGAATAGGTTGAACAGTCTGTATGGCAAGGAAGAAAACCTAACCAAGGACTGCAAATAACATTTTTATATCCATAATTCTATTTTAACTGTCCCTTCCCTTACAACTCTTACTTTGCTGCAAAATGCATTTTTTCCAAGTAGAAATAAATAATTAAACAAGTATTCTTACTGAGAAGATGTTTGATGTCTGTTGAGAAATCTGGGGTATAATTTACAGAAAATAGGTTACCTAATAAAAACTCATTACAAAAGTAACAGGATTGGAAAGGAGGAGGACGGGTCATTTCTCACAAGGAAGTGATGCATTACTGACTCTAACGATGTTTAAAAAAATCAATACTTTTCTTACTTTTGCCTTTCCTAGGCTGATAGATTGATACCACTTTTTTCTTCCACCTGTGCTTCGACTTCCCAGCTGATGCTGAAGCACACCCTGTTTCCCTTTGAATTTAGGTTCCCACTGAGTGCCACCGCGCAGTGGAAATCGATACAGGGATACCACGTGCCTGCCTCCAGCTGTACCCCACAGCCTGCATTCAGTGCACAGACAGGCAGAGTGCACACCCAGAGCCATGAAGACAGCTCAGTACTCTCATTTTTGCATTTTCTCCATGTTTGGTGCCATTTTACACATGACAGGAACAAATACCTGCCCAGTTATCCGTAACCCACATCCTGCCAAGCATTCCTCACTACTATAGCCATAAGGCCTTTCAAAACTTAAATTAGAAAGTATCAGCAACTGTGGAAAAATGAAATGACTCTACTACAAATTATACTCTCTTTCTCCAGCATTTTAACGCACCTGTAGGGATGAAGGTGTTTTTAGGGTATTGCCTGTGTTTCACATGCTGTGGGAATGAGTAAAACAGGTGACCATGAAATGGTATTTGTATCAGGAACAAATAGAACTAAAGAAGTTAATACGGTTTTACGTAAAATCTAATAGAAAACCTCAAAACACAACAAAGCCCGGGTAAATTTACTGCAATTGGAAAGGTTAGAAATATTAGAAAAATTATATAAAAGGCTAATAGGATATATGATGTCATTTTAGGTGCCTCTCACAGTTTGTCCTTTAAAATACACCAGCATCATAGATTTGAAAGGTCAGGAGAAAAAAAAAAAGCAACACGTGTAGCATCTCCTGTTTGTTTTCCCATCTCACTGCTTTCTGTTTTCTCTGCAGTGACCTGATGAGAGACCATCAGCCTGAAAAGTGAACTCAAACTTCACAGTCAGGATTGCAATGGGACGGAATCACAGCTTGGGTTTTTAGTTTGCAGTTGCACCAAAGAATGAAGCTTTACAGTCATGGAAAATAAGAAGGAAAAGAGCGCAAGATCATGACTAGAAAATGAACACTTCTTTCTCACTATAAACTTGTTCATCAGGCAAGTATTTCTCCTCTAGTAAAAATTAATACATGCTAAATCTGCAGTGAGTGCAGTTAAACATATATTACAAATAATGCACCACCCGTACTCAATAATGTCAGTGAAACCAAACTTCAACATTTTAAATTGAATAAAGCAATCAACAATGTATGGTAATGTTAAATCAATATGAGTCATCATACAAAAAATGAGTTTTTTTCCACACAGAGCAAAGATTATGCCCATCTTCAGCGGTAGAATCATGAGAATAACTTAACCACCCAGTTTAAATGCAGCCCAAATACATTTGAGACGCACAGCTGAACAGGACAGGGCCAGTGGGTGAAGAACTGCCTGCAAAGGGCCTGGGTCACCCTTTACACACAGGGGTGAGTGTGAGGTGCTGCGCAGCATCGCTGTTTGCAGAAGCTTGTGGAGACACTGGGGGTTACAGCTACGGAAATGTTCCTGGCACAGCCCAAATACTTCCTCTTCCAATGAGTGTGACAAACTACTAAAGATCTGCAGCAAGTCGCTGACCTAAGCAGCGGGTTGGGATGGGATCAAGAGGTGACTCTTCTCCCTTATGCTCCTTTTCACTTAGAGAAGAGGTGCTGCAGCTACCAAAACGATGAAGGAAAAAAGATCCTAAAGGGCAAAATGCCCAGAGCTTGTGAATTACAGAGAATTACACTGACTTTTGAAGTAGTTAGAGAATGATAGAAGGAGAAAGACCTTCATATTGAGGAAACTTAAAACACAAAAAACCCCTATTCATCATCATTAGTAACTATTTTCACAGCAGTTGGGGGGGCAGGAGAGGGGAGGGAAGCAAAAGGCTGCAGCAGAAGCTGAATGAAGAGTAAGAACTACCAGCTCCAGACCTACTGAAAGATTCTAGGTGAAGCAAGTGTGACTTGCTTCCCTTTCTTACATCATTCCACCACTGCTCCAGGTTTTACTTTTTTTTATCTGCTGTCCTGTCACTGCACGATCCATCAACATAACCATGCTTTGATAATACAGAGAGCAGCTCATGTACAAGTATGGTACAGTCCTTATTTCTTCAGATTTTGTTGCATTTATGTTTTGAAAAACAGTCACATATTGCTTCCATGTATTTTCTTTTATCCTGACAGCTCCTGATTAAAGATAATTCAAACTTCTCCAGGCTGGTCAACAAAGTATTCTCCCTCATCATTTCACTTAGATTCTGCTATGGAGTAACAGTGTAAATATGGCAGGTCATTTGTAAGAGTCTCCAGTCTGTTATTCTTCACCTCTTTTTCCTAAATTTTTAAAGAAAGTGCTAGCTATAACATCAAAATATTTGACAAAATGACCAGATACTAAAAAATGCCAAATCCTGATCCAGTTATAATCAGTATAATCCCAGACATATTCCCAAAGCTTTTACAACAACGCCTGAGTTCAAGGTGGAAAGACTTAAACAAAATCCACTGTCTTCAGATGCTAAAACCTACACCATTTGATAAACGGGGATTTAGTTCCAATTAAACAGATGATTAAAGAAGAAAAAGCTCAAAGAATAGTCAGCACTAATTAAACTAATGCTGCTGGTGTAATTAATCAGTTTTGCAACCTGCAAAATTGAGATAAGGAGCTACAAGATGTACAGATGAAAACTCACTATGTAGAAACTATGGATCATCATTATCCAGAATAACACATTAACACTAATTGCTCCTGGGGGTGGGTTGTGTTTCACCCCCTTTCTCCTGGCTGCTCTGCTCTCCCACGCTCCCTGGCCCATGGAGCTGCGGCCACTTAAAATATCTGCAGTGACCTAAAAGGACAAAGAATATTAACCTAATACTGGCATTCACACCCCTATCTATGCACTCAAAGAACTCATATCACAGCCTGTTGTTGTTTATGAAGCTATTTTTCAAGAGCATATAAAGTTCTTTCACACCCCACGCTGGTAAAATAAACTATAAAAATAATTTTACAGTGACATGAAAACTATAAATCACAAAGACAGAAATTCATGGATGCACCTTTATCTAACGTGCTGCCCTTGAGTCCTCCTGGTGAGCATTACGTATAAGAATATAGCAAATGCTCTCCAATAATCTGGGCTTTTACATATTAGCTGTAAAGTGATGGAATAATGGATCAGTAAATACCGTTCATCTCAATTGTGTTTCAACATTAGTTTTAAGTTGTCCTGGCCCCTAGGTTTAAAAACTACCCTTAGCACTACTTCAAAGTAGTTTTTGTGATTTAATTTCATATTTATGTCTTTACTCAGTTGCAAGAGATGTTTCCAATAAATAAAGAGAGCAGCTATGAATCTTCCAATCACAGCTGTAAATTCTTGCAGCAGGCTACATTCTTAGTGATGCAGAGGTTGGCGCTTGTGGGCTCGTTCTTGATAAATACATCAATGTCCGTCTGAAGCCCCTGGTGGAAATATGGCTTCAATTTTTTTCTTAAAAACATGGATCAATCATTGTTGCCCTTGCCTATTCTTTTCTGTCAAACGCTTCAAATGTGCTGGAGTGTCTGTAAAAAGTTTGAGAAGCACTTTGGATACATGCCTTACGATGCTATTGTATGACATTTAATTTGGGTGCAGCTCTTGCTTTCTTTGAGCTGCACAAGGAGCCGGCTCCCACTTGGAGATGAATGTGATTAATGGCAATCCAACAAGTTCAGCAGATTTCATCAAGCCGTGGAAGGGCCCTTTTTGCCTGCAGAACACCCTGAGATTAGGATCTAACAGCTCCCTGTGCCCTCAGGCTCTAGGTTATATATTCTGTGTCCATGGAAGACAGCACAGAACGTCCTACCAGTAGACCTAGAGCACAGGAGGTTTACACATTACATCAGCTTTATAATTTGGTAAAATTTAGAATTTTTAATTAAGTGAATAAATTAGAGTTAAACAAATTACAAATCTACTTTAGTAAAATTCACAAAGTAAAATTTTCTCATTTACTGCACTGGCTAAAAACATCTGTTCTGTGTTTGGTCAATTTATTCTTTTTTTTTTGTTAGATAAGTAACCCTTACTAAAAAACAAAGGTAATTCCAGACCAAGAGGATTACTGGAAAGCCAGTGAGAATTAAACAATTGTTTAATGTGGTATTTGGATCGCTCACTAGTAATGAAGGAGAGCCAACATCTCTTCTGATGTCCAAGTCTCTCATCAGAGCTATATCAGCCCTACTAGTTGGATTAAAACATAACTCCTTTGAAACTCCAGAAGTTTGTGACTCTCTGGAAGGAAATTGCGATGGAAAGAAAGACAGGAGGAGTGAGCTTCCCCTCCTGTGAAGTTTGCTACTTGAGCTTTTTTTTTGCCAGTGACACACTCACGTCCACCTGAAATGTAATATGGGGAAGTGGCTTTGATCCTTTTCTTTCTAATGATCTGCTCAGTCTGAACCTTGTCATGAAAATGTGACACTACCATCTTGTTAATGCTCACCTTCTGGAAGAGCTGTTCTTTGAATGAAAGCATCAAAGATCTTCCTTAATCTACTTTATGGGAAAGTCTCTATTTTATGGCCATATGCAGTAAAAAAAAAAAAAAAAAAAAAAAAAACAGTATTTCAAGTTACAGCATTACACAGCTGAAGCCAGCCCAGTATAACCCATCAGTGACTGCTTGGACATCTTCCAAGATCACAAAAACTGACAAAACTTTTGTATTGCAAAAGTATTTGCTTGCAAAGCATTGTTATCAATATTGCCTTTTCCTCAAAAAACCCCCCAGTGATATTTTTAATGGAATTTCTTTGGACTCATTAAAAAACCTACCACAACACTGTGAGCAGGAACAAAGTGCCAGTATAACAACAATATGCTCAAAAAAGGCCTGTCTGCACTCCAGATGAAGCACCTTCTGAAGGAGGTGCCCTCTCCAAGGTGAGAACCTCATCATGAAGAGCCTGAGTGAATCCCTGTGCTGCCTGGCACAGGAGAAGCATCCTCTGGGAAGAGACCCATGCACCCATATGTACCAGGATATGGGAGAGCTGATGGCCTCACACACTGCTGGCAGGGCTGTACCACACTCCAGTCCAAGGGAGCAGGGACTGGCTCCAGAATTTAACAGGAGAAGCCAGGAGCTTGGCTCAGCAGGAGAGCTGTTACCCCATCAGACCCTGCAGAAATATTACTTGTCCCCAAGCCACGGGCTCCAAACACATTCAAGGATCTCCACCTAGCAACATGAAAGTAATTGTGACTTTTCCTGGGCAATATTGCACAGCAGTGCAGTCACTCACCTTCCTTGTGGGAATGAGAGAGCCCCTTCTGTGTCCTTGTCCCCGCAGCAACACGAGTATTCCAGGCACCCTCATCACTCCTCCTGGCTCAGGGATAGATACACTGATATGTAACGTCCTAAAATTCCAGCAGCAGTCTGCAGAAGGCAAATACAAGCTGGAGCCAGCAGAGGTGAAGCTCTGGAAAGGAAAGGCAAAATTGTTGGTACCTTGCCTGGTCTGAGCCAGCCTACTACAACCCAAGCTGCCTCAGTCTGTGCTGCAGTGACAGATGGCATCAGCTGTGGAAGGTGCTTGGTATTTTTAATGTCAAAACGAGCCACAGGTGGCTGTGCTGTTCAGCAATATGGGGCAGCCAGAGCCATGCACAGACAGCGGGGACATTTGGCCAGGCAGACAAATCTCACCTTTGTACCCAGCGCTGTGGCTGATAGGATCCTTGCAGCAACAAAACCAGAGTCAAATTAGGAAGAAGAAATTGCAAGGTTTTAGTGGACTTCTACCATAATTTTGTTTTACTCAGCATCAGTTATAAAGATGCTAATACTGCATTGGTTAAGTAGAAGAATTTGAAAAATGTAACACAAGCATAGAAATTCTCAGAATTCCAGATCCAGGCTGGTCTTCTTAACCCTCCCTCCCCCCAGTTGTGTGTTCTTACCCATTATCCACAGCTCACGACATGCAATTCCCCAGTGCCCACACATCCCTATGCAGCTTCCCAGTAGCTTATGGCCCTTGCTTCAGTTTCTAGGCCATGTTATTTGCTGTTCACATATCAGGATTCAAGTCCAAAAGTAATGGAAACTGTAGAACACCCCGCTTGTAAGTAATGTTAGAGATTACTTTGGAAGCAGAAACATGGTGTGTGTGTGCTGAAGGAAACTGGAGAAGCATCTCTAGGATGTTCTGACTCTTACAAGACACCTCACCCCCTGAGCATTAGTCAGCCCGTGTTCACACACAAAATGGCAGAGTGACCCCACAGCCTGACACAAAATGGCCTTCTCCAAAACAGGGCCCATTTTTGGTAATTAGGTAAATTAAAGGCATGGGTTTCTTGCCAAGAGCTGCTCTTGTGCCTCTGGCTGCTCCCTAGCAGATGTTCCCGCCCGATCCTGCTGTTTGGCACATGCTGCCTGTATCCAGTGAGTAATAAATAATATAAATGAACAGCCACAGCTCAGTCATCTGCAGCTGAAACATTCCCCAATTAGCAGCTTCCCTAAACATCATGTGGCAACAGGTACAGCCAGAGAAGCGAGGTAACTTCAGAAATGCAGACAGGTGCACCTTCTTTTGTGCAAGAGAGAAAACAAATAACAACTAAAATTTAAAAGCAGGGAGATTTTAGTTTCTCTGTACTTTTGATTGCAACAATAAAAAAATGGAAGATAATATTCCTTATTACTCCATGTCATACATCTGGTACTTCAGACAGGTTGTTCTTACAGAAAGCCTCACTCCCCACCCCATTTCCAAGGCCTTGGATGCCCAGGCTTCAGGACAGCAGGATTACACAAGACAGCCTGAGAACCAAACTGGTTTTGGAAATAAAGCTAATTTGGGATGGTGAGCTAAGGAAAGGAAGTATGTGAGCATCTGCTTGCAGATGTTCTCAGTGCACAGATGCAGATATGCCAGTGGCATGTGACTTGTCCTAACAAACATGCCCAAAAAATACACCAAGAACAAACATGCACCTTCCAACATAAAACCTGATTTCTCACCAAACAAAATCTGCCTACATCTTAAGAGCTGTTTAGTGATATATACACACACACAGAGAAAGAAAGCTGTGAAGAATGTAACTACTAGTTTACTAAAACTATAAGAAATGAAAAAAATAGCTGCTAGTTTATTTACTTGTTGACTTAAAATCTGTCCTCAGACCTGGAAGGAGCACAGCTGCTGTAAGGGTCCAGTGAGGGCAGATTTCAGATCACATAAATTTAGATTTTTTCCTCTTAGCAACTTAATACTCATGAAATTATATAACAAATCTGTAAACCAATTACCAAATGTCAGAAGGTGCCCTGATTAAAATACACACATTCCCTGGAACGTGCTGTATTCACAAATTAGCCATGTGTTATTTGTAGCTCCTCGAGGCACAATAATGAAGAAAGTGGTAATGAAATCTGAAAGCCTGAATATCTCCCTTATGTTGGAACGCAAATCCCATGAGACCCATCTGTAGCCCAAACTGTGGAAAAGAAAATATCCTTTCTAAAGCAAACAAAAAACCTACAAACAGCTTCCCCCGCCTCTGTAGTTTCGTATTTGTTGTTTCATTTTTAAAATTAGGCTGCAAATTAAAACCCTATCATACTGCTTCCATTCATTTAATCATGATGATACTTTGAAATTCCTTATTTCTATTCTCCAACACCACTACGTACATCCCAAATGCTTCAAAGAGACACAGTCCTCTTTATTCCCCGTTTCTCTCCATGCAAGGCTGAACTCATATGCACACCAATTCCTGCCACATGTTCCGTGATGAGACTGAGCTTTAACTCAAAACTCTTGATTGCTTCACATTCAAAATTTGCATATTTACACCCACACTTGTTTATTTCTTCACTGGTTCAGTTTTCAACATCCACATCTGAATGCCTGTAAGGCCTTTGCTATGTTGTCTCTGCCTCTCTCACTTCCCAGCACTGACTTTTGGCTATTGTTTGTCCCACATTTTCTCTGTCCATTATTGATCAAAACTGTTACCCTGCTTCCCATGTGGGTTTTCCCTCCTTAAAAATAATGTATTAACATCCTTTTTTCTTCTTTACTTATGGTCATCTATACATCATATCATATGCAGAAAAGCCTTTTTGAACAAAGCTGTGGTAATTACTGCACTGAAATCTTTTACACTCAGCCAATTTGGTGCAGGCAACCTGTAGCACTGTAAGACACAATTAATTCATCATATTGCAATGTGAGTTCCAACCTGCACAAAACAAGGATAAATGAAGGAGACTGCCTGGTTTTTTGGCTCATGGACCAGCTCCGAGGAATGAGTGGGTTTTCCTCATGACAGATGCAAACACCACAGAACTGCTAAAAACATTTGAAGGTCCATCAGAATATCTGAATGGCTCTAATGAGATATTGATACAATAATCAGTATCACTGCCTTTCCACCCCCGGCTCAGTAACATCCTGGCCTTTCCACAAGAGCCTTCATCCATCCATCCACCCACCATCTATTTTTCAACAACAAACTATTGGCTTTTTCCCTCTTTCTTGTAACCTGCCTCTCTGCCCCTCTACATTCATTGCCCATTTCCTTATACTGTTAGGAACTTATTTTGGGCAGATGAATGGGGCAGCTCTTGAAGGCATCTGAAGGGGCAAAAAACTCAGACTAGAACAGGAGTTGCATCTTCATATTACTTTTGCAGACCTGACTCGCAGCCAGAGGGTTAGCAGATGGGCATGTGTTGTCAGAACGTGTTCTGAATTTAAACAAAATTACACTGGCTCTTGCTGGGCTGCTGCAGTAGCACAGTGACCTCTGGAGCCGTGTCTACCTCTGCCCTGTGCTCAAAGGTGAACTGTGGTAAGGTTTAATTTGCTTGATTTAAAACTTCAGTGTACGTAAGAGATGTGGATCACAAAGACAAGTCTAAAACCAAATATATTAATTTTTTTCTCATCTTCCCTAGCCTCCTTTTCTGCAATTCTGTTTTTTATTATTCTGGCTTTTGAAGAGCTCTGAGATACACATTTTTGAAATATTTCTAATTAACACAACCTTCTGACCTTTGCTTTTGAAGACGAATATGTAGCTGTAAATGGTAAAAAAACAAAAAACAGCCCCCCACATACTTCTGTCTCAGCTCGTTCCAGCCTCAGATACAAGGCAGGAGACTTCCATGGGAAAAGGTCTCCAGAATATAGTTCTGTGGAGGTGCAAGAGCTGAACACAAAACCTTTGGGGTTTGATTTTAGAGATTCATGGATATTTTAGGCTAAAGACAGACTTCATCCGCCACTCCATTTTGGACTGAGTAGGTTTGGGAGGGCTTCGGGCCTGTGGTTTTTGTCCCTTATGGATAGGGAAGCATCTCAGCAATCTTAACTTCGTCAGGGCCAGCTACTGCAGGATTCCAGGCTCCCTAGAGGGGGAGCCTTTCCAGGAAATCCCTTCATGCCTTCCCACAGACAGTACATATCCTGATGGCTCGCTCTGTGCCACAGGCAGCCAGGCATCACTCAACACTAGGATGCTGGCAGAGACAGGAAGCCTCTCTTTTTATGGAGAGGTCAGAGTTCAAGTATCTTAACCTCAAATTTCAAAACACCATTGTAAACTCATGCTTTGCCTATTTTGTTCGTTCCAGAATGTAACTGTGTCTTCAGAATGAATGGAAACGTTGGGTGCTAAACATTGCCTTTGTTAGCAGAAGCAGACTCTATAAGCTATTGTGCTGTTATTTTTTTCAGTTATCTTGGCTTCCTTAATATCATTTAGCTATTTCTTTTCTTTATGGACACCTTATCCTGCTTGATTCTGTTTCGCTTTGAACTTTCATTGATGCTGAGGATTTCACACATTTTTTATCATAGTGTGCAAAATACTGATGGAATCTTTCTGCAGACTCTCTGGTGACAGAACAAGGTTATTATTATCATCCCCTTTGTACTGTATCTCCAGAAATCTATGCACATGCTTTGTAGCCACCCATTTTGCACTGGAAGCTGAAGAAATAATTTTGTTTTACTCACTACAAAAGCACTTTTCGAAAGAGGTGTCTTTCTAATTGTCCATTTTTAAAGCTGGTGCATGCATAATGCAGTGCTTTCAGGAGGGTTTGGAGTGATTTGCTACAATTATCTCTACCTTACCACTGGGGCTGCTGCCTGGCTCAGAGGTGAAACCATCCACGCTGAAAGCGAAAAGTCTCTGTTAGATTTGAATTCAGAGTGAAAAGAATTTCATTCACCGAGGGCAGTGACGAAAGAGCTGCATCCAGAGTCTGTTCCAGTCATCCAATTACTCTGTTCCTGGCATTTTCAAGGATGTTAAACCCACATGGAGCTTTTGTGACCCCAATCCTCTATCTATAAAGGCAGTGAAGAAACAGTGAACTCCCTTTTCTCCCCTCGAAACAGTTTCCATATTTCCATTAATTCAATCTGCTTTCTCTCTGCTATCCTAACTTCTCAACAATCTATGCCAAGGATCAGCAACTGCCCAAATTAAATGGCCATTGGCTACAATTATTCAGAAATATTTTTATGTAAGCAGCAGGTTCACCCAGGGTACTCCAGCCAGCCGTGCAGCCATTCCCCACTGGCACACAAACAGCAGCTGGATATTAAGACATAGTTGTGATATCCATATACTGCCCATATGCTCACTTTGGAGAAGCTGGAGAGACCTGTGTCTTGGAAACAGGGTCAAATGGAAATGATTAAATTAACCGGGGGGGGGGGTGGGGGGGGGGTGGAATAAAGCAAGCCATCTAATGAGTCTATTGGCTTATTGTGTTCCATATTCCTAAAAATTCACTTTGCAGTCAGGACACATGGGGTTTGAATCATTTTCTGCCTTTACACTTTCCCTGCCACTAGAAGTAACACGGGGATGTTTTTCAATAAACAAATCTGCTCTTTTTTGTCAAGGTTTGTGTACACTCTGAGTGCATTGGTGACATCAGATTCTTCACTGGGGAAAACAAAAAAACCCCAACAAAACCAACAACCCGCACTACTGAAAACCCAAGAAGCCAAGCTGGCCATGTCCTCTGAAATATGGTATGAATGAAAAGAAAAATAAAATGAAATCCCCATCCAGTACAAACTGGGAAGTGATGGAACGAGGGCTTTTCTACTGAGACTGTCTCCAGTTACCACTCTTCTGAGCATGGCTTTATCAATTTTGCACTGAAGATGCTCTCAGGCCAAAATTCAAAAGGTGACTGACAAAAACAGGAGGACAAAATGAAGCAAAAGAATCACAAAGAGAGCCTATGGAAGAAGCCTTCTGTAAAACATGAGGGACCCATGTGCCATATTAGATTATTTTTCTCTTTTTTTCTTCTTTAATTCTCTTATAGTAGACAGTAATTCTTATGCCCATTCTTTGAATCTCTGCAAGGTGCAAACTCTGTGTTTGGATGCAGGCAGACTGGGAAGTGCAACTGTGTGTTAGACCTGCTGAAGCTGGGAGGCACATTTATTGTGAGTAAAAGCCAAACATATAAATCACACACAAATACTACATTCCAAAATCTCACAACAGGTGAAACAGATTAGTGGATCACTCCCCCATCAGGAGCTCTGCCCATTACTGTGTAGGGCTGCTTGGAAATAGAGCACAACTGTGACACAAATTACATTGTTTCCATTTATCATAAAAGGCCTCAGTGACGCAGTCTCATGTATTTGTCATACTCTGCACAAGCCTTTGAAAAAACCTCAAGTCCATTACCTTCACTTTTCCAGATGCTTTTAGGTGATTGGAAAAGAGCACCGCTTCCTTCCACCTGCAGCCCGCAAGAAAAACAAAATCGCTTCAGGAGAACAATCGTGGCTACACAGCCACTTCCCTGCCTCTTCATCCTGTGTATCCGTCCGTCCAGCAGGGAAACACCTGCAAGAGACACAAACAGAAACTGCCTCTTCTGCAGGAAAAGCCCACCTTACCCATCCAAACCATCCTGTCCCTTGCTCATACACTGTATACTCTCACAGTGTAACTACAGTTACTATTTCCATTCAAGGTTATCAATATTTCTAATAAAGATGGGCTGGAGACAAACCAGGATCTAATTATTAATTATATTTAGACCTGCATGCCCAGATGGGTAGGAAAAAATGTTCACCCAAGGGGAAGTTTTCCTTAACTCCAGCAGATCCTGGATTTCCCACTGAATGTTTTCATTCTCAGGATATCAGCTGCAATCACCAGAAATAACATTAATGACTTTCAGTGTGGTGCAAAAATAATTAGAGGCAGAGCAATTGTCCAACTTACAACTTAGCTTATGCTAAGAAAAGGCTGAGAAAAATCATGTGAAGCTTGATAACCTGAGGGAGAAAAAAAGCAAACAAGCACAGGGGTGAGGTCTAAATCAAATATGAAGCAATCTATATTTTCCATTAAAGCCGTTTTGGAGCTGGGCATTTTGCAAAGCTCTTGATTGAAAACCATGGGAAAGTTAATGGATTTGACTCAAATGATCCTCAGCACTTCAATAAGAAGCAAGGAGAAAGGAGGCCCACAAAAGCAGAACTTGAAAAAAAACATTAGTGCAAAACCATACAACATAAAAGAAACAATTTAAATTGCTCTAGGAAAGAGTATAAATTGCCTTGTTCTCAGAACTGGAGGAAGAGTCAACAGTGCAGAATCTCATTAGAATTTAAGCACTGTATTTTTTTTTATAAACAGCATATCACTAAGATTTACCAATATTGTCTCAATATACTGAAAGCTTTATTATTTACTCTTTGACATGTGGTACTTTTCTAATTCTTTACTTTTAATAAAAAGCAGTAGAGATGTGTACTAAAGACTTCATTTTTTTAACATGGCTGAATTGAAGGCTAATTAGCACATTCATATCTGTCAAAAAATACAGTATCTTTTGTACTCATATTTTTGGGCTCTTTTGTGGTCAGTTTAATTAAATTTGTTGATAAAATAAAGGGGGAGATTTTAAAAAATTAATAGTTTAGGCTAGGTTTTTCAAAGGCAGTTAGTAGTTAGAGCCCAATAAACTAAGGAGGGAATCAGCCCAATAATTTTCTAGGGCTTTTTTTAACGTTACCCTTGAAATTTTAGCATCATCAGGAAAGAACAAGGAGCAGTCATGATCCAAAAGAGCTTCCTGGGATTATTGAGGTGCTGAGCAACAGGAGTTCAGAGTTGGAAAGGCGGCTGACAGCCTCTTATGGTGCTGTGTTTCAGAAGCTGCGATTTCAAGAGGAAGCAAAGTGGGTCATAAATGCTACTGATAGCTGAAAATTAGGAGATGAAAAACACTTCAGAACATTTAAGTGTGGTAGATCTGATTACAGCAATCAAAATGCTATCCCATTTCACTACATTTATCTTGAACAGCAAGGTTAAGGAAAAAAAGCAAAAAAAAAAAGCCATATGATCCTCGATGGTGTAGTATGCATAAATGTTACAGTCCTGACAGGGACTACACAGGCAGTGACCCAAAAGTTAATGTGGTATTTATCTTGTTTTGTACTGTCAACCAAAACCATTACTGCTGCTTCAACAGGAGTTTCACTCCTACGTTATGGTCTGAAGCAATCCTTTGTCAGTTTGGTATTGAGGAGTGACCTGTTTGCCACAGAATATCTGCAAAACCAATTCCATCCTTAAATACCACCCTGAGGTGCCTGTATGTAGTTATTGGCCTGTCTTGACTTGGTCCATGTTCCATGACCAGTAAAACAGTGATGTTCATTCCAAGACCTGAACTCGGTCTCATGACCATGAGCAGTCTGTGTGCTGCAGAGCACCTGGGCACGTACTCCTGTGAAAAAACCTTCCTCGCTGAAGACACAACATCTCCAAGGATCACTGCATAAACCTCTGCACCTTCCCCACAAAGTGCAAAACAAATCCATAAATACACAGTGACACTGACAATAAAAGCTCCAATCCAGCCAGCCCCAACTGGATCTCCTCGAACAGCAGAGGACAAGAGAATAAACAACAGATGACAAATGTTAGGTCATTCCCACCTTAAGCCAAAATAACTCTGTGCTGCTGCCAGATATGATTCCTCTCTTCCTTCTGTCAGCTGACTCAGCAAGCTCATCCCAATCCATCTGGGAGCTGTGCTATGCTAATGAACTATGGAGGGGTTCAACAATATATCAAGTGTGATATATTAAAGGCACTAGAAAACAAACAAACAAACCCACAAAGAAAATAAACAAATTTGAGTACCAATAGTAGTACCCAATGAAGATTAAAAATACAAATAAACAAAATAACTTCATGTGGTTTAAATCTTAATCCTCAGGGATGAATGGAGCATCAATGTCCATATGCCTTGTTTATTACCCTGTAAGCTGAGAATTGAAATAAAGTCTTACAGCAAATAATCAGACAAGATTTAATGATATGGAGTGCTCATTGCCAGCCTTTTAAAAATTGATCTACCTGCCCCTATTGCTAAAGAGGTTTGGCCAATACCCAGTTTCCACAGCTCTTTCTTCAGCAGAGGAAGCCACTGCTGTTCAACCCCAGCTTTTTATTACACTCTTTAATTTCTTTAAGCAGTAAAATATAAAGTCTATTTTCAAAAGTGAAATAAATAATGAGATTGAAATAAACTCCATGAAAAGGGAGGTACTCAGCAGTGCTTCTGAGTGCCACTGTCTGGAGAATCAATGGGAAATATTTCCATTCAAATACCCAGGAAGCACAGAGTGCATTAGCAGTTGCTTTAATCATCTTTCACACAGCAGCCATCAGTGCCGTTCTCTGTGTTCTCCTCTGCTCAGACTGTCCCTTCCCTTCCTCCTTGGAAACGTTCCATCACACAGCTTCCCTTAGGTGCACACCAAGCACAGCAAGCAGTGATGTTTTCCATTTTATACTTGAGGAATTTCTGCAGGTTTAACAGTTTTAAAACAGGCATTAAGCTGCTCTTTCTTGTGGTTTTTTCTTCAGCTGTGAAAGTCCTTAAATCTCCTGAATATGCACGATTTGACCTACTGAGCTCAGTCATTTAGTGGCATAAACCCTTAAATATGAAGTCAACAGATACTTTAGATGAGGTGTCAACAGTGTATAGGCAACAAGCTGACATAAATCCTGTGGAATGTAACTTTTAAAAAACCTTAATTCCTTCTTTACTCCAGAAAGATCTCTTGAACCTTTTTCACAGCTTTATGTGTCTCTTTAAGCTACATCGGCAGGATGTGCAGCAGCTTATAGATATAGCAATTAAGCTATGAGCAAATGTATGTAAAAACACAGTGTAAGAGCATTTCCAAAAATGGACTCTTCAGAAAATCAATACATTTTCACTGAGGTAGATCACCCAGCATCATCATCAAATGAATTCTACTAAACCAGCTGTTGCAAAAGGAATCAAACCCAAGCACCAACACAGAAAGCAATTATATTCATTATGAACACACAGGGCCATTTCAAACAGCACAGCTTTTCACAAACAGCTATGCCACTCCTTGGAGTCCCATTTGGATCTCAGCTCTATCATTCGGCACTTCTATCTCTGTATACTCAAAATAATAATAAAACATTCTAATTCCTGGGGAAAAAAAGGGGAGTTTTGTCTTACCCAGGCTATAAGTAGCATTATCTTAACCTGAGGTGAAAATACTGATGAGTCAACATTTTCTTAACTAACTTAATTCTAATCCTGGTATTACACGGATCCTTGAGGAAGGAAACCTTTTTTCACTGGCTTCAGCAGCAGCAGCAGAACAGGAGCACCTACTGGTGTCTCTAATGAAGTTGAGAGATACTTCCTTCAGTTTCTCAAGGAGGAAGTTGAGGTCTCCCTTAAAGAGCAAGTATTACAGATTGGTATTCTTTCTTTCTGAGGCACACAGCATTTTACAATGGAACTTAATGAAGTAGGCTCTAAGGTACTTCCTGTAATATATTTCAATAAAAGAAAATATAAGCCAGTAAAGCTGCTCATGTAAGCATTGAGGATTTAAGAAATTACTTAAACAATGAATGCATGAAGCTATTAACCTTCTTGGAGAATTAAAATGTGCCCCTACGTGATGAATCAAAAGCAGCAAGTCATTTCAAGTCTGCAGGATTGATTTTATACATGTGACTGAAATATAATTACAGAAACATGAAATTGTGTTGTATCTAGAGAAAACTAGACCGGACTTCTAGACCATGAGCACACCTTTGCAACAGCCTTCATTTTGTACATTTGTTACCTCCTGGCAATGGTACAGAGCCAGGAAGGTTATATGGTGGTAGTTACCCTCAAGTATAGGCACAGTCTAGTGAAATTAGCCATTTTTCAGTTTTATTTCATTGCAAGATTCTGCTGTGCTGAAATATTAGGAGGATCAGCATGACTAAGTAAAATTTTGCTCATGCACAGTATTTTATAAAAGCAGTAGCAACAAAAGAGCCCTGATACCAGACTAAGCTGGGTACAGGTTATCTACATATGTCAGGTATTTAACAGGAAATTTTATAATAGGAAAGGCTTAGAAAATTTAAAACACGTTCTCTCTGAAACAGGTCACAGGAACGTTCTCTGTTTAAAGCAGCTGGAACACTGATACTGTGAGATTAAATAAAACATAAAAGGGATAAAAGAATTACCATATATTTAAAAAACACACAAAACTAAACCCCAAAGAGCAGAAATAAGAACAATGAGAGGCATTTTTTCCACTCACTGAAGTACCCTACTACTTAAGGAAGTCCTTCCTGGTGTCCTTTTGCATGTCCCTGGTTTTGTGTGTCCCCATCAATTCATTTTGCAGTGGCATCATCATTACCGTATTAGCACCAAGACGTCACTGTCAATTAGGAACTGAGATCTTTGGGATCTCTTAAAGCAGTCACTTGGCCATCAAATAATATCAAAACAGCATTACCATAATATTTATCAGTTTGGTTTTTGGTTTTTTTTAGTTTTTACCAACCTGTTCAGCTCCTGAGACATGTTCATTTTATTGCTAATGACATCACATCCTGCCTATGTGCTCCCTACACAATTAATACCACTTTGCATCTGCATGGAGAGGGCCAAGAGCTCCTGTACAAATGATAATTAAACACCACAGTAAAGAGATGTGCAACTGCTCAGGGATGTATGCCAACAACAGTTCACTGGCAGCTTCTAGGAGATGAAACATAACAAGCTGAATTTTAAAAGTAATGGAGATCTTTTTTGCCTCCTGGTGGAAGATCTTTCTGAATGACCAGTTTAAGTATATTTCAACCCCTTCTACCAAACACAAGATAGATGAACAGGTGAAAACCTGGGCAACCTCTAGAGTTTAATGAGCACCTCTCTGTCCCTAATGCCTGTGAAAACTCTGTAGGGATGGAGACAAATTATTATTTGGAATCAGCCCTGAGTTGTGTCCTGTGTCTCAGAGCACTGATACAAGCAGGTTTAGACCAAATCTATAACTGAATATAACAAAGCCACAATTTTCCTTGAGGAATGTGGCAACAGCACAAACCAAGCTACTGATGCACGTCACCATCCACGGACACACAAGAGAGCTGGAACCTTGGTGTGAGGTCTTGGAAACCTTCCCCTGGTGAAAGGAGTACAGGGGCTGGACTTTCAATGTGATGTAGACAGAGCTGACTGCTAATTCACAGAGCAGTGTTGTCATCCCAAACAGCCTCCTTCACATCTCTCTTTTCCTAAAATTTGTAACTTTTGTATACACCTGCAGGGAAGCAAAGCCTCCTGTATCTGCCCCTTCAGCTCACCAGCCCAGAGCAGGTCACTTTTATATTTACCTGATTTCTCACATATTGGTAAAGGAAAGCTGGAGAATGAGGACAGGAGGTGTGTCTGTCTGCTGTTGAAATCCATGTGCAAGAGGCCAAAGACAGTCCAGGGCTTTTCTTCCCTGTGGAGAAGGGCACAGTCCCTCTTGCACCAGTTGATGTCTCACGGATTTTACTGAGAAGTCTCATTCACGCAGGATCTCCGAGATTACACAACTCACTACCAATGAGCAGACTGCACCAGGAGATGATGAGGAGTGGGACATCAGGATGTGGCTCAAAGTTCTCTGTTTCCGTCCAGAGAGGCCACGCTTTAGGGGTGTGAATGTGCATCCAAGAAGCACAAGGCTGCAAAGGGAGGTAGCTGCTCTCCTAGAGGCTTCAAAATGTTTCTATTTGTGTTAGCACAGCCTTATATCCAATTTTATTAATTCTGGCTTTTAACAAATCTGCCTAGCTCAGGCTGAAACATTTTGTACTAAATCTACCTAAGAATCCCTTCCTCTCTTAGATGGAAAGAGGAATAATTACAACTACAAATTTGCAGTAGTATCAGCTCCAATCTGCTGGTGACATGATGGTGTTGGCCTGTACATCAGGACATGGGGTTTGATTGCAACAGCTTGGGGATAGCCACAGAGAACAACAGAGTAAAGGGTGATTTAAACTTCCCTACTAAAAATTTGTCTGACACTAGAGTGAACAAGGGCTGGTGAAACAAATACTTAACTCAGCACATGAGGAAAATCCATTTCCTGTATTAAACAAGACTGGGTTCTGCTTAGGAATCAACAAGGAATAAAAAGTACCCCAGAATGGGAGTCTGGCATTAGGCCTAATTTTTCCTTTTTTGCATGAAAATAATCTTTTCTTAGCACAGACCATTTGAGTATTCATGCATATTTTATAAGCACACACCAGCATTTGTTTCTTAACTTTCACTGGTCACAGTTGTCCATAGTTAGCTACACCTATAAACAAAATCCATGAAGAGGAAACAGTGTAAAAAGACAGAAAAATTGACATGTTTGCCCCCGGTAATCACACACCTTTAGTTGGAAGGGAAGATTTTAGCACACCCACATGCTGCTAGCAGCAAGCTCTTTTGCTGCCCGCTCAACACACCGCCCAAACCGCGGAGGGCACAAATGGGAGCAGGAAGCTACCTGGAAGTCACATGCTGCAATCACCTTGCATTCAGCAGCTATTTTCACACTCTATAAACGAGGGCTCCTGGCTATCTGGCACAAACCTTCCCCCAGCCCTCTTCTACACCGAGCACTAAGTGCATTGTAATTCCAATATTCCTATTCCCTGGTAACAATATGTCATTCCTCATATATGTCAGGGGATTGGGCCAACACATACTTGAAGCTTTTGCCTGCAATAACAGGTAATACACAAACCCAGCTCTTGGCCAAATCTTCCACACTGAGCAAATTTGACAGGGGAACCACTGGCGCAGAATGAATGCAAATCAGGATGCCAGTTTATTTTCCAGTCAGTTCTGCACATAACTAGAATCTAATCCAGTTATGGTAAATAGTGAAAATCTCGATGTAAGGGTAAAACATATGTAAATTGCCATTGTGATTTCTTAAACTGAACTGGAATCCAACAAACGTATCTTGTTTCATTATTCTCTGCAGCAGAGAAGAAAATTCAGTTGCCAAGAGAAAATTAAAAATAATAATACCAGGAACACACATTTCACAAACGCGCTGTGTGTCTTAAAAAATAAGGTCCCTGGGTGCTATAGAAGCCAATAAATTATTACACAGGCAAAGTATCTCAGCACAAAGCAAATTATCTGCTCACATATAGAAAAATGAAACAGTGCCACTTCAAATCTGAGCACAGCACTGCCGGTGCGCTCTGCACTGCTAATGAAGCTTTAGAAGCAATCATTGATGACTCTGCAGAAGTCATGTCGGCTGCCAGAGCTGTCACTTCACATAAAGGCCTAGTGGGGAAAGCCATAGGAATGTCTGGAGCCCCTCGGAGCCGGGAACTGCTCAGTGGCAGAGGCAGGAGAGGTGGGAACGCTGGGCACTCTGCCATGCTCCCCTGCCAGCCCTGACACAGGTGCCCCTCTGCCTCCTGTGTCAGGGCTCTTCAAAGTAAACTTGGTGGGAGCTAAATGGCTGCCTGGCCACAACTGCACTGTGCTGCTGA
Organism: Corvus cornix cornix; assembly: GCF_000738735.6. Taxonomy (NCBI): domain Eukaryota; kingdom Metazoa; phylum Chordata; class Aves; order Passeriformes; family Corvidae; genus Corvus; species Corvus cornix. Next base: position 2,803,108 of record NC_046334.1, on the reverse strand, counting down.
GGGCATTTCTAATGGGCACAGTGCTGAGAGCTCAGTTTTCCTCCTCACACGCCCTCGCACATCGCGCCAAGTGACAGCACCATTTGTGCACTCAAATGGAAACACAGCACACGGAGTAAATAAAGCCACGGGAAGGTTCGACCAAACCATGGCCGATTTTCTATGTTATTTACTCAAACCAGTTTTAAACCAAAATATTATGCAGCTAAGTAAGACCAAAACCAGAAGTTTGCTCTCAAAGAATTCCCCAGAAACTGTACAAAATACTCTATGCTAAAGTAAGTTAGGAGCCATTTGGTTCCAGAAAAAAGCTGAGGTTGTTAAACTGCAAGACATGAATTTAAAATCCTCTCAAAGGTTGGTTGTTTTTGTTTTGTTTTTTAAATTTCACGGCACTTTATCAGCAACTCAGTATTTTGTTAGAGAAAATGAGATGATGCCTGGAAATATAAAGGATTCCAAAAGCACAGCGAGGACAATACAGTGCAGCTCCTGAGCCTCTTCTTGCAGAACCGAAACTTGTTTTTCTATTGTAACCCTGTTACATAGAAAACAAAAACAGATTTCTGAAACCCTCACTAATGTGTGCGCCTACTGAGCCACTGCCTTTGTCTGATGTATTTTTCTGCATTGCCCTCATTTCACACTTCCTCAGTTCTTTGCCCAAAATCTGCAGAAGCCAAAACACAGAGTCTCAACAGTTCCACCTGTGCCCCTCAGGCTCCTCCTATCATCATCTGATTTAGGATCCTACACTGTACACTGTTAAACAAACCAATTTACGAACACTTGAGTCAAAGCTCAAGAAACTGAGAAATGACTCTGATCGTAATAATGTAGAATATGTAGAACAACAACAACACTCACCTTCTGTAGCTGCATGCTCATCAGAAGCAGGATATACACTCACAAGAAGTGGCCCCCAAACAGAGTATTTGTGACCATCGCCTTGTGGACTGCAGGTATGCCTCCTTGTTTGTGTAGCTATCCTCATCTGCTTCCAACAGCCATAAATTGAAAGGTTACAGGGCTTAAACCATTTCCCACTTATGATATGTCTATCAGGCAGCAACAGATGGGCAATAAACTTTTAGCCATAAATGTTCCTGAGAGCAGGAAGTTCACGGCCATAACCAAGTAACATTAATTGATGTCCAAAATGCAATCTGGGCACGTCGTTCCCTTTAACACCCAACAACACCTTACATTGCAAGGTACTTACCAGCAGCCTCCAGGTTAAATAACACCCGCTAAGGTCAGCTGGGATGGCTCCAAAAGGCTCCCGCCAGTCAGCCGGAGATTTGTGGCCTCCTCTGAGCCTCCAGCACTCCCTGATTTCATCCCCGTTCCATCGAGCGCTCTCAGTATCACTTTAGACTGGATATTGAAATCACTTAGCAGCAATAAAAAAGAAAAGTGCCACAGATTGGATCCCATTTTGCTCAGCACACATCTCTAAACTATTACCAGTGTGAAATGAAATCTAATGTCTCCCTTAGCAATCCCATCTTCTTTGTCCTTCTGTTTTTCTAGGAGTGTTATGATACACTAAATCCATTTGGACACACAATAGTACACAGGTCATACCAGAGATTTCAAGAAGAGTTTTCCAAATTTACGTAGCCACCACAGCAGGTTGCTTTTCAGCCATCACACTCTCACATAAAAATCCATTAATAAAAGCAGAAGGCAACAATGCAAACACCTCAGTGCGCTGCTTTGGGCTGGGGCAGTTCATTGTCTTCCCAGTAGCTGGTATGGGGCTGTGTTTTGGATTTGTGTCGGAAACAGGATAATTTGGGGATGTTTTCATTGTTGCTGGGTAGTGCTCACACAAAGCCACAGGCTTTTCTGCTCCCCTGTGGCCCACCTCCTTCTGTTTTCCTTAGGTTAATTCTCATGGTGGTAGAAAACAGAAAATGTGGTTGAATCTCTGCAGTTTCATCTAATGCTCTCTTCAGGGACGGGAACTCCATGATGGCACAAACACTGGACAGAAAACGTGACCAGCTGAAATCCAAATGCCTTGAGTTTCATGGGAGAAACAGGGCAACTGCTGTGGGCCTGTGCTACCCAAAATGCATCCTCTGAGTACTGCCAAATGCTCCCTGAATTCAGCCTTCCTTTCCCACTGTTCGTGATGCCACCTCTCTCCCTCAAACCACATCTCGTCCAGCACTGGAAGTTTTGCTGAAACAGTGTATCCAAGGCAGGTGACCAATGTGCAGAGCCAACTAAGTGATGGATGTGCAGGGCAAGTGAGGATACAGCGAGCCCCAAGGAGGAGTTTTGGGGGAGGATTTCTGCGTTGTCAATTACTGAGAACAGATGTAGCTTATAGAGCTTAGGCGGAAAGCTCATCTGATTGCTCTTGGCCAAGTTTAGATGATGGCTAGTCAACAAAATGCGATGCCCAAGAGACTGTGAAACTAAACCCTCTGGAAACATGTCCAAAGAATAAAGCCAGTGTAAGGCAATACTGCACTAATAAATCAACTGAGCCCCTTAACAGTAACCGAGTCAGATATGCGTATAACGATGCTGTTTAAACCATCTCAGTGGCTTGTCAAAGCTGTTCTATCAAAATAATATACATAACTGCTTGCATTAAACACAAAGTACAGGCAGCGGCTAGTTTTTCTCAAATTTAATAAATGCTATTACTTCCTGCAGTCTCTCTAGGTAGCTGCCTGTTCCACTGTCTTGTTGGAGTGCAATTTTAACTCCTCACTATTATTTCTGGAGTTCCAAAAATGTCACGAAGACAAGATCTGGCATGGTGAGCCTTTGACGCAGCTCATCAGAATTACAGACTGACTGGTTACAAAATAAAAACTCCTAAATAAAAATAAAACACTGTTGGAAGGGAAGCTTGCTAAATATCTGCACTGCTAATCTTGCTCAGTCAATAAGAATGGTGTATGAAACACAGAAGTATAAAAAAATAGCAAAATAAAAGCTGAAGGCGAATGCTACTTAAAATATATTTCTATTCTACAGACAACAACAGGGAATACGTTATTTACTACAAGGTAGTTAACTGTTTCATGGGAGGATCAGTACACAGGTTTTCTCCATCTGACTTCCAGACAGAGCATGTCAATCAGTGCTGGACCAGAACACGAAGCTTTTGCTTGCATTAAATAGCATCTTATAGTGTGGAGCAAGGTAACTTTTGGCAAGAATAAGATTATCACAATTTGTCCTCTCATTCATGTTCAAAGTTCGGTAGAATCCTACTGGAATTTGTACTTCCACCATTTTGTTTTCCATCTGTAACGTAAAATTGCTGCTTAAATGAAAGAGCTGAGCCCCATTGGCCAAAACCATTTTGGATGGGGGAAATGGATGACTTCTGTGTCAAAACTGTGTATGGCGTTTCTCCCACTTTTACAGTCAACTGGCATAAGGCATGATTTAAGTAAAGAGGAATCCCACATTAATTTAGGAAATGGAATAGACTGGCCAATTTGACACTGAACATTCGGAATCATGAGCGGTCAGGGGTAAAGCTCTACCAACAAGGGGAATTCCCAGCTACAAACCTGAGAAGGCAACAGCCCACACCACACTCATACCCTACAGAGGCTCCCATCTCAGGCATGGGAATCCTCTCTCTGCCCATTTTTCACCCTGGACTTCACCTTTGATTCTCCATATCCCAGGTGACAAGAGAGCTTTGCTCTTTTCCCGAGATGGCTTTCCTTTTTCCCTTATTTTCTTTAAACAAACAACAAAATCAAGAAAATGAAAACCAGTGCCAAAAAGAGTAAGAGTTCTTGTTTTCTAGCCCCATCATAGGTTGTAGGATGCAAAGTAAATGTTTGCTCTTTATTTTCCCTGATTAGACTTGAGTTACAAGTATTAATAACCACTGCAATTTGCAGTTAGTTCCCCGGAGGGAAATTTCACACAGAAGTTATTCATCTTTCTTTAGTTCTTCTGTTTCTGTAGACACTGGAAACAGAACAAAAAAAGAATTCCTTGAGTGAGGAAGAGATGGGCGGAAGGACAGGTAGAAGGTGCTTTTCTGAAGTGCAGGTGTGAGGTTCATATCTACATGGGTTCTTTGCCTTCTCCTGGGCCACATTTCCAGGAGACAGCTTCATGTATGGATTTTTGCGCATGTAAAATCTGGGTGAAAACCTCTTGTCACCATTTATATATTAATAATATCCCGACTGCAAACAAAGGTGAAAAGCTCTTTAAATGGAAGAATATTGTTTCTCTGGGTACAAAAAGTTAGGCCAGCACTAAAAGCCCTGGTTATTGATGCTCCCCCCAGTCAAGATTCTGTTCGTGTCTCTCAGCTGAGGTATATGGCAGACAACCATTTTATGTCATCTACAGGCTGTGTATGTTATAACAGCATCCGAATGTCAAAATTAAATTTATTTCCTAAGACACTGCCTCTTAAAGAGCCTTTTACATATAAATGTGAAGGGAGACTATTAGCATGGCTGTTAGACCATAATAAAGGATGTTCATGACTTGTCTCTTAATTATGCTTTTTCACTCTCATCTTGTGGCAGTACAATTCCCTTTTCAACCACAAACCATGTTCATGACATACACATAACGCAGTAAAACTGAAGCATAGAAGAGCAATGGATCACATTCATCTCTGCAATTGAATCAGAAGACAATGCAACTGCAGAGAATCTGTAATTCAGCGAGTCTCTTTGAGAAGATTTTGAAAGATCCTGTTGCTGCAGATAATTCTGGCTGTTGGGTTTACAATTTAAGGCGGACATGTTTTCTATAGAACTTGCTAACATCAGAAAAATGGTAGTTGTTGGACTTGGCTTTTTTCCCTAAATAACTCCTTAACCTTTTCATGAGGAAATCTGTTCTCTCACTTTTCTTTACCACATCATACTGACGTACAGCTGTTGAAATGGGACAAAAATCAAGATGTTGGTTGTATTGGCTGTGTTTTGTACTTACATGACAGGCATTTTTCTGCTTAGGTAAGAGAGAACTGTTGATGGAATTTAGTAACATTAATAATTTTTCTTCTAAAAAAAATTAGTCTTCCGGACCAGAGAATATTCTATTAAAGCTGGAAATGTTGGGGGGAAAATTAGAATTACAATGTATTCCATGCTGTTGGAATTTTCCTTGTCCCATACTTGTAATTGCAGTGCAGTATTTTGTTCTGTACACAAATGCTGACAACTTTGTTTTTCTCTAATCTGAATAATTTCACATCAATCCGAAGCAGTAATATCCTCATGGGAATTGGCTTAAAGCAATGAAGGAAGCTTTCACCAAATGTTCTCCAAGAAAAGCTGATGTTTTGAATATAATTGGGAGACAGGCACGGCACTGAACCAGATATTCTGGGTTCCACATGGTGCAGTCTACAGAGACAAGCCAGATGTTTAGCACTACTGCTGATACCTTCGTGTCCATGGGGAATTTCACCATTTATTTGGAAAACAATTTATTAAAAAAAGTCCAAAAACCCAGCATATCAGCAGCATGTGGTTTGTTACAGCAAATGTGCAACCTAACGTGTTTGAGAATATCAGATTTCTTTTTTAAAAAGAAAGGCTTAAAAAGCATTCACACCATTCAGCTTCAAAAAGCACAGTCTTTGTTATCTAAAATAGACTGGGCCACTGCAGCCCAACTATTTCTGAATAAAAGCAGGTCATTATTAAAAAAAGGAGATTTGTAACAGCAGACATATTACAAAAGAGACTGTCAGATATAAGCACCCATAGGAATAATGTGTGGGGTCTTGCATGATCAAGAATAACTCCCACAGGATAAGATGAGAAATATAGGGCTGGACTTTTTATGCTTTCATGTTTTCTGTTCTGTGTGAAGACAATAGCTCTGGATTTTAAAAGTATGGACTTCTTTTCAGCAGGCTAAGGATACCTACAGTTTTAAAAGGTCACTGGAATTGGTTGTTCTTGAGTCTTCAGCCATCTTTTAAACAGACCAAAGCCAAATCACTGTAAATGGCACTGTAAATGGGTCTCCAATGCCACCAGAATATAAAGATAAAAGCAGAAGCTCTGGTACTGGCTGGCCACACTGCATCAGTGACCCTGTTTCCAATGCCACCAGCCAAACCAAAGTTCTGTACACACATCCTACCTGCTGCGTTTTTCACCTTGGTCTAGAAGCTTACTACTATTTGCTATAAACCATTAGCCCAGCCTAGCTCCACAAAACACCAGGCTGGGAGGGAAGCTCAGAGAATTACCCCTGTGGAAGAGGAACAACAAGGACTTTGCTGCTGGTTTATTATTGCGCTGTTCTGACTACAAACTCACCTACACTGGGTGCCCGTGTGGTGCCTTTCAGCCCCCTGACAAACTCAGCAGCTCTGGTTGTTGTGGCTGGCATACACCTCTCCACGGGGGCTGGATGCCACACTACCCCTTTAAGCATTACATACTGGAAAATGGAGCAGGGATCTCAAATGGCCTTTAGCCGTTAACCTCAGGAAGCAGCTTTAAAAATATTATTATTGTAGCTGTTAATAGCTTCCAAAAGGATGACTCCTAGGGCTGCAAGAGCTCATTGACTTCACACACACACATCCTTCTCCAAGGTTAAATGGGAATGGTTCGTGAACACACAGCTGAGAGCAGAATTACCTAATGAAGTGCACTTGCCCGAGCAAAGCCAGCTCAGACAGAGTTTTCTTGCAAACATAAAAAGGTGCTTTTAATGTGAAAACCTGCTTTTGTTCCCAGCTTGGAAATGTTTACGGGAAACTGTGCTTCTACGCTCTGGGACACGTGCATGCATAAATGCACAGAGCTCTGTTAGCATTTACATCATTGTGCTCTCAAGGGGGAAAAGGTCTGAAAAACAAACCTGTTTTTACAAAAGGACAGAAATTAAATTATCCAAGTTTGAGCATGTTAGTAACAGTGACAGCCAAAGGTACTTACCAAGTTAAATCCACTCTCTTGATAGGCTCTCCAAGAAACAAGAAACAAAAGTCAAAAGGAGGCATTTCCAAGGCAATACTGCAGAACTGGGCACTGAACTTCTCCAATCTAGTGATGAGAAAAGGGGGCATTAGGTAACAGCATTTTTTGGGGGAACTGGAGAGAAAAGGTGATGCTGAAGTGATGGACAGCATAACACCCATGGTGGCTAATTTGATAATAAATTCAGTTACTGTCACACGACAATTCCACATCATACAAAGACATTAAATAAGAATCCCTCTGAAAATCTCAACTAAAATTGCAGGAGTGACTCTTTTGACTTACACAGTAATTTTTTAAACCACCTCTGAGAGCAAGGCAGACAGTATTTTTACAGTTTCATTAGAGCTGTGGAGTATCTTTCTGTGTATAGTGTAAGCTCCCTTTACTCTCTTCCTTTCTCTTCTTCTCATAGGTGGTGCTTCACTGGAATATCAATCATGGATGAAAGTTAATTTCCTTCATAAGAACCACTGTCAGCTAAATGTGCTCGCCTCTTACAAAGAAGAGCTCCAAAGTGCATAGAAGAGAAAACTGAAGAGAGACAATCACAGCTGCCCTGGAGAGTAAGATTCATGGTCTGCAACAGATCTTTCACATGACGCTAAATTACATATTACGAAAAGAAATAATAAAAAAAGACAACTATTTGTGTGCTTCTCATCCTCTGGGAGCCTGATCCCAGTCTGACTGACAGATCCTCAAAAATGCATCTCGAGAGCTTAGTGAACCCCTAAGAGCTGCTCTCCTGCCTTTCTGCATAACATGAGCCACAGAATTTCATCCAGGCATTGCTGTATCCACGCAGAACACGGTCTGACTAAATTAACAAAATGCAACATTTCTGACTGGATAACTGCCAACCCCCACCTTGAAAGTGTAATCAGATTGGATTGCCTACCTACATCCAGAATGTGAGCTAGGAAAGGTCCTGCTAAGCAATGCTTACAATTTTAGATTTGTATTTCTGGAGCTTTTTATCTCTTATTGAGCTCTTGAGAATACCTAAAACACAAGCATTATCTTCTACATCGTTTCTCACTATGCAACAAGAAAAAAATTATATTAGCAACACTCTAATGATCTGGTACAAAACGGAAGATTCATACATGATTACCTATGCTTAAACCACGAGGCAGTGAAGTACAAAGACAAAAGAGGCATCAAATCAGTATTATCATTAGATTAAAAAAAAAAAAAAAAAGCAAGCAAACCATCCAAACATGTTTTGCTAAGCAGTGCTGTTTGGGAATACTCTCCTTGCTTTTCTAATGCTTTCCCATTAGGAGGAGGGTGGAATGCATGTGTTGATTTGACTAAAATTTCCTTCTACAAGGGCTGTTTGACTTCTAAGTAACACTGAAACACAAATAACCTCACTCGATTTACATACAAACTACTCTGATGAGCCAAACGCCTTCCGCTGGCAATAGCTGAAGCAACACAGGCTGTGACTGAAGCACTTCAGCTGTTCTGCTTCTTCCCCTGCTCAGATGCTTCCCATTCTGCAGGGAATGAGAGAATGGTTACACAGCATCAAGTTGGGGAGAAAATTCAGTAACTTTAAGTCTCTAAATGTCCAGTCCCAGCTTCTTTGTTAACATTTTGCTTCAGCAAAGTACTTCAGTGCTGATGACAGCGAGGGGAAGTGGCGGTGTTTGTTATCTGCCTTCTTTTAGTTATTCTGTGAAATTAAAAAAGGGAAATTGTTTATTGGTGCACAGTCAGTTTCCATCTAAAAGCTGAATCTGATTGCATTTTGATTTTACTTTTGATAGATTTCTGACAGAAAATACATCTTTGTTTTTAATTAATCCGTTCAGGAACCCTAACTCTGCATAGAAGCTCACACTTTTTATGTAATTACTTCTAAAGGCTTTTTCCATCACAGCATGGCTATCTCTTCAGATTACTTATTCTGTTTCTTTTCCTCTGTTAGTCTTTGTTGATGGAAAGTCAGCTTTAGGTAGCGAATTCTGTAGGCAAGGCTGCCTGTTCCCTGGGAAGCCCCTCTGCAGAGTGAACTAAACAGCTTCACTCGATCCTCTTGAGTGGATCTGTACAATCCAGAAACGGTTACCAGCTTGGTGTACAGGCAAAGTGCCTCTCCATCCTTCCTCCTGTTTGCTGAGAGCTCTGTGTTTACAGAGAGAGGCAAAGCCATATCAAGAGCATTCTCTAAACACCAGAAGTGTAAAAAGAGCTAGCACAACTCTCTAGTGCATCAGCTGCGACACTCACTCGGGAACCATTCTGTTCAGTATTTAATCCTAAGGTTCCTTTAGCAGCTTGTTCAATTATGGGATGAAAGAAATAAAGAGGAAAAAAGGGAAGGGAAAAAAAGAGATACAATTAGCCCAGAGTTCCCATCACCACCACCATTCATCACCAGCCTTAAGAAATCAAAGCTCTTTATTCTCTCCCACTCATTCCACTTATGTTTAGCACTTCTATGTCAAATACAGCAGATTCAAAAGAAGTGATTGAGAAATACTTTTTCCTTGAGTAGCCCAACAATTCAAGTGCCGTTGTGAATGAAAGGAGCTCTCTTTGCCTTAGCTAAACTACACACAAGTACTAAAGCAACACACTCAGCGAGGCAGGAAAAAAGCCTCGCTCTTTCTCGGCAGATTATGAAAAAAAAGGTATAAGGAAAGGGCTTAACTCCAGGAAAGGCTGTTGATCCCATGAATGCGGGAGGGGACATGTTTGTGCTGCTTTCAGGGAGACCGTGACACTTGCAGCCTTTCCCTTTCTGCAGAGAAGGCTCTTGAAAACGTGAGTTAATCAGGTGTTAGGTGTGTGTGGTGGCACTGAGCTGTTTGTCACCCGTAGTTGGATCAGCCATGGGAGCTGGAGATGATGCCCCTCAGAAGGAACACACAGGTACCGTTCCCTCTGCAGCGCCGTGGAAAGGAGCAGCTGCCATTGTCACTGCATATCGCCCGCTGGAGCAGATACAAGGGAACCACTGCCAGGATGAATCCCTCTCCTGCCTGTCGGAACACGCACAGGGAGGCTGCTCCTTGAGCAGCTTTTGCTACTTATCTCTATTTTTTGCCACAGAAGCCATGTCTGCACAGGCAAGGGATCATATGCCAGAGTGAATGGGCTCTGATTAATGCAGATCATATCCAACAACCTTTCCGAGCTCCTTCTGGGCTGGCATGCTCCGTTAGTCTCCGAATGTCACAGAAAGGTATTTAAACCCACACAGGAGAGTAGGGATTAACAGGCAGGAAAACACACGGCCATCAGAGCAGCCACTGCAATCACGGCAAACATTGCACACCGTATTTCCACTGGCCCTCCCTTAACAGTGGTTGGGAACTGTGCACGGACATTTACTTGGGATGGGAGCTGTAGATGCCAACTGAACCTGCCCTGCCCACTTCTGACAGCTTTGGACATCATTGACACCCAGAGCAGGACCTTGAGGCCTCAACTCCAAGGCCACCAATGCAGCCTCTGCACCACCAGACTCAGGATGGAGTTGCACATGCTGCGACAAACCAACCTTAAAGCTCCTCCCATTCCGTGGTCCCTCTTTATAACTCTCCCATGTCCTCCTTGCCCCTGGATGCCCTCTCTAGGATATCTGTACCTCCCGTCTGATCCTGCTGGGGCTGCTTCTACTCACTGACTCGACAGAAAAGCACCACAGCAACAGAGAACTCTGAAACTTCACGCCCTGCTTGCCCACCTCTCCTCCCCTCAGAAACCCAGCAGGGCTCCCCCAGCTCGCCCTCCAGAGCTGAGCCCCCGTGTTGCTCTGGGCTCTCTCCCTCCACGGGTGGCAGCCCTGGAGTCTGCACGGGGCAGCTGCTGATTCCAAGTTGTTTCTGGTGGATCAGGACTGCAATTTGTTTCCCTGCTTGTGCTTTTATTTCTGCTGTCACAGAGCGCCGCTGCTCTCCCTCGTTCCTCCACAAATCCCCACTGTTGGCTACATCATCATCTTAACCCAATGCTTTCTTCCTACTTTTGCAAGATTAAAAAAAAAAGCTTTTCCAGAGAACACAAAAATGTAAAGCAATGTTACAAAAGCAGACTTGTAGCAATATTTACAGATTTATAGTTACATGGCTGTTGCGCCTCCGGGTTAAAATCCAGGGGAGCACTTACTGTTTGGGATCCTGTGTTCCCATGGACCCATCCAAATGCCTGCTAGTAGGGATAGAAGGTAACAGTTCAGGGTGTGGTTAAGAGCTTATTGGAGTGGGTGAAGAGGACAGCTGCTGGGCACCCAAGGTGCCATCACCTCCCACCACCATTCTGCTCCAGCCCACCACAGGACGCAGGAGCACTCACATTTACTTGATTTCCAGGCATCAGGCTTGCAATTGTTAACTGCTGTCACTAACTGATTAGACACTGAGCAGTTCCAAAAATACCACTCTGGGGGTGACAATTTTCTGTCATGTGCAATCTGACATCTTCGGAAAAAAGTGGTTCCTGGACACATGCAGGCTTTTAGATATTAGCACCAACAATTATTTCTGCTTCACTTCTTACACTTTTTGTGAGTTTCAAATATTTAGAGTTCAGCTTGTTCAAAGATTTATTTTGCTTTATTTTTGATATTTGCTTTTTAACTGTCACACCTTCTTTATCACTGCTTTCAACATTCTGAGAACTTACATTTCAAACCTACTGAGAATGTATCAAGGGATTTGGTGCTGGTACTGATAGACAGATTCACTCCACAGTCATTTTCTTACCTTCAAATGCCATTGAGATGCCCTGGTTACAGTGCTCTCCTCAACTATTGCTCAGGTAGCCTAAGTCCATTTTTCTTGAATAAGTCTCCAGACAGACCGAACCAAAAACCTAATTATTTTTGCACATTTTTTCACATCAAAGGGACTTTTAAGTGCACAGAGATGGTAACAACACATGGTTCCTGAGCTCCCTTTCCATTCTGGACATGCCACGCTTCTGCTTAATTCATAGTAAACCGTGTACCAGAGGCTGATCTCCTGGTACTAACCCAACAATTGCACTGACGTATGGGATGTCACAGTACGTGAGAAGGTCAGCATTTCAGCCTCACCACGCTTACACCCTCCTGGATATTAAAATATGGAGGGGTGAGTCTCCGGCCTCGAGGGCTGACCCGCTCTTCCTGAAGGTCCATAAATCAGCTCCCAGGACTGAGGCTCTGTGCCAGCAGGACACTTAATTATGGATTGGAGACACGTTTCAGGTGCAGGGCGAGGCTGAGAGCAGATGAACCTGTCCATGTAGACACAGCAATTCTGCAGAATGAAGCTGCTTCAACAAGAGGGCCTTGGGCACTCAAGGACTGTGCAGCCCAGCTTTTAGTTAGGTGTCAGAACACTGATTAAAAGGCGCTCACTTCGGCAAATGTCTTTGTTGTAGGCTCCTTTGCCACCACCATCATCCAGACAACACACTACCCTTAACACACCTACCCAAGTTGCTGCTGGGCTTTGAAGCAACAAAGGGAAGAGATTCTCACAAACAGCTTTTGATTAAAATAGAAAATAACATCAACTCACATTAAAATATAATTCACTGCTTGTTTGATCCTTTGTTTTTAGTCTCATAAAAAAGCAATCATAATCTCTCACAGACTGTTGTTCCCCAGGAAAAAAGTGTATCACAATATGCACTGACTGCAAATGCCATTTTTAAATATTCAACACAGCTGTACTTGTGGAGACCTGACAGAGAAAATTCCCCTGCTCTCTCTTCCTCCTCATTCAGCAAATCAGGCAGAGGATTTTGAACATAAATTCAGACAGTATTTTCATAAATAGAATATTTCAGCAGTTAAGACTGTGGCTTTAAGCAGTCTCTCTGCACATTCTCTCCCTATGCCTTGCTGGAAATACATCAAACTCTTAAGCTGCTGCAATAATCTCTAAGAGACAAAACAGATGGAAAAAATAATGGGAAAAAGTAACTTACAAGCAAGATGTTGGCAACACAAACCCAATGCTTCTGTTCTTTACCTAAATGTTTAGACTTGCAGCAGGCAAAAGCAAAATAAAATTGTTTTTGTTTTAAATACGTGGCACATTTTATATAGAGTACACTTTTCATATAAAAAAAAATGACACAGGGAAGAATTACTCTAATTAAACAAAATACTTCAATATTATTCACTAGCTTTTGCCAAGAACCCCCAGAAAGAAAGAAGGCCATACGTACATGTGCAGACATTGCAGTCCTCCAATGCCTGAAGCACAGAGCCCCAGCCTCATACAGAGGGTCCTGAAGGGCACAGGGTGTAGGGCAGTCCCCAAGTGCTCCTACCGTGGTCAGTGCTGGGGTGAGCTCGTGGGGATCCCCCGAGGCCAGGGAATGCAGAACACCTCCCTCCTGCATGGAAAAGCAAGTCAGGGTTATGGTGGGAACAACTGCGTGGATCAGGCATGGAGCTGCTTGCAAGGAGCCTGGAAGAGCACCAGTTTTTATTCCTTTTATTACCTTGTCTCCCCATTACACACCTTACCCTGTGTTGTCTTACCCCAGTGGCCCTGGTTTTGCCATTCTAATTCCCCTTTTTCGGTATTTATTGGACGCTTTTCTCGATCATCTGCCACAGCGGTTTCCTGAGTCCCTGTTTTTTTATTTGTAAGATTTCTCCACTTCTCACACTGTCATTTTGTTATCGCAGCCACAAATTAGTATTAGCCTGGAGAGCTTGGACTTTCTCTTTGATTTCTAGATGGTTCCTGCAGTTTCCTTTATTTCTGTTCTGTTTGTGCCATTTTGTGGCCAGGATAGGCCACCTGCTTGGGCACTATGTGGGTATCAGTACCCTCTCACGCTGCTGTCTCAAAGCACAGAGCCAGGACAGGCTGCTTGTGTAACTCTAATGCGTATTATGAACTTGCAGTGAGATGTATCAACTTGCTGAAGGACATAAGACTAAAAATGGCAAAATACATACCTAAGGATCCCTGCGCAATCTCAGACCTACAGACTTAAATTCTTGCAGAATGTTTAAAGATATGCAGCTAATACCTTGAAAGAAATGCATTTTATGGAATCTATTTTGACTAAGAAGTGGGGAAAAAAAGAAATTAGAATTAGGGACATGGAAGCACATACTGATATGTAAGTAAAAATGTGTGCATGTTTGCATGTAAAGCCATGCAGCTTAAAAGCACACACAGCTTTGGGGGTTTTTGGTTACTTGGTTTTAATCTTTTCCAAGTCATGGTCCTCAAATTGGGTTTTCTATAATTGGTTTTAGCTGAGCTATACTGCATTGAATTTAGAAACCTTAAATCTTCTTCATCTCTGTTGTTTTTTGGAGATGAATACTATAATAAATTTCATTTCATACTGGTAACAAGCGCAAGAGTTGAGCTAAATATTTACTGTTAGGAAAAATGTAATGCTTTTCTTTTTGAAGCAGAGCAGCTACAACACCGCCTGTAAATGTTTGTCATTTTTATTTCAGTATTAATAACCCTGTTTTTATGACCTCATTCAAGAAGCCCACAAGAAGCTGGCTGTTCTTTTTCTATCATGTTTGTGCCCTTTACATCATTTCCTACTTCTAATAACTAATGATGATAGGTAATTACTTAACAGATGGTAAAAGCTCTTTAATTGCTTTTAAGGACTACTGAGCTCTGCTGCATTTTGGGAGCATTAACTTCTGTGACTTTCCATCTTCCTCGGGTCATTCCAAGTTTGTTCAGCCATCATTAAATATTCAAGGACTTGGGATTTTTATTTTTTTTTTTAATCCAGAACTGGAGGTTAGTAACATGCTGCTTCAAACCATTGTTATTTCAAATACATTTCTTTTGTGAGGCCACTCTTAACACCGAGAAACCACGAGCCCTCTCTTTTCTCCCCGGGGGTGATGAGCACAGCAGCCTGTGCAGCCCAGGGCATCTGACCTTTAGTTACCAGAGACGCAGCTCTCTCTCTTTCCTGTAGCAACAAACTGTCACATCATTAACAGGAGGCTGGGGGGGAAAAAAGTCAAACCTTAAAACTCAAAGGGGCTGGTCTCATTAATGTCCCTACGCTGCATTTACATTATCTCCTGAGTTACACAGGCAGGAGAAATTCCACATCAGAGAGGGCAAAAGTGAGAGATGAAATTCATAGTTTAACACACACAGAGTTAGTGACCCTCGCTATAATTCCCTTGAGTAACTTTGAGTGCACTTTGAGTAAGTTGCACTTTAACCATGGTAAGTGCTGGCCTAATTAGTCAGACACACTGCACAACACCAGCAACTCTGCTGCTGCTTTTCCAGTTCTAACAGCTGTTTGTCTGGGTCTGTTTGGAAATGCGTACGAGGGGCTGTGGCTAAAGACACAGAATTGACTAAAAAAAAATGGACTGCAGCACAAATTAGCAAAGACTACGTCTAGAAACAAATAATTCATTTTTATGATTGCCACTCAAATAAACTCTTGCATTTTGCATGAGACTGTTAAGTTGGAAATAATAAACAAATAAAGTTAGTAGGATTTCTTCAGCTTTAGGATCAAACAGCCCTCCTGGTATATAGCTACGGTTACAAATGATTAGGCTGTACATTTCTCATCTGATGCAAAGAGCTGCACACAGATTACTGGACACACCACATACGAGCTCTGGTTAAGTGTGCCCAGAAGTATAATGCACTGCTAAAAATAAATGTTTATGACTGATTTGTTGCTTAAAATAAAATAGGTAGATAATATAACAAATGGATTATAAAATGGAGGTTGTGAAACTTCTACTTAAAGGAATATTGTAAATATCCCTCTCTATTTCTCACCCTCATATGTCAGTGTGTATTTATACTGCTGCAGCTGTCCATCCCTGTGTGGCACTCAGTGGCATTGCCACCTCCTTGCCATTCAGTCAGTGATTTAATATTTCAGAAACAGCTCCTGAGGTCAAATAATGCATTTGTTCTCATAACTTGTTCTCATAACTAAGAGAAGTGCAGCGTGGTGTGCTGATTTTCCTCTGCATAGCTCTAAATTGCTCCGAGCACAGGTATCAACCTCCCATTTGTGTGCACTGAACCCGAGTGCCTCCTGCAACACTGCAATTTTAGTTTGGATTGAGAAGAAAATGATAGTGGTTTGCCCGATGAAAACCCAAACGTGACCTCAACTTGTATTTTGTTCGATAATCTCCAGAACATTTAGTAAACTGCTGTTCTGAAGGGATTATGCTCACACATAGAGTGATACTTATAATCATCACCATACAAAAATGGACCCACTAGGTATTAATTTCTGATATACTAAGCACCTCCTTTGCAGTTCCTTTGTCATCTGGCATCACTGTACCATAAATTTAGAGTGTTGCTGCATTGTTTTGTACCATGACTCTTTATGATTTAGCAATTCTAGGCCGATACAGCTGATTGTATGAGCCATTTGCATTTTCTGCTCTTTAGGAAGATAACAGATACAATCTAAAAACTTTTAAAATAGCACTATCTTTGCACAGCTTAATAAATTGTTATGAATAAGCAAAATCCTCGATCATGTTACACTCTAAATTAGCCTGTGCTTTACATGAGTTTGTAACAGATAAGGAAAAAAAAATGACTAAAACTGAGAACAAACCAACTGTAAGTCTGGGAAGGTTCCACGTGGGAGGAAGCTCCAGGAAGCGTCCATGCCTGAAATGCAAGGGAGAGAACTTGTGCCCCAAAAATTCTTCCAAGATGCTTTTTAAAAAAATATTTTTTAAAATTAATCCAAGATGCTTTTTAAAAAAAATATTTTTTAAAATTAATCCAAGATGCTTTTTAAAAAAATATTTTTTAAAATTAATCTCAGAAATAATTATTTTTATATTTTAAATATACTGGTGAATCAAGCAAATTCATGCCATGAGACTGCATAAATAGTAGTTAGATGTAATATACAGTATTTACTCTTGCAGCCTGAGAAAAGAAATGTAGTTCCTCTTCCATAACAGATTTTAAAAGCTGAAGCAGAAAACAGATCCTTTCCTTGCCTAAAAAAATGTACAAGGGGTACTGCTAGAAAATTGAGTCTTCCTTGTGCTCTTTGAAGTCCTCCAAAATGCACTAAAAGCAAGCACTTTGCAGGAGGCTCCCTGAAGCTGACAGGATTAGACCTGGGAATGGTCTATCGCCTTAGTTCCAGTCCATGACTCCCAATCCCAGCCAGAGCACTAAGCTCATTCCCAGCAAACCACGGGCTTGCCATCAGCCTCAGAGTGCCAGGTCATGGCCATTTCTGAGACAAAGCACAACCCTGAAGCATTCCAGGCTTGCCATCCTTGATAAAAGCAAAACATATGCAGGAAGGGGAAACAAAGAAGCACCTATGGTTTAATTAAGGGCTGAAAAGCCACAGGTTTCTTCTGGTATTTGAACTAATCACAATATAAAATTATCATTTGGTAAGATTTTTTGGATTTGCTGCAGCTTCATGGCTCTAGCAGAAAGCATGTACAGGGATGCATTTTCAAGGTTCTTGGCTAATGGGTTTCTGTATGTCTTCATCATATTTATTTGGATTGAAACAATAATATTAGAACTGCTTCCACAGCCTCTGGGTACTCCAGCACACAACTTGCACTACAGCAAAACTCTCTCACTACTAAAACAGGACCTCTGGCAATTTGCAGTTACAAAGAAAGTGTATTTTCAGAAGGCAAAATAAGCATGTTGATGTTATTAAACATGACAGTGGGTCAGTCTGGGGACAGGTCAAAAAACAGAGCTGGAGAAAACATAAGTAAATAATCCATATTCCCATCACCTGTCCCACTAAAATTTGTTAAAGCACTGCTGGAAGTCATCTCTGAGCCAATGGTGTAATTTATTCTAGAGAAGATAAGAGAGACATCAACACTTGACTGGCAGAGCCCCCACTGCATGGTCCAGGAATCTCCCCCCACACCAGGCATCTGCTTGAAGCATACTTGGATTTGCTATCTCCTTTCCAAGGACTTCTGGGAAGTGAGAGGAAAGGAGATCTCACCTTACAAAGAGCTGGTTGCACTTGAGATCTCTGGACTCAGGGGCCCTCTGGAGTTTGCTGGTGCAGAAGTACCCACGGGGAGCAGGGACAGTTCCTGCAGACCATTTCATCCTGAGGAAGAAAGATGGGGAAAAACTCAGTCCTCAGGTGGTTTGACAGAAATGAAAGTACAAGAACGGCTATTTTTCATCCTTTGGTTGGAACCAAAAAAGTGCTCATGAGCCAAATAATGCACCACGAGGATCAGGTCAAACTCAATAGATCCTGTTAAGATTTTTGTCCTCATGACAAGTGAGTGAGTGCGTGTAGGGAAATACTTAAGTAATGCTTCTGTGGAAAGGTATCTGAGAAAAATATCAAGCACTGCTGCCAAAGTACTGTGAAAGTTTGCAAATCCAAAGGCTTTGATAGAAGACTTCAAGACTGTGAAATAAACTTTACAGTTTTATTCATCATCCCAATAATCCTCACCAAACAGAGGCTGTGAATCTTCTGCAGACTGGGAGGTTAAGGAGAAGAATAAAATGTTGGTAGTAACATGAAACTATGTTTCATCTACATTTTTATACTCTTTAAAAATTTTTTTTAAACTTGATTCCACTCTAGTGGAAGGAAAAATAATTAGGAAGAAGGAAAAATCAGCTTAAGAGAAATCAATACTTGATTGTTAGGTAGCAGCTGGGATTTTGACGGTCTGGTGCTTAAACAAACCTACATGGTGCCTTCAGGAGCTCCACAGTGCAACCACCATCTGTAACTCTGGAGCTAAAGGAATAGCAGGATGGGAAATAAATGATAGGAAGTAAAGAGAACTCATGGTATTATAGGTTTACCCCCTTTTCTTTCTCTATTTAATTTTCCAGGGGTTAAGTGACTAAAGAAAAGATAGAAACAGATTGTCATTTATTCTGGTTGGGTTTTTTTCAGCTAAACTTTAAATTTTTATAAAAGGTACAGCATCATTGTTGCTGTGTCTACATCAGCACCACCTTCATCTCACTGAACTGCATACAAGTGCATTTACATTTAAAGAAGCAATCTTTCTTATCCTGATGATGTGAAATAACAAGCATTTTGGAATGAAATGGTAGTTTTTTATTTTTAGGAACCTGCATATAACATTACATCCCATAGTCTTAGTCTGTACAATTAATATTATCCATCTGATGAAAAGGAAACTCTATTTTTACTGGCAATAACAAAGAAATTCAGACCAGGAAAATACAATATGCTTTTTTCAGAAAGGTCCCATCTATGGATGAGAATTTCTTACTATAGGAAAATGGTTCTAAAACCTCGTTACTGAAAAAAACAGTTATCTTGGAAAAAAGGATCAGGCAATTTTCTTTAAAGCTCAACCATTATGAAGTGTGTTTGGGTTTTTTTTAATCCTTGGAAATCCACCTTCTCCTCTAGCAGCTTGGAGCTTTTTTTCTCCTTATATTAAGTAAGGATAGATTTTCTTACTTTTATAAAAAGCCTGTGGAAAGAAAAATCCTGCTTAATTCTTCACAGCAGATCTTTGAGCACAGACGTCCATAGAGCGACTCTACACTGCTCTGAAAAATGGGAATGAAGTTCTGGGTGCAGCTTACAGACTTGGGTTCTGCTCTAGAGAGATACCTTAAGCAGATAAGGATGAATCTTATTAAGCTAAATCCTTTCATTTCTGCCCTTGGAGTCTGGGACAGGTTGAATGTGATTTCAGGAAAGATCGTATCTGAGCTTCAGACTTTAAAAGCACTGAGAAAAACACACATGCCCACTTCAAACCTCTTTTTGATCTGGGAATACAAACCGTGGCCTGTGCCACTGTGTGAGCAGAGGATGGGGCACCAGGACACACCTCTGGAAACAGCTGGAGAAATTTAAGACTTCCATGCTGCTGAAAATAGCAATATTATTTGCCCAGTGGGTGCTTAATTTTCTTTGAGCAATGTTTTGTTCTTTAGCTGTCTCTAGCATTTGATTTGGGAAAATGAACTGCTGTGTGGCTGACAGATGTTTGAGTGAAATCACGGATCGTGATTTGGGGAAAATGATGGATAACATTCTTCACCCATTTACTTAAGGTGTTTTTTCCTCATTAAAAATGTATTTCATGCAAACTGAGTGCACCGTATAATCTTGTAGCTATGCAAGTAAAATTCACTTTTGGATTAAGAATACAACTCTTTAGCTTGCATGCAGAGGCATGAAGTCATCTATCTTAGTAGCTTTAGCTTGTGAAAGACAGAGGGACCAGAATGAGGAGTGCAGAATCATGGTACAGGTAGATGTGTGTGCAATACAGATGCATTCTGGCTTTCCTGGAGACTGGGGGAGGCAAGAACACAGGCTCTTGAACCTCCTTCCACCAGGAGAGGGCTATCTGTGTTGCCTCCTAAAGATCTTATCAGTATACCCAGCCTAAGTATCTTGCATTTCAATGATTCTCTTGGGATAACACCAATCAGACCAATCAGCAGAGATCAGTTCCTTACCTTCTCACCTCTGTCTGTTGGTGGTGCCTTTCCTAGACTTGCATTAAACCGGGACTTTGGGAAGCTGGGGTTATACTGTAGTTCTGGGTGTGGGCAGTCTGTAACCCAGTGGTGTCTGGAAGGCTTCATACTTCCCAAGCCTAAATTAATAATACCAACCCATTATTAAATGACCACTGGAAAAGGATACAGCAACAAGAAAGCCATTTCGTAAGAGCACACAAAAATAATTACCCTAATACATTTCTATCCAGGGAAAATGCACTTTAAATCTCATGGGAAAATGGGGTCTTTCGGGCTGCAACACCCTTCTCCTAATTCAAGGTTCACAGGACTTAGATAATACTGAGTGAGAGCTTCCAGCATTCTGCCATACTCCGAACTTAACTAGAGATGTGAAAATACTGGTTTGCCAATTACCAGGCAGGGCATTTCCCCTGACTGCTCACAGATTAAGTGTCACAAAAATGTATCAGTTCTGAATGTTTCTCACTGGAGCATCATGTAAACACTTGCAGAAAGGGAAAAGCAGGAAAACTTTGAATTATAAACAAAAGAATTTGAATACTCACGATCAAGATTTAAAAAATGGTGCTTGTAAATAAGCACAAAATATTTCCATAGACCCAGGAATTCAGATGATAAAGTGCTCAGAAATGTTCTGCCAGAGGGCTATGTTTTCCCCTTCAAGAAGTTTTGATCCATCAGCAGCCATATGCTTTAATTTACTGGTTTATGCTCATTTCAGTGACATTTTGCTTCTGATAAGAAAAATCTAAGTGATCTAAAAATCTATGTGATGTTTCAAAATGAGTTTTCACTTAAAATGTATAATACATATGCGCAAACAGATTTTGATTTTGTGAAAACTTCTCCAGCAATATAATAACAACAGGAAAATAAGCAGGAACCGTGAAAGGAGAAGAATAAATTGCCACTGAAGGAGACTGGGGCTTGGGGTCATGGAAGACCTTCACTGTTGTTAGACAATTATCTTTTCCACTGGCCAGGCAACATTATTGCTTTTGGTCAGCATGTAGGGACCGGATATGCATGTTCCTGATTCTGCCTCACTGAAAGGGAATGAATTAAATGATCTGTTGAGAAAACTTCCCATTACCAATTTCTTTAGTTTTATGCTTTTTATAAGAAATAACGAAATTCTTGAGTTACTGATTTCACAGACTAGTTTTTTTGGACCTACTCCGTAAAAACAACGGTGATTACAGAGTATTCTGAAACTCTGTTTCCATATAAGCTGGAGATATTAAAATAGACATGCTCAAATACATGTTACTCTGAATAAATGAAATCAGGTTGTATTTACAAGACTGCAGTAAAATATTTGCATTGGCATTAGGAAAACATTTGGGGAAATTCCCAGGTCTACCTGGGATGCAGGACTTCCTGACTCTACATTATAGTGCGGGATTTGATTTTCTGTCTGTAGGTGAATGTCATGGCCAGGTCATCAGTAACAAGTCTCCAACCAGGTTCCAGTGAAAGATTCATAGACTTGAACTGATCCCTGCTTCTGATCCCGGTTTTGAACCCGTGGAGTCTTTCAATGTACAGCTTTAAGCAAACTTGGTGCTGTTCTAAGCAACTTTGGATATCAATACTTTTGAGAATGAAAAAGGGAAATTGTTCTTTGACCCTGATTTATGAAATAACTTGCACTCTTTTTAACCCATAAAGAGTGCATTCATTTTTGTCTTATGGAAAAAGTCAATTATGGTATTTTGCCAGGGATGTTCTTTCCAATGAGATTCAGCTACTGCCATCTATTGATACATATTGTGAAGGGTCACTGTGAAAGTGCACATCTTCCCTGTACCTTTTCTTAGAGGACTGTAAAATATCAGGGGTGAGAAAAGGACACTGAAAGAATGCTTCTCCTTCCCAGCAGTGAAAAGCAGGGATTTGGAACTGGAAGAAAATATCAGGAGTAGTCTGAGGGTGGGCACATGCAGATGTTATTTTAGAGGTACATTTTCCAACAAGAAGGGTATAATATCCACACATATAGGGGTGATCTGTCACTAAATGACTTCTCTAAAAACCAGTCTGAGATGTGTAGCTGTGTTTTCCTCATTAGCTCATATTTAGATGAGTTGGTCAACGTTCAGCTCTTTAACATCAGCCCAACCTCACCGGACATGAAAATCCTCCAAGCCTTTGGACAAGAGCCTATTTCCAGCCATCTGTGGAAGGAATGCACTGACCTGAATTAATTAACTGAAATTAAGCCAGTTTTTTAAAGGGATGAGACCAAAGCAGGAGATGCACTGAATTGGAATAAAAAATGAGTTGTGACTTCCAGCAAAGCCCTGACTATGTGACAGGGAGCAAATTGTGAACTTGAGGAAAGCAGCTCTGGCAGAGTGACCTCATGGGAGTGGAGGAGAAAGCAGGGAAGGGGCCAAGGTAGCATTTAGTAATTTCTTGTTGCTGTGTATCCCAGCAAAATACTGCCATCCCTCAATCCTTCTTTTGGTTTCCCTGGTGCTGAGCAGCAAACAGTCATTATCTCCTCCAGTCTAAGACCCAGGGTCTGACAGCTGTATAATAGACCTAAGGGCTTTTTCAATGTTATGCCTTTCCCTTTCTCAAATAAACAACAAGGCTACTGCCTGGCTTTCATGAACATTTCTTCTCTCACTGTGTCTTTTACCTCTGATCTTGCAAAAATAAGAATTCTTCCCTTCTGAAAATGAGCTTACCTTGTCTAAACAGAAATCTGCTTTATTAATTTGTTCTCAGATGAGATACAAAATATCCACTGCACACTTCCTGCACTATGTCAGCATCTTGCTAATTACTTAAGCAATTCTTCTTTTTTTTTTTTTAAATGAGACATATTGGGGAGAGGCAGAGTCTGTCTTCGGTTACTCATTTCATTTACTCAAATCACAGCTTTCCAACCCAATACTGCAGAACAAGCGCTCCAAGGTAAATTCGGAAGTCTGCTGTGTTACGATCCCCTAAGTATAATGCAATTAGAGCCATGCCATGAATGACTAACACTTTAGAAGCAATTATTTCATGACGAGGTGAATTTCTACCTCACAACAAATGTTTCTCAGGTTTTTGTGTGCTGGTGCTAAGAACATTAGAGAGATTAAACAAGCATTTATAATCATGAAGGGAAACCAGAGCGATCTTACTCTTGTTGGAGGCAGCTGAACTGGGGCAGCGGGGAACTGGAAGGTAATGGAGACCTGAAGGCTCCCTGTGTCCCCTGGATCAGGCTCTTCAAAGCTTGTTAATCCTGTTGTCCATGGCCAGGCTCTCCCGGATGAGAACACCACTGCAGTGCAGCGTGGCACAGAAGCGTGATGGACACTGAGAAAATGAAGGGAATTAGCATTAACAAGCCAGTTAGCTGCTCTATGAGAGAGTGCTAAAGGCATGGATGTCTGATGTCAAGACTGTTTCTCAGGGAATTACAACCACCTATTGTCTACTAGGAATACACAAGTCATATGCATTGTTACCCAGTTTGGCTATTTTTTTAATTTATGGTATTGCAGTACTTTGATAATGGGTCAAAAGCTGAGTTACAGCTCCTAAAGCTCCCCGGTTACCTTGTGTGAAATATAAAAATAAAAATAAAAATAAATAGTGCATTATTGCTAGTTCAATAAAATGCTATGCAAGAATAATAGGTCTTTTCCACTTGAAAATGGAGCTCCACACTTCTGGGGTGACATTCCCATTCCAAGGACTGCAAGCTCACCACAGGCATTTTCCTCCTCTCATTACTGCCCTGTTTCCCTTTCCAAACAAAAGTTACACT
Organism: Corvus cornix cornix; assembly: GCF_000738735.6. Lineage (NCBI taxonomy): Eukaryota > Metazoa > Chordata > Aves > Passeriformes > Corvidae > Corvus > Corvus cornix. The sequence continues at coordinate 2,778,908 of NC_046334.1, read as the reverse complement.
AGTTACTATTGTAACAGCCTGCACATAATCTGCTGAGAATAAATACCCATGTAATGAGCCTGAAATGATATGGTAATTTCTTAATTCAAAATAATTACATGGCTATTTGTGCCCTCCAAAATAAGGTATTACTTATTCAGCCCAAACAAATTGCTGTTTGCCCAGGTTTTGAACTCTGGTAAACAGTGGTGCAGCAGTCATGTGCATACTGAATCCTGAGACAATTTTATGTTAGATGTTTACATACACAGAATTGGAAACAAATATTTGTCAAGGCAACAAGCAGCTTTTAGCACAACCAAAGGAAAAAAACCAAACCAGAAAGCCCTTGGAAATAGGACGAAAACTTGGCCAAGTCAGAATGCTACAAGGGCACCAGCTGGCTCAAAGTCACCCAAGTGCCCTCTGAAACATCTCACAAGCTTGAAAATGTTAGATAAGAGGATGGGAATTGTTTAGTTTATTTTGGCTTGTCATTTGTGTCTGAGTGCCTATCTCCCTGTGTCACCTGGAGATACAGATAGGAAAGCCACCACAGAAATGAAAATGGAAGGAGGAAAGGTAAGGAGGAGTGAGGGCAGACAGACCTTCAAGCCATTGATTCCAGCCAGCTTTCCTCGAGTCAATAAAACATCTTCCACTGGCTTTGACGAGGGCTGAGCAGGCCTAGACTTCAGAGCATTAATGAAAGATTTAAAATCCTCTCCTTGTGAGCAGTAGTAAAAGGCTCTCCATGAATGTGAATAATGTGAGCTGCAGTCATGACTATTGACTTCTCAAATTTCATGCTCTCTCAGACTGCAAAAAAGACTGTTAATGAAGGACTTGGAATTGGACTGATGCTGCTTTGTGGAGTAAGGCAGAAGCCTTCAACACCCAGAGTGGAGATCAAGTACCTCACAGACACCCACTGAGTGAAGCACATGAGTGGACTAAATGGAGTGCACTACTTTTTATCTGAGATTATTAAATATTTGGGCCTGGAATGAAAATTAAATCCACACTTGATTTTCTACTCCTCTATTATACAGCTACACATCAAACACACTATGTTGAGTTTCATAGAAAAGAATAGGCAAACTGAAGAAGCAAGATGTTCAGAGGTTCACAGATTACAAAGAAATAATATATACTCTATTCTAACAAGGATTTGCAACTTACAACAGGGTGGTCCAAAGGGTATGATGAATCAAACACAACCACTGTTCGGCTTCCAGAAGCATCTTGCATCTGCTAAGAGTCATCTGATGTTGTAGACCTGCAAGAAAGCAGAAAACACAAGATTTTCTAACATAGGTGCCAAAATAGTAAAGCTTCATGTGACTTCAGTGGTAGCCTTCATTTTATGCATACTTTGAAATTTTTGTTTCAGCATTAAGTATCTCTTTATCTATTCATATATTATAGCTGGACTATTCCAATACTTTCACTTAACATCCCTGCTGCAGAAAAATCAGCATTGTACCCTCTGCTTCATTTGCTGAAGGTGTTCAAGGTGCAATTTTGAACACTTGACCATACCAGAAAAATTGCAGCTTTCTATAGCATCAATAGAGTTATCATTAAAATCCCTCATCACTGTCTTGCATTGTTTGGAAACAAGCCACATGTAAGAGTACAACACAACACCATGTGCTGGACTATTTATTTAATTGTTTACCCAGAAACCAGATTTTTTTCTCTCATTATTTGTATTTCTCAGGGCTCAGGAAGCAGGTTAGGTGCAGCGAAAGGTTGTCTTCCTGGAAGCAGTTTTCTGGTTGCTTTCTCTGAGGTTGTGTCATGAGGCTGAAGCGTCCTATAGCCCCTTCCTGTGGCCAGCTGCTTCCGGGCTGCTTTCTGCTCTTTCGTGCCAGGTCAGTTTAATTCAGCCTTGCTCTTTGCTAGGGCTGCCTTGCCATTCTGCACACCAGCATTGGTTTAGGTGCTCTTGATGCTAAATTAATTGCATATTTCCAAGAGAACATTGTGAAGCTCTCTACAATTTTCGATATGGATTCTTTAAAGCACCACAAGAGGAGAAAAACCCAACCACAGGGTCCAACATTCGAAATCCTGGTACAAGCAGCAGTGCATGCAGGTGCTGACGTCCATTCTGAGTGATGATGCCCAGATTACATTAAACACATCAGCTAAAACGCTGGCTTTTATTCTAATGTAAGCGTCATTATATCCACTCGGATAAATTTATTTATCCATCTCAATGATATTGCTTGTTTCAGCTTGCTTGGTTTTAATTCAGGCCTGAGCTGCTCTGCAATCATTTGTTCAAGTTTATAACGCTACACGTTGTTCCCTAATAGCTTCATTTTGCTGAATTTCCATTTATTACTGTCACTATTACAGCAGGATTTAAATTTTTGCAACTTGCCTATCCTAGCATGAATGTAATTTCATTGACATTTAACACTGATCCTGAAGGCTCCTCTTTGACTGTTTGTCACCTAAAGATCAAATACTTTTGCTGCTGACTTTTAAAATCAATTATAATCTTGCAGGATTTGGCTCAGAGGATAACCCAAAGTGAAAGGCGGGGAGTCTTAAGAGAGAGGGTTTCCCAATGCATCACATGAGATTGATTTTTCATGTGCAGAAACAAAAGGTCTGCTAATGAGAAAAGAAAGAAAAGGAAATAAAAAATCCAAATCCCTTAAAACAAACAAAAAATCCCCAACCCAGAGTCTTTTCTATGATACTTGAAAAATATGAATAAATCTGTTTTTCAGTCATTGAAATTTTAGAATCTGTTGTAAAAGAATTAAACACCCATCAGTAAATCCCTTTATTTAATATTACAAAAATTTACATTTAAAATCTATTTAAACTACAATTTATCATTTTAATAACAATATTCCTCTCTCTGCTTTCCAATATTCATAGTTTCATAAAGTGGATCTGAACTAAATCGCCAAGTTCAATAAAAAAATTGAGGCAAACTGAAGTACTGTGCTGGGTGATTTTCCATCAAGAGATAAACAGATAAAAGCCTTCACTTTCAGAGTCGTTCCTTGTCTGTATAAATGACAAATACAGATTAATGGAATCCTCAGAAAAAGAATAATAGAGTATCTTAATGGAATGAGCAAATGTTTCCTTGAAAATACCCTTTCACACTACGCACCATAATTGTTCTTTAAATTCCCAGCGAGAGCATACATTTGCCTCACACTCTGAATTAGGTTGAAAAACATTTTAAGGTACCGAATTTGAAAACTGTTGGAGGAATTATTCACATATGGGTAAGCAGGAGGGCCACTAAAACCAGATTAAAATTAAATATATTTTAAAGGCAGACTTTAACAGCGTACTGAATAATCACATAAAACAGACATTAAAATGCACGATCTTGTGTAGCAGCTCTTGGTGATTGCTGTTGTTTGACCAATAACTGGGAGAAGCTGGGGGAAAGGCAGAGCCAGAAGGCAGAAACATGTGATGGGAAGTAACTCTGGGGAAGGTGGAGGAGCTACAGACAGAAAACCTGCCGAAGTTAAGGCAAGGCCAGATGGGCTGGCAGACAAGCCCAAGGTAATATAATTGCTTACCTGGGAGTGTGTGTGAGCCAGAATCCGCAGGATTGTCCTTTCCTTGTCTTTCCCAGCTGCACAGTGCTCCAGGTATCCTCTCCTCAGCCCTTCTGCTTTTCAGCCTCTACTCCTCATGCTGAGAACCTCCCTGTTAATGAGAAAATAGCCATTTCAGGAGCAAGCCAGAAGTTCCTGGGGGACACAGGGCGACCTTTCCAGATGGATATATTGACATGGAATTCAATTTATGAACTATTAACACAAAATTTTACATAAAAATTACATCTCAAAGTATTTTCCTAACGACAAAGTTTTCTTCAGACAATTGAGTACTGGGGTCTGCTTTAACCACATTGAAACAATATATTATATTAAACTGGACAAGACATTCTACTTGAAAAACAATGATTGTCAACTGTGTTTTCTTAGAATACTTCTTTCTGGGAATGTTTTTAGCACAAGAACTCCAACTTGCTGCAGAGTTGTGCACGTCATTATCTGGCTACACATATTCCAATTATTTCATCCTGGGAGAGGTGTTTATCAGCCCCACAGAGAAAACTCGAGGCCAGGCAATAATGGCCACAGGAAGGCTCATAACTGAAAGAAAAGGAACCAGATCACTTGCAGTGCTTAAGTGCAGTCAAAAATGCCAGAACAAATTATGTCAAAATATGTTTCCTAATCAATGTTCTTTGAAATCTCCACGCACTGAAGGCAGATTTTAAAATTTTGTCTTCTCTGGAAATAAAAAAAACCACTGAAATATCCAAGGGGGGGACAATTTCCTCTCATCTGCTTGTGTCTATGCCCCATGTTAGGACACAGCCTCAATAATGGTGGCCCTTAGCAGTGAGGCTAAGGGTAAAACAGTTAAAAAGTTATAACTTGGGCTCCACAGGAAAATGACAGACATGAATCTGGGGAACCCTATCAGTGCAATGAAAGTTTTACTTGGGGTAGAATCTTTGTAATTGAAATCTAAATACAAATAAACATATGTGTAATGTAACTGTTAATGCACATACAAGACACTAAAAGCAAAATCACAAAGATGTTCTGTTGTCAGAGCTCAGCATTAATTTACTTTCCAATTCCAGTCAATTTGTTATCACAAATGCTTTCAATTAAAATGTTTTATTTGATACAGGGTGAATTAAATCAATCTTTTTATTCTGATGATAGAGATGCACTTAGCAGAATATAAAATAGTGATTTAGTGGCTACTTAATGGTCTGAAGCTTTAAATGAACAAATCATAAATTAAGGCTTTTGTAGCCTTTTATGCTTTCCCATTTGGATCCTAAAAAAACAATTTGCATTCATTATGTAGGTCTAATATAGAATATCTTGCTCCCCAGTGACATTCAGCTCCATTCCAGTATTTGTCACGAGAGTGTGCTTGACAGTGCTGCCTTTGCAAGAGCTTTTAGTGTAAGGCGTGGGACACAGCCCTTCCTTGGACAGAATCATTTCAAACTTCTCCAGGTGACTCTGAATCTGCTCTAACATCCAGATTGAATCACACTAAATCCATTTCTTTGTCTGCAGTTCACTTCATCATCTCAGACCAGGCAGTAGGGATGGATCTTTGAAACCTGCTATGAAAACTGAGCACAGAACCTGGGTAAGTAAATCGTAAGTTTGCAGTGAGACTGTATGAAAGAAATTCCTTCCCAAAAGTCTTGGCAAACATTGCTACTTGAATCAGATCCACGAGCCAGTCTCCCCTTCTTCCTGAGTCACTGTTGATTACAGCACATCAGTAATTTAGCAGCTAGGAAAAAAAACATTAAAAATAACTTCACACGCACTCACACATATATTTATGTGAGTTTTTAAAGATTCATCTTGGGTTAAAAATATAATTTTTGGATTAAAGTATTTTGAATGAAAAAAAAATCTGAAAAGAAATAGTCAAAGCTAAAAAAAAAAAAAGAAAATCCCTTAGTGTTTTCTCTCTGAATATAGTCTGAACTTCCAAAACAATTTATAGTATTTTTCGTTCAAAATACCTGATCCAGTGCATTCTACAAGCAGAAAGTTTTTAAACGCTATTACCAAAAGGAAAAATAACTGTTCTAACAATTTAATTCCATTTCCTGGGGCTTTTTTCCTCTTCTGTGCATTCTGTGCTACTCCCTTTCCCTTTAGCACTGGTACCTGCCAAGAGGGCACATTGGGCTGGCCTCAGTGGTGCCACAAACGGGCTCTGTCTGGTAGCTGGGCCTTAATGCGACGTGTTTGCATTTCCCCCTGTGCTGCACGTTAGGGATCACCATGATTTTACAGCCACTGTCATCTCCAGGTCATTTCAGTCATTTCTGCCTCCTGTGCAGTTTCTTCCCATTAAGGAGCTGGGTTTGCAATAATTCTCCCCTGACCAATTACTTTGGGAAGCACCATTGTGCCTTTCCTCTTGTTCCCACTCTTAGATCCATTTTCAGCTTTTTCCATGTTGGAAGCCTACCAGGATTATATAATGACAATATTAGTATCTCAAATGGTACCTGAGAGCTTACATCCTCCTATTTCAAAACCTCATTATATTTTTAAAAAATAATAAATAACCCCATTTTAATGTCACATAAATTTATATGTGAACCCTCTGTCACAAAAAACTGGTCCAGCTGCCTCTGGGACTGTCAGCACAGTAAATAGATGGCATCAATAAAACAAGCTCAACCAAACAACATAATTCTCCACTTTTCAGGGGGGAAAAAAAAAGCTGCAGCAGCAGCATCTCATGCAGTCTGATTTTTGATTAAAGAACCAAAACAAACCAGTGAAAAAACAACAAAACTTACTATGAGGCCTTCAGAAATCCATCTGCTTAGACTCTTCATATCTCTGTCACCTGGTAGGGACTTTGATATTTTAAATGAATTGGTCTGTGGTAGCCCACAAAAAAAGAAATTTGCATAAAAATCAAGGGCTATTAAATGTTCTGACTAGCATTCAAGCACTTCTGCTGAATTCACAGATCACAAATACTGGAGCAGAGTAAATTAGAGATGTGACAGCTGAACTACTATTGGGGTGTTAATGCACACCAGTCCTGTAAGCGAGTTTTCTGGAGAGGTTAAAGCTTAACTAACTTTTTACACTAAGGCTAACTGCATATTTTGTGACTTCCAGATCACTTCCATGTGTTGTGCTTCTTTATGCAGGCAGCCCTTTCTCCTGCTGGTGAGCCAAGCAAATGTTGAATCCAGACACCGAATGTATCTTCAAATAACTACTGAATTTATTACTGAGTAAAAGCAGGTTTCCTATCACTACCCTCACACCTCCTTCCCAGTACAAGTATTTCTAAAGTAAAATAATGCCTGTAATGGCACCCTAGCACACAAGATTTCTTCCAGTCAGGAGGAAATTTCATGTAATGATACTGTAGATTGTGTAATAAGTGTTTCATGAGAAGTCAAAATTACAGGGCTCCTTGTCTAAGCATCTTAGGAGTATTGTGTTCTCAAAATACAGAGGATTAACCCTAAAAGACCCCAAACTTCTCTTTAGCAAGTTGTGCTTCAACAGTGAGATTCTTCCAGAGCTGCTGCTTTCTTTGTGACTTTCTTTTCCCATTTCCATCTCACTACTCTGCCCCTAATCCCTTCTACCTTCATCACCCTTCCTTCCTCTGACTTTGGGTTATCTCAGAGTCCAGGTTATACAGAGACTTGTTTTAAAGCACTGGAACATGTCAAAGGGGTTCAGATATTCTGACACGTGGGTTTTATGCATGGAAGTACCACTGCAACTGATCCTTCAAGGGAGAAGTATCACGGTAGGTGGAAGAGCCAAAGTCCAGTCATGCAAACAGTTCCATTACCAATTTACCCCGCAGTGACTGGAACTCTTTAGGCACACTACATATTACTGTGTTTTGCATAGTTTAAAAGGACCATTGTTACCTCCCAAGCTGCTCATGAGCCAACAGAAAACATTGCTGAAGCAGCTCTTACCTTAACTTTAGACCAGGTTCTTTCTGAAACAATTGTGCACCCTGGTTTCAGGGGAATCTGACTTCCCGACCTTGATGTTGTTCCAGCATGGAGTCAGACCATGCCTGGGAACTCCTCCCTCGTTCCACAGGGCAAACACATGCTGCAAAATCCTGGCTCCAGTAGCATTTTGGCAAGAAATTCTAGAAATCAGGAGAGCTTTGTAAAAGCAAGCTTTTCCATCTAATTTTTCAATATTACTATTTAATTTGCAAGTTCTCTGCCAAACACTCTTTCATGCAAGTTCATTTGCATTTTTCTGCTACAGACTGATTTAGCAGAGGAATAAGAATATTCTAAGAAGTCACCAGACACAAGAATGGTAGAAAGCCAAAGAATACTTTCAAAACTGCCAAGGATTGATATAAACATAAGGAAGAAACCACAAAGTGCTCCAATGAAAAGTTCTGACCAGGAACTCTTTCAAGCACATCGTGGATTTGCAAGCAGCTGTTGTGGTGTTGAACAGCAAATACTAAAAGCATTTCAGCTCATATCTAGCTGCACAAAAGGTGTTTATTCACTTTTTAATCCTTAATCTTGTCAATATTTTCTATTTCTGAAATATAGATATTTATAACAGAGTGCATCAAGATGTTATTTTGATACTTATGGTAACATCAAATCTCCACTAATCAGTGAAAAAAACATATCATCAGTGATAAAAATACTCATTCCTTGAGGTACTGAGGGCATATCACTGAGAACAGATTACAGCCTCACGGTGAATACATTTTACTAGCATGGATTTCTACAATATCAGGCAAATTTCTGAAAGAAATAATTTTTATAGGCTGTATTTAGTATTTACTTGGCCAATTATATTGTACAATTTGGGTATTTCACTAAATGTAAAGCAAAAACAAACTGTGTGCACAGACATATGAGAGTATAAATACATATGTACCTAAATCCTTATCAATGTTTTAGAGTTTTATAGTGTCAATTTTAAGATTTTTATATTATCGATGTTTTACAGTAACAGCACAATGGAGAACCATTCCAGTAGCTCTACACCAGAAGCTTTAAATTTGGTTAAAACATTCTGGGTTTGGTTGTGTTTTATAATTAATATTGACATTACAGTTTTCCAAGGGATAACATTTAGGCAAACTCAGTAGTTCACAAAAAGTATATGAAAGTCACCAGTTTTCCAGTTTTTACAAATGTCAGCATATAAATTAACAGCCACTTAAAACAAAAAGCTACTGATATAGCAAAAGCAGAAATCACAGAGCTATCTAAAATATTCTGTGAGCATTTGCAAATGATTACTGACAAAACAGTCATCAGTACAAATATTCTTCACACACACAGAAAAGACAATAAATAAAATTACCCTTCTGAGTCCTGTATGTGTTTCAGCTGTTGAGAGACTTACTGAAGTTTTGCTAAAAAACTTCTTTAAAAAAACAGAAACTGACATGAATACTGGAAAATTTTTATAAAGGATCTATGGTTTTTGACTGACACAGTTTTTGACACTGATTTTAAGATCAATATCAATATTAATGACATAACTTCTGTAAAGGAAGTCCTAAATTACTCTGAATTGAGTATGTAGAAATGGAAGCATCTTAAAAAATATTATATAGTCCATGATAACCCATTATTCAACTGGAGTGTGTTAGGCTGCTTTATTTCACAACCCACTAAATAAGTTTTATTTCAGTGCTTACTACTTTTCCTGTTGTGAAAAGAAAACAAAGTTTCAAAAGTTACTGATGAACATTCAAAGACGGAAACAATACAATTCTTTTAAGTTCTATATCCTGCTCCTGTCCCTTTGTAAGGAGTAACTGAATTTAGAGAGCAACAAACCAAGGAAAGTGTAATTAGACATTAGAACATACAATTCCTACAAAGTTTTGATATTGCTACTGTCTACTGTTGCTGTATTGCCAGAAAGCAAATTGTTAGCCCACAGATCTCTAAAATATGCACTCAGAGCAAAAGAAAGAATCTGCTGAGCAACCAGCAAGAGATGCACTGAGATGAATTTGATTTATTTGGGGAGCTCCACAATCAGCTAAACCATTTGGCATCAGCATAAGCACCTTCTTCGAGAAGCCTGCACAGTGTGCCCTCTCACTGGTGCCTCCAAGGGTTCTGAAATGGCATCTGACAAGCACTAGGCTCCATTTTTCATAAATACTTTGATAGCTTCTTTCCTCAATGATTGCTTCCCGTGAACCTCAAGTGAATGACAAAGAACAGACACACAGGTAAGTCACGACTGAAATTTTTCATGAGCTTACATAAAACAGGTGCTTAGCAGTGAAAAGAGACGTTTAATAGAAGCTGTAGGAGTATTTCTTTATTGACAGGTCCTTCTCCTTCAGCAGCCACTGCTGAAGCTCTGGCATTCTGGACCCTTTACAACAGCTCAGCACTTGGCTGGTCAGTAACTGAGTGACGTGCATGTTTTCCTAAAGGAAAAAAACCCCAAATATTGTGGGTTTATTTCCTTCTTCTTATATTAGGCTAAAAATAATTTTGCCATTCTTATCTTTGAAGACAGTCACAAAGGTCTCTGTAAAAAACTGTTTCCAAAGAAATCTTTGCTTGTAGTAACTTAACTGATATGTCAATTTTGAGAGTGTTCAAGATGTGTAACTCAGGACATGCCAGAAAAAGCTGAGGTTGTAGATAGTGGGAAAGAATATTTCACAAACATGTCCATATCCCTCTTGAGAAATTTTAAGTAAACAGGGCTTTATCCACCTTTTTAATTATTATTATTTGCTCGAGAGAATCATGGGTTTGTACCAAATACTTAGGTCAAAATTTTAAACATTAGTTAGAAAAAATGGGTGCTTTTTATCCAACATAAATTTTTGCAAGAATTTTGTAAGGCAAGTAGATGGGTTTATGTCACTGAATTCCTTTAAGTATTGATTCTAATCCACCTACACAAAGTCCTGCATGACTCATGGCATAACATACTTATCACAAACATAGTTTTTAGACTTGAGAAATACATATTTTCAAATTGATCTTCCATGATCAAATAACAATCTCAAAGAAGCTACAGCTTTCCAAACTGATTTCTGCCGTTCTACTGTTTTTGCAAATCAGTTGTTTGCTACCTTTTTCTGTTTCACCTCAAAATATCTGCCAGGCTTGGAGAAACAGTGCACAACTGCATCATCAGGATAGAGCTGTTCACTTTGAGGCCTCGATCCCAAGCCATTAACATCAGTGAAAGTCTCTTATTGATTGCAGTGGATGGCAGAACAAGCTGTACCCAGGATGTGCTGCAAATTGCATTTGATGTGCTCTGGCTTTTTCCCTTTAGATACCTGTGTGATCATAGTGAAAGACAGTTTACCTTAATTTCTAACTGCTTTTCAGAAGAGGGGCTCTTTTTTTTCCAAAGCATTGCCTAAATTGAGTTTCTTCTGATAGCCAATCAGTTCTAAGAATCAAAATTTTCTCTATTTCTGTTTCTTTTTCAGTTCATCAGCTCGCTCTCAGAGCCTCGCACAATGATGTTCAGTAGGACCTTGAGAGACTCTGAAGATCCTGCACTACTGAGGGGTGAAGGTATCATAAATGAGGGAATGCATTCATGACCTTTGTTGTTCCAAGTTCCTAAGCAGTAAGTTGCTTGCAGAAAATGATTTTTGGCTTTCCCACTGAATCAGTTAATTGCCTTCCCACTTTAAAAATTAATGGGATATGTGTGAGGGTATGGTGGCTCCTGCTGTTGCCCACACAAATGTGGTACCATCCGGGGTGGATAGAGGTAGCAGCACATTTTACATGGTACTGCCAAGGCTTTGCAGTAACAAGCAATTCCACATTCCTGCCCACTTTGCACCTGTGTTAATGCCACTTCCCAAGCTATTAAACAGGCATCCGTGCCCAGAGTGAGTCCTGCCTGCTTGGACATGATAGATGAGAGCCAGAGTCTTTACGGCTTTCCTCCTTGGGACACTAAGATCCTAAGTAGCTGCTTTTCTCGCTCATGCCACACCAGAAGGTTGTTTTTCTCAAGCTGAACTCAGTGAGGCTTCATTGGCCTGAAAGTAGTCTCACTAAAGATGCCAAAAATGAATTCCTAACGTCCAGATTCTCGAAGATATAAAAGGTGAGAGTCACACATGAATAGGCAACACACTTTTTGCGTTAGTCTACAGAGGACTTCTTTGCAATTTTCCATACTTTCATGGAAATAAAAAACCAGTTTATGATTGGTATAATGTTGCTTTCTTTTCTCTTCCCCTGGAAGCTTTAGGAAGGGATAAACATGCTTACTTTGTACACTTTACTTTGTATTTCCCAGTCCTAATCTTCTCTTGTCTGAATTTACCTTTACTGTGTCTAAATTTCAGGACATGATGCCTGAATGGTCTCTTCCTGCAGTGCTGAACACTCTTCCAGGGACAGGGCCATACCCCCATACCACCAAAGCCAGAAATTAAAAGCAAGTCCTCATGGGGGTCATGTCCCCTCCTCCCACTTCCACCTCTGAGTTTTTGCTGATATTTCTGATTTACTCATCCAAGTGTTTTCTCCACTTGAAGTGGCTGCTCTACAGCTTTATTGTGATTCTTATTTACATCTATCATTATAATACAATTTGCTAAGTCAGGACTAATTCCTCAATCCTTTTTGTTCTGAAAAACTTCCAAAGGCAAAGGTGAAAACTGCAATGCTGTGGCTGCTACTTGTCATTCTGCTCTGTGATCAAAGCACTCAATGCCCAACCCATCAGAAACCTGAACTGCAGCTCTCAGCCTGTATTTCCACCTGCCATCTTTCTTTCACCTGACTCTGAAGTAGGTGAAAGACACCTCAGACCTGTGGTATTCTCAGGCATCACATTGGAGCATTTTTACTTCTTCTTCCCAACTTTAATATCCACTGAACGTACATCAGTATCCTGAAGTTCTTAGCTCAAGAGTGACAGCAATAGCAATTGGCTCCTGCAAAACTTTGGGAAGTTGGCCACTTTATATCTTCAACTTTTTTTTTTTTTTGGTAGAACATTTCAGTCAGACCAAAAACAGTAACATGCTAGATTGCAAAATAATTTTAGTGAAGGTTTGTGTTTTAATTTAGTGAAACAAAAAATAAAGAAAACTAGGAAAAAAATTATTAAGCCTTATCTTTTCCTTCAGTGTAATGGAAAGTAATAACTAAAACCACTCTCTCTGAGTCATCCTCAATGAAAATACTTTAAGTTTTGAACTTAGCAGCCAAAGAGATAAATCACTTCTGAGGAACACAGAACAGCAGCAAAAGAAATGATATGTTGCCCTTAATTCACCAATGTCAACCATCTTGATTAGTTTCTTTTTGTATATACTTTAAAATACAAGTATATACATTTCTGTTTAAAAACATCTTTGTGTATATATATATTCTAAATCCTAGCTGTGAGTTGTAAGAGCACACAAATAAAGACAGAATTTTGAGTAACGGAGTACTTTGGCATATATGTTCATTGCATCTTTTACATTTTGCCCAACATAAACAACATTTCTGTTCCTTCCATGGGTAAAAACTGTAGGCACATGTGACTGCGAACACACAGAGGTGGGATTTCGTGTTTTCAAGGTCTATACAAAACAGATAGAGGTGTTTGCCAAAGATCAAATATTTCTTATCGGCTTCAACCTCTGTTATTGATCTGGAGATTTATGGCTAAAATTGAGTAAATGATGTGACCTTGAACCAGAGCTCCTTGGATTTAAAGTGTAACTTGATTCAGCCCTATTTTATATTTTATTTAATTAGGCATATATTTTGACTTCTCACCATGTGTCTTGTCTTTTGAGGGAGAGGGTAAAAGGGACACGTTGCGATTAAAGCCGAAAACTTACAGCACTTTCTGTCATCCATTTTGAGGTGGGCCACAGACATTTTGGCCTGATTTTTCTTTTAATGCTTTCACAATCTCACGGAGGTGCCTGCACACACTTAAGGTAGTCAAAGCCTCTTATACAATGCAGTAGGAGCCTCACAATTCTGCTGACGTGTTTATTCCATAAAGTGGTGAGCCACCGTGAGAAATCTCCATGGCCCACGGCTGCATTTTTAAAGAAATGCGTTGTTCTGACTGAAGATGGTTCACGTTTTAGAACAACAACAGCTACAAAATGCTATTGGTGCCACTGCAAGTCACTTTATACCCACCTAAGTGTGTATATGACACGACTGTGTGTGAGGGGAGAGACCAGAAAATATATTGTTTGCTTACACTGACCTGGAGTCACGGCTCTGCCAGCCTGAGGCAGCGACGGCTTCCAGCAGAGCTGGGATCAAGTGGAAAGCTCTGCTTGGCCCCTTGAGCCACCCAATCCTCCAGGCCGGGGTTCCTCTGGAACAGGGAAACACGCCATTAAAACTCCTGTGTGCACGGAACGTGTCTGCCTGAAAAATTAAAAATGTATGACGCTGCGTTCTCCACAAGAGTTGGAAATGAAGTGTTATAATAATGAAATATTAATATTTAAAGTAGAGAAGTACAACCTCAGAACACAATATATCATACTACAGTTTAGTCACCAGCAATAACTGCTCTGCACTTGTGGACTAAATGTGCTGATGTAACAAAGGGAACCAGGTGAAGACTATTTTTACTTCCACATATCTAAAATAAAACTAATTTTAATAAAGTTTCGTTTGTTTATGACAATGGCTATCTTTTTAACAGTTACTGCTAACCTTAAGTGCAAAATCTGTTTATAATTTAAATCAAGTTCAGTTATATTTTAAAAACTTTCATAATAAAGTAAGAAAGAAAGGAGGCCTGGATGCTTCAGGAAGTTGTTCAGGTGCTGCTGTATTTATCGTGGCATTCAGGTGATTTCAAGAGATACCCTGTCACTGTATCCATTATCTCTTAGCTCGGAATGTCATGGTTTACATGGCAGAAGCCCCAGAGGGAGTGGCACAGCACAGAGCCCTGGTTCGAGGCACTGGAGCTGGAGGCATTTCCCTGGCTTTGCTGTGCACAGGCCGCTGCCTCTGCTCATGCAGAGAGAGGAAATTAATCCAGCACATCCTCAGCAGCAGTATTAAGGCTTGGTTTGCACACAAGAGAGGATTATTCTCAATTTAAATAATTTTGTGCGTCAGGCTTATCTCAACAGCATGACTCCTCACAAGTTGCCACCTCCCAGCACCAGGGAATGAGGAGATAAGACAAGGACAACTGTTGTGGCCACCCAAAAAATGGGTGACTAAAAATAGAGAAGAGCTAAATCCAACAGTGGGATGGTAAGCAGGGTACCTGAGGGAAGGAGAGTTTCTGTCTTCAGCTTCTTGCATAATATGAACTGAATGGATAAAAAGCAACAACCTCCTACCAACTTTGTAGTTTAGCCATCAGATTGGACAATAATCACACAGAAATTTCATGGCAAGTTGAGATAGGAGCAGCTAGAGCATCGTGTGGCTCTCAGTAATAGGTCGTGGATTAGACACACCAACACTATTGCTGAGTTGGTAGTTTTAGTTGTTCTGCTCTAGCCTTCCAGGGACTTTGCATTTTACACAAGTTGTAAAATCTGAGCACTGAGGAAGCTACACCCACCAAGATACAAAGTGGCAAAACTGATAAGGCTAACAGAGGACAGCAACAGGATTAGACAAAAGAGACCATGATTAACTTTGGAGTGAGCGGCAGATACAGCTGGACTCAGCATAACAGTGATAAAATCATCTTCATCATCATAGAGGAAAAGAAGTGTTTGGATTTAAAAAATATACAATCAAGAAATGTCAGCAACAGGCACTCTGAAAAACAGAGATGAAATCAGGAAGGGGAACATGGAGAACACTTTGAATGCAGCCTTTCTGGAAGGTAATAGCTGTTGTTAGAGCTGTCAGCTATAAACCAGTCAGAAGACAGATGTACTTGAAATGTCTTGTCCAATAAAGATCCCAAATGTCACTCAAAATGATCAGACTATTTATTACAGACTCTGTAATGGAAACATGAAAGAAGGCATGGGACGACAGAACAGAGACAGATGGACTGTTTGCTACATGTCATTTAATATCAATCAGTGACAAGAATTTATTAACACAGTTGCTGCTTTAATGCATTGAACAAGCTTAAAAACATTCAATGCACTGGATGGTAAGTGATAATTAAAATGCACCTCACAAGGCTTCAAAAACTGTAATAATCTGCTGAAAATATCCAGTATAATTTATTTATCAAAAAACCCCAAGCTCTACCTCCCTCCACCCCCCCCAAAATTCTTATTCTATAAGAACAGACCTCACTTGGTTTTTGAAGAATTAAGGTTGTTTCTCTACCAGTAGACACTGGAAGATGAACTGAGTATCTACATTGTATTGATGATACTGGTTTCTGCTTTTTTTTCACCTAACTCTGCTTGTGCCCTTAACTTTTAAGCATGATCCTTGCAAGGGACCTCATGGAAGCAGGACAGTATGAATGCCAACAGAACAGACTGAGCAGAGCTCTTAGAGAGGCAACACCAATCTGCTGCTATCTCAAATATTGTGTGCTTTCCCAAGCACTAAATACCACATTTTCATCTTTCCGTTCATGTACCCTTATTTCTCAAAGCACATTATTTCTCTAATCCATCAGCACTGTGTATTATCCCATGATATATATTGCTTCTAGGGGAAAATCGCCAAACAATAAATAGTTATTATACTGAAAAAGACTACAGACCTTTTCTCATTCCCTCCACTGACAGAGTTCTTCATCCAGTTTGTAGCTGCCACATCTGGTGAGCACTTCTTTTTGGCATTTCTAAACAGTTGTCTGTAAGCCAAGTTACATGTGTCAAAGTATTTTCTAGGGAAAAAAATACATGAAAAACATTTAAAAAAAAGAATAAAAGGACCTCACTGTATACATTTCATTTCTAAGCTGTTCTAAAATACAGGAATCTAAATAGCAGTGTCCATTTTTACCATAAATGATGAATAAAAGTATATTAATACATTATATATTTTTAACGGTTTAAATTATTTTATATTATTATGAAAATCCTAAATTTCTCTGAAACTCGCATATTTTCATGGAAATCCTGTAGCAGAAATTCCAGCTATTTCAGTAGTGATCCCAATGATATTTTGATGTCGAGAGGGAGAATATTTCCAGAAACAAAGAAACCAAAAAAAGAGGAAAAGAGGCCTCTTCCCACCCTGCTCCTTCTCCCAGTACTCAGAGCCTTCTAGTGAAGCCTTTCAGCAATGTTTATACACTAAGACACTTAAAAACGAAAAGGCAGAAAACAAAATTTCAAACACATATTCCAGCGGGATGCTTGAGATGGAAAAATTTAAAACCCTTGCAATTTTCCACAAGGAGATATTTTTGTTATCGTACTGACACTGACAGAAGATTTAATGTTTGCCATCTCTGTAAAACCATTTCATCAGCTGAATTCTCTGTACACAGCACCAAATCTGCCTGACAGGCACTACCCTGACCCACAGCTATGAAGAATGGGGCATATTATATTCCAGCATACACCTAGAAATACATAAACTGAGGATCTGGCCTTTTTGTCCAAGCCCAGTTGCTTAGCAACCCACAGAAGCTTTTTTTAGAATATTTTTGAAAAATAAGGCCCTGTCATTCAACAACAGAGTTTTGACGTTTGAAATTGTGGTGTTTTTAATAGCTGAGACTCAGTAACATAAATCTTAAGGAGAAAATCATGCTCCCACTGAAAATTTTTCCCTCATTTCAGAAGGCAGGAATTCCTGCTTGCTGCCTTTCCCCTTCCTTTTTATTTTAAAGCCAATACTGCTCATGATCTCCTGGCATTTCCCTGCTCCTCTGCTGAGCACGGAAGGTGCCAGCCGTGCTCGTGGGCTCCAATCGCGCCTCCTCTCCACATGATCCTTCCAGGAGCGCTCCTGAGGAATGACAAACGGTGTCCGTAATCCGGCACATCACCAGAGCCCTAATCAAATTAGACTTACTGCCTTTGCAATCACAAGTGGGTCTTCATGTTGTATGTCCCACCACAATTTGAGTCAAGTTGGCTTGCCAGAACATTGCTCCTGTCCTCATAAAAGTATATGACAGCTCTAACAAGCATTTGGGGAGCAGGCAGGTGCAGCACAATGCAGGCACAGCAGCTCTAATGAAAACACACACCAGACTGTTTGCATCGCTAAAAAGTGGAGTTCCATTAGCAAGCCAGACAAACACCAATGACAATCAATTAGGGGTGATTTGGATAAGACATTCTGCAGGTGTATTAGATTAATTCTGGTCGCATTAGTTCACTGATGTGCTAATTCTGTGTATTTATTTAGACAGCACAGTGTGGCTTGCCTCTAACATTAACGGCTGGGGTTTATTTCCTACTGTGAGGAATGAGAAAGGCAAAATGCTACCAAAATTTGTTGTGCCAAATGAAAAGGCTTGTGCTCAAGTGCTTACAAAATTGCAATTCAAAACCCAGGAAAGAAAGTAGTCTGAGATATACATCATTTACTGCTTGATTAAAACACTTACATAAGTCTTGAACCGTTAAGAATAATAAGTAGGTTCTCAGTGCATGATTTCTAATCCAATTATTTTTAAGAACTGCTAGAAATATAGCTAAGCATTATCACCTTTGCCCCAAAATCATGGTAGCAACACAGCAAATGAATAATTCAGGCAAACAGTATTAGGAATTAGTTTATAACTATTCCCTGAGACTCTACTATAATGTATCACATAATAAACAGAAATAAAAAGCTACGTTTCACAACTGTCTCACCAGGTTGACTT
The DNA here is from genome assembly GCF_000738735.6 of Corvus cornix cornix. Classification (NCBI taxonomy): domain Eukaryota; kingdom Metazoa; phylum Chordata; class Aves; order Passeriformes; family Corvidae; genus Corvus; species Corvus cornix. The sequence continues at coordinate 2,760,645 of NC_046334.1, read as the reverse complement.
TTTGGGATGCAGTTTTACATGGAGGGATAAATATGCTAATATAGGACTCGAATATTTGAAACTCATTGGAGAGAAAATTTATTATGGCTTCTAAACAGTATTTGTGCTGTGCCATCTGAAAGACCATTTTATAAATTTCAGTGGTTTTGTAAACATTAAAAATTTTTAGCCTCAATCTGTTAGATTTCATTTCCCGATGCCTAAGCAGTCTTGTTTTTCACCTTTATGGTTACTGTTTTAGAGCAGGGCCAAGTTGGATCTGATACAAAGCATCCTAGCAGATCCCTCACTCACATATTTTGGTTAAGTTTACATACCTTTAGCTCAAGGAAATGCTTTGGATCAAATTATGTGACATTTCTCAATATTCCATATCAAATGACATATCCCAATCTGGCTACAAATTTTCACCAAAAAGAAGGGAGAAAAGGAAGAAAAAGCAAAGTCTGATGTTCTGAGCAAAATTAATATTCTCAGAACAATGTGAGTTTTAATAATTTGCATCCAGTGGAACAAGGAACAGTTAAGCAAAACCAAGATAATCTACACCCCAAGGCCATGCCAGTGAAAAAATTCACAATTTCAATTTAAAATTATACCTGCGCTGGTAGTGTCAGAGACCTCCTGATTTCTTCTTTTGCTTGACTTTTGCACAAAGAACAGTGACCTGAAAAGGCAGATTCAGCAAAAGTCAGCTGCACCAGCAGGGTCAGGCAGATATTCAGTCATTACTAGATCATGTCTTGCAGCTGGTGTGGTCGCACAGGTGTAAGGAGGCAGAAACAGCACATATGTTTTAATGAGAGACCAAAAGAAGAAAGAAGAAGAAAACTTCATGTGAAAAAATCCCATAAATTAATGCTGTCACCACAGCCTGTGGCTTTGAAACCAACATCTTACTCAAGTCCTTATTTTACAGATAAATTGAAATTAATTCCTGCTGCAAAAGCCACACACTCCCTACTTTTTCTCTTTATAGACTTGCTCACAAACAATAAAAATGTAGAAGTGATCCCTGTATTCTTCCAAACTGACTTGAAAAACCTACAAGAGCTGGACACAGAATGGCTGAGCAAATCTCAACAATGAAAAAAATGTTAGCTGTTGTTTGTACTGTTATTACTAAAATGTACTGTTCAGTGATAACTTAAGAACAAAAGGATCGGATCAGAGTAAGGACATCAGAGATTAAAAATGCAAAGTAATCTTCAACAGAATTAAAAACTGCAATTAAATAAAGTTGCTCAGTGATATAAATGCTGCCCCTCAGTGATCTCTTGGAAGTGTGCCGAGTTATGGTTCCATTTTTCATTCAAAAACATTGTTAGACACTTACTTAGCTAGTTAAAAACTAAATGCAGTGAGTTATAGCATCCACTAGCTGCGGTTCCAAAACCCTGACTGCTTTCAGAATTTTCCTAGAAACTTGTCTGATAGTGTACAAAGACTCTGAAGCACTGAGTACCAGAAATTAGGGGACGACAGTGTCCAGTTGTCACTGAAGTCATCGTTTAGACATCACTTATTCCACATGTTACTCATGTCTCAGACTTATTCTCTATTTTGCAAACTTTTAGAATCCAATCACACAAAAAAAGGCCTCCTTTATTTCTCACCACAGCAGGGTTAAGAGACCTATCCTGGAAGGAAATAAAATCCCTCAATGACACTTCCAAATTTTGGCAATCCCATACACCCAGAGTTAGCAGCTGGACCTCCAGAAATCATACTGGGGAGGACAAACTTCTGTTTTGCTGAACAGGTTCTAGCTCTTCCAAACTTCTCTGAATTCACAAGGACTAGATTTTCCAATAAAAATATTGAGAAAAAGCATAATGTCAGCCACATTCACCTTCTCCAAACACAAACCTTTTTTATTACAGCTGTGAGGAAAAGCTGCATCATCTTCTCCGTTTTAGGCACAGAACAACTGAGAGGCAATAGGAGCACAAAAAGAATATAGAAATATTTACAAATTGCCAATACATTTTCCCATTTCTCAGTGTTAGTAGATGAATCATTACAGCTGACCATTTTCCCATTTTAAAACATAATTTCTTGGGAAAATGGCCTATGTCACACAGATAAAACCTACATAGATACTTTAAATCCACTTAACGATGATGTTTAGCAAGTGAAAATTTGAATGCCAAACAACCTGAATAAATGATGTTTGCATTACTTTTTTCAGGTATTTTATACAAATAGACAAAATTTACAGATGACCCAAATTTTTTCAGGTAGCTCAAGAGTGGAAAAGATTCTGAATAAATCCATAGTGATCTAACAAGGCAGAAAATATGAACAATCAAAGAATATGAACACTGCATATGAGCCACTGCTTATGAACAATCAATAAGCAATTATTAAAGTTAACCCACTTAAGAAGCATATAAAAATATCAACTTGGAAAAAATGAAAAATACTTTAAAGTCAAATCTTATTTTATTTATAAAAAAGATTACCCATTCTCTGTAGAGGGAAAAACAACTGTACCCTGAAATTGTTTCATAAACCAGTGCATCTCCCATTTAGCTATTTTATTCACTTCTCAATTTCCAGTTATTTATGTCAACTATTAGCTGTGGGACTCTGAATTTGTGCTGGCTGATCATAAGTAATCTCTAATATCTGATTCCAGGCAAGGATTAATTCTATAATCATGGCAGTTCTTTCAATACTAATTCATGTCTAGACTTTTTTTTAAGATCAAATCTAGAATCAAATTAATGGCTGTTTTAATTTACTCATTCTGTTCCCTGGCTCCATTTTCTTATTAAAGATGTCAACTACTATTTCAACACTTGTCTGAGAAATGGCAATCTCTTGGGAAAATACACATAAGTCTTTACGTATATCAGGCTGACAAGGCACCAGCAAGATGAAAAGTTGTAAAAAGGCTTCACTGTTCCCAGACTTCTGATACTTCATCAAATATGACAGTAAAAAAATTAAAAAATAACATAATTCAAAAGTATCAGAAAATATCTATGACTTAAAAAAGGAAGAAAGATTTTCAAGTTTTCTACTGAGATGTCAAGAATACAAGCTTCATTTTCAGTGCTGCTGCATGAGCTCTTCAGATGACATTATGCCCACAGTCCCATGTGCTCATCAAAAATCAAATCAACATACTTTGGCAGATGGCGAACACCTAATGCAAAAATATGTTGATCAGTTTTTAAATTTGCAATAAACTATATTCTTCAGTTTAATGCCCGCTCTAAAGAGAAATCTGTGTTTGTTTGGTTGGGGGTTTTTTTAATTTACCTTGAAATCTGCATACAGATCAATGGTTCACAGGACTACTTCCTTAGCAAGGACAGTTCTCAGCATCAGCAGATTTATGTCAAAGGCTGCCAAGAGATGAAGTCATTGAAGGAATAAATATATATTTATCAGAAAATGAAACAATCTTGCAAACCTCTTTCCATTTAACCACAGAAGTCCAGCTCTCCTGCCTATGATTCAATCACCCATGGGGATTAAGAGCATTACAAGAACAAACACTTTGCCCAAACAAATTATTCTCTTACAAACACAGAAGAGAAAGAACACCAGATGTTCAAAAGAAATTGGGTGTAGATTTAAGAATCAAAAAGGATGATGAATATGGACCATGAAATAGAGCATTGAGCAATGTGATAAGCATCTGTTGAGTAATAAATCCAGTCTTTGTGCAGTTCTCTCTGCAAAGTAAATTTAATGGGAAAGTTTTCAGTCAGAAAATAGTGGCTCTTTTAAGAATGCTATCTTACATGTTAATACAAATAATCACCTATGACCAAATAAAACACTATTTATCTATGAAATAGAAGTCTTGCACTTTTATCAACTGATAAATAAATGACTGCTTTTAAGGATACACATTCCAGACGGGAAGTCAGAAGTGACCTACCCCGTGAGAAAACACAAGCAGAGACAGAACCCTTGAAAAACATGTGCACAGTGCATTTTCATCCCAGGTTTTTCCACTGAGAATTTACAGCATGGGATGAGCATCCTGGCACCACTGCAGGGACCTCCGCTCAGGCCCACAAAGCTTTGTGAATGACAAATGTGACCTTCTCAGCACCTTAGAAGGCATTTATGTCAGTACATTTGCCTTGTACTGAAGTTTTGGATAGGGAAGAATTAAAATCTGATCATCTCACATCTTGAAAAATTGGCAAATCTGCGCTTCCTCCTCAGTTCACCACTTAACTTCTTGTAAGGAAAGCAGAACCATATGGCGTATGCTATTTTAATTGTTTTGCATATTAAATACAGAGTAGTTAATACTTCCCCTTTGTCCCTGTAGGAGACCAGAGGGATGGTTCAGTGGCTCCAAACAACCAGGTGGGAAGTGTGGGGAGAACAGGGCGAGATCTGCATAGGTGGGACATCACTGCTCCACCCCCACCCGCTGAGCCTCAGTCAGCCTCAGTCCACACACAAACAAAGGTGGCCAAACCCAGGGCCTGACACAAAATGGCGGAGTGACCCCACAGACTGACACAAAATGGCGGAGTGACGCCGTGGCCTCACACGAAATGGTGGCGGGACCCCACAGCCTGACACAAAACAGTGGAGTGGCTTTCCCCCACACCCTCACCCAAAATGGCAGATCGATACCCCGACCCCTGCCCTTACCCAACACGTCAGACTGTCCCCCTCACCCAAAATGGCGCCATCTGTCCGTGTGGGCCCCACAGAGACCATCAAAGCACAGCCGTGCCTGGTGAGCCCCAGGGGAGCAGAGCAGAATGAAGGACACGGCCCGTGTGCCAAGGTCTCCCTGCCCTGGATTTAAATACAACTCAGAGCACGCTGGATCCCAGCATTTTCCCAGAAATAACGCACTCATTTTCTACCAAAAGAGACCACCTTGGCTAACGATGAACCATGTTTGCCCTGACAGCCTTTGCAGTAGGATAACACAGTGTAGGACAAGACAGTGTGGCTCCAGCAGGGACAATAGCAATTGCCCCAGCTGACCCTCTGGGCTCTACACAGGCCTGTTCAGGGTAGGAGAATTCACTGGAGTCCAAGATGTAAAACTCCCACATGACAAGCAACACAAGTGTTCTTTGAGATTCCCATCCGAGAGAAAGTAACCACCAATAACTTTGGAAAAAATACTTATTTTCCTGGTGTGTGTTTTATCAGCACTGTGGGCTGTGGTTTGAAGCGGGAGCTTATCTGCGTAATTGCTGTGGTCAGCTCTGGGCTTCTGTGGAAGCTGGTTGCTCTGGAAAACTTCAGGTGAACAGCAGAATCCTGCTTTTGTATCTGGCTACAAGCATTTGTGCTTCATTCCATCCCTGTTTGCCTAAATGTGTACAACTCCTTTCTAAAAGCTAAATTTACAGTCTATATTTCCATGCTGCTACTTTAGAATAGCTTTCATCTGCAAATAGCTGTACTCCGAAGTGAGTCTCCAAGCAACATACCTGGGAAGTACAGGGATTCAGTTCCTCTGTTAGCATTTGAAGTTGCTGCTCAAGTTTTACTAACCCTTTGCTCTGAGCAAACTCTTCCATCTTTACCCTTTATTTTAATGACTGATTAAAATTTCTAACTTAACTTCCAGCACCAGAATGTGTTACTGCTCATCTTTCACCTTCTCAGCTTTGGGTGTTCATTCATTATTTAACTTTCTGCTTTCTTACTAATTTTTATCGGTGCTCTGCAGGTGAATCGACCAGTTTTGTTCATCTCTCACTGAACTGCAGATCAGCAGCTGTTGCACTGCTGTAACAGTTGTCATAGGTCAGTAAAATACTATTTCATTATTTCTTAGCTTTTGCAAAATATCCACGTCACATGAATGCCTCAGTGTCTGGACATAAAAACCATAATCTCTACAAACACTGAATTACAAATGCAGCATTATTCTAGGTCAGGCCTCACATTTTTTGTATTAATCAGCAACACAGAAACACATGTGCCTGCTACACCCACGGCACAATGGTTCCATCTTCCAATATATCCAAGTGGAAGATACAGCCTGCCCTGTGCAGTGCATGGCAGGAGAAGGGAAGTGTCTTGTTCCCTGCAGGTGTAACAACATTTAAAAATCACCTCCCACAACTCACCCTCATCAGGCTTGGGGAAATTCTTCACAGTACCTGAAATAGATAACCGAGGAATGAAAACCACACTTTGGTACAAACGTTCTGTGATACGACAGCGTAACAGGATACACCATCTTGAAAACAGAGATAGGACTGATTTTCACTCCTACATTATCTCAGAAATTCAGATTCAGACTCTCCCTTTCTCCATCTTGCCTTCACATGCTGCATCTAGCTCAGTCATGGTAACAAGAGCAGAAGTGTGTTTCTAGAAGACGCAATATTTAAACTTACATCCTTCTAGAAATGTTAGAGCTCGGTTACAGGCTTGCTGGCACGAATTACTAACTTGCCGAGCTTCAGAGAATTCTCATACATAAACAGGGTACTGCAAAAAATGGCATTGCCTCCTCCAATAATCAATTGTTTAAACGAAGCAGATCAACATACATTTTACTCTAAAAATATCCTATTATTCTATATGTAGCCACAATATTATACAGCATTTCTGGGGGGGAGATGAGGGGGTGGAATTAAATCCATAACAAAACACAAAATCATCTGAGATATTGCTGCAACAGTGAAGAGGACATGTACTTTATTGAGCTTGAAGTAATTATCTCCAGAGGGTTAGGAATGGTTGTTCAGTGCTGTATCTGTCGTATTAGCCCAGTAACACTTCCCCCCTTTATTCCTACTCCAGTGTTACCAAGGGAGTGATTGTAGAGCCTTTGGTATCAATTTGCTGTCACAAATTAGCAAAGTGAGCAAGTGAATTCCCGTTGCTCATCCACACTGCAACAACGAAGTCTAAAGAACAGAAATTTGTCTAAAACATGACTTACCTGAATTATTACAGAAGATAAAAATACTCAGCCAAATATCCTGAAACGCCATAGCACCTGGAAGCAGGTGGAGATCCAGCCCATAGCAGACTCACAGTTACCTGTAGAACTCTTGTACAACCAAAGCACAACAAAGCACATCCCTCTTGAAGGAAAATGTGCAATTTTGAGTAAAAGCTGCTCTTTGAGAATGGCACAGAGAAGATAAAACTGCAGTGAACATTTAGATTTGAGTGCAAACTCTCTCAGGTTTTTTTTCCCTTTCCTTCCAAGAACCATTTCAGATCCAGCTTTAGATATCTTTATGCCTTTTGAGGGCACTTTCAAGCAAAATAACTGTTTCAATTTTAATTCATTTTACAAAGCGCTTTACTAGTGAAAGGAGGAAAATGCTGGTCAATGAATACTTGATCTCTCTACATTTCCAGGAAACACTGAATTAAGTCTCAAAAAGCTAATGAAATCTTGCTTGAGGGATATTGCCCTTTATGAGGGTCACATGAATGCCCCATTTCTTTCTGGTATTTATTAATGTGATTTGAGCAGAATTAATTAATTTTTTTTTCAAAAATTAAGAGAGCACAAACACCACACTGCTTGCGAATATATTTCCTGTAATTCTTGCTGGACCCCAAGGTGTAAATCTTGCACAGAAATGGCAAATTGTTTGTGTGGCAGATGCTGAGTCCAGCTTCAGTGTACAGCCCCCCATGGGAGCTGAAGCTGCCTAATGCTGAATACCATGAGATTTAGAAATTCAGTGTGTCATAAGGGAGCCCCTGAAGGGGTGAAATGCGGGAGACAGATTTAATGATTTGCTTGTGTTAATTCAGCATGTGCGAAAAGATAAAGGTTGGTTCATTCTGGTCTTTTAAAGAAAAAGGCTTCTTACATCATTTTTAGAGTGAAATCAGATTATTTTCGCACAAGAACCTAAAAACTGTACTTCTATTTATGTATCTTAGCATAATTATACAATTTAAAATGTCAGGTGCTGTTAATGTTAATTCTCAAATCATACATGCAGACACACGGTGGAGTTCTCCAAGGGCAGCTCAGGGCAGGCACGGTCCACACCCATTACTGCTTTTCTCCCTTAAACAAGAGTTCCACCATATTTCTATTGTTAAACTTTTGTGTAAATCAAATGCAGGAAAGCGAGAGTCTTTGTTTACAAGAACAGAGGAACAAAAATAACTACTGGTAACTTTTCGGGCTGGAGCTCTGAATGCTCATTTATAGTACTCATGAACCGAAGAATTATTTTATTAAATATTAATATTCATAAGAGTGGGACTAAACATCAAATTCTTCCTACTGACTATTGCCTTCATCTAGAAGATTAATTAAATTAGGTTCTATAAGGGCAGTGATTTTTTTCAGAAGTCATTTGTAAAGGAATGGTCTCGTTATCCAAATGTTATCTTTGGGCAATAAATTCAGCAACGTTACTGTAGGCGATACTACTCATATTAAATTAATGGATTGGAGAGCCTGATACTTCTTAACGAGCTTAATACACAGGGAGATTATTAAGTCAAGATTTTTGTTTAATATTAAAATATGCTGACTTCTCCTGGAAAAAGAAGATGGTAAATTCTGTGAACAAGAAAAAAAGTACAGATTCCCTGCACTATGTTCCACAATGAGAAAAAGGCTAAGTAATGTTTCATGGAAAAATACGAATTTTTAAAATGAGATACTTCATCATGATTTGAGCAAGTTCCTGGGCAGGACTCAAATGCCCTCAGGCTGATGGAGGAATTGAGCCCAAGTTTCATATTTCTTAAACAAGCTGGCCTTAACAGTGCAGTGGCACTGCCATCCTATTTGAGTTTGTTAAGCAAAAACTTAAGTTTATGTGATTTAAAAAATGAGTGTTCTTAACCATGCAGCAAATATTTAATTTTTTTTTACTTTATTTGTGCTTTTATCAAATCCTTCATCAGAAGCATGTTTAAAACGCTTTCTCAAATGAACCTTTTCCATAAAGTTTTTCTTTACTTGAAATGTGACTTTTTGCATTTTCATCCTAAATACTTATCCAGTTTTTGCTAACCTTTTCTCCCTCTTCTCCTCTAGTTACTTGTTCATCCCTGCTCAGGACAGGGCAACTGTCAGGGTCCAGGAACCAAACTTCAGGTAAACTCAGTGCACAAATTATTAGGTGATAAACTTCAGAAAAGCTTCATTTTATCCTTAGACAAATTGAGAAACTTTTAATGCCTCCAAAAATAAAGACTACCTGGGAAAATAATTTCTTGTCCTCTTTTGCTGTACATGCAGGGATGAAATTTTCCTGTAAAGTAAGGAAATCACTTGCACACAGCAAGGCTGACAAATTTAAATGCCTACCAAATGTTGTTTTTCTGTCACCTTGAATTCCTGCAGCTCCAGTAGTTATTCCTTCACCCTGCAAAGATCAAACAAGTTGATCTGCTCAGGCCTTAGCAGAGACTCATGTAGCATTTAATCCTTGTGTTAGTATACATGGAAACACAATCCATAGCATGTTCCTTTCCAAGATTAAACAGTTTCCCAGGTCGTTAAGCAACCCAGATACACAAGTCTGAACCCAGAAACTGCCTCCAGCTTATGGTCCTACTCCAGTACACACCCAAGGAACATGGAATGGTTTTTCTTCTCACACCACAACTCCATCTGAGCAACAATCTGGGTCAGCAGGCAAAGGGCTGAATACAAAACAGCTCTTTTTTTTTAAATACAAAAAATATTTCTGAGTTAGGCCCAGCTGTGACTGTTCTCAATGGTTAGTCTTCTAAAATTTTCCTAATACTAATTCTTTATCTAGAATTTTTATGGTGTGCAATGATAAAAGAAAACCCAAATTAAAAATAGTGCTAAAATATATATAGATGTATCAGCAATTACTTCTATTTTAATAGCAGCTTCCACTATTTATCATTCTCCCAGGCAGCACTGATTTTTCAGCACTGTGTACAAATCAACCTTTCTTAATGCTTTTTTTAATCATGCTGGTATCAAAGATTACAATATGAAACTACTTTCTTTGAGGCATTACATATTCATTTTGGTTAGTGGGGAAAGAGATGGAGAGCTAAAGCTAAAATCCTACTTAATTCTTGGAAACGTCAGCATTTGTATTCATTTCTCTGACATTATGATGTACCGTTTGTAGTTGAAATAAATTATTTTTTCGAATTATTATCTCAGTGCTTGCAGAACAGCATATTGAAATATACATTGGTTATATTTTGTTTGCTAATGTATCCTAACATATGCCTACCTAATTAAAATAAAGCTTTATATATCTAACCATGAAGATATTGGAAACATTTATAAATTCTCAAAATCTGCCTATACAGGGAAAAGATATTCCACTTTTGTTTAATATTCTTCCAGTCGCCTGATGTGAGTTAAATGCTCAAACTTTGTGTGAACCGAATTCTAGGCTTAAGTGCTCCTTTAAAGTCAAATTGACACAGCTAAATTTATAGATATAAATATACTATATTTTTCCTGTGAGAATTTCTGTCAGACTAGTGTTGTGTTCTATTATGGATAATTAAAGTGGCTCTAAAATATCATTTTTATTAAGGGAAAAGTTAATTTACTGTGAATTTTTAACTAAGGGTTGCTTTCAATATTACTTATATAAATATGCTAATGGACTGAAAACTAATTTCTGTTAAAAAAAAAAAAAAAGGAAAACATATCTTCATCTTGCTAGAATTCAAAGTCTAATTAAAAAACTACAAACCCAAGACAATAAGCCAAGATCCAAGATTCGTAGTGGAACCATGAAATTTGACAGCTGGAAAGTTTTGACGTGTTGGCTTTTTTAATATAGCTTTTTCTTTTTTTCTTAAGAGTTCCATTTCAGAGTTTCTCATCTTTCTAAGTATTAACAAAATCTAGGTGCTGACTGTGCAGAACCAGGCTTGGCAAGCTACACAACGGCATGTGTCATTACCTGACCAAATTTAAACATCATTACTTACCAAAACAGCTCTAATATTCCATATAGGTTTACTGTGCAATTCTTATTCTGCTAAATTAAAAATGGTACAGCCCCTGTCAGCCACGTGGAAAGGCACTGCTTGAGTTCCCTGGATTCTGTGCAGAGCACAGCTGCCCAAGTCATGTGGAAAGCCCAGCAGATTTCCAACAGGCTCCAGAGAACCTGGAAGTTGTCAGTTATTGAGTGGTACTGCTGATAAGTGGAAAAGCAGTCTGATTAGCACTTGATATGACATCACTCCCAGCATCCTATCAATTACCATTCCTGTCACTGGCTCTTGCATATATTTATTTTGACACACTGCATATGGAATACGAACAATCTCCTTTTTACCCCCCTTAAAACCCAGTAAGGAGACTTTGGTGATCTGGAACAACCAAAAGGCTCCCAACTGCTTTTTCCTGCAACCTAACGAGGCCTGATAAACTTCCATTAAAATATATTTTATGCTAAAACCCAAACCATTCTCTACTACTGCTTGACAATGTTCTCATCAACGTGACATTTATTTGTATTTTGGAGGAATAATTACCAAGCAACGGTGTTAGATTGAAACAAAGCATGAGGTAAAAATGACTGCCTGTCCCATTTTCCTCTCTCACTGCTGAGGGAAGCAATTGCCCAGGCCTGTGGCACACTGGCACTTCTCCGCACATTGCAAGATCCTACTTCCCTTTTTTAGAGGAAAATTAGAACCCAGAGCTAAAGCTTCTAAATTTTTTGGAAGATACCATATTCATGAGGAGAATTTGATCATGATTTTAAATATAATCCATAAAAGCCAGTGATTTCATACAATCACACCCTGGAAACATTATCAATTCGATTTATGGGTTGCCTTATGGCTCCATTCTGGATATGTTCATAGAAGGACATAGGATACCTACCTCCTAAATAAGGAAATAAAAATAGCACTTCCAGCTAAGTTCAGTGTTGTTGCCAGAGGTAGGCAGGGCAGGAATACTTCAATAGCAGAGAGGGGGACAGAGCTGGAACATGTGAGTCAGCCATAATTTTTATTTTATTTTTTGAAATTAAGAAACAGTACCATTGTCTTTAACAGTACCAGGTCTGAACGAAGCAGATTTAATAATTATTAGGTCAATTTAGTTTGGACAATTGCCAGTGCCTAGGAGAACTAAACCCTGGAAGAAGCACCTAAAGTCTATCTTATCTCACAGAGATTCTGCTTTTTGAGTAATGAGAGGCTCTAGGATGATTTCTAGGAGTTTAATAGCTTTCCAGAGAAAGTCTCATGGATATGACAGATCTGCCATGGTTCCTCCGTTCATCCATCTTAGTGAAAAGCTAGAGAGGTTCCTAAACTGATAGGTGCTAAATTAGGTTGTTCTGCATTTTCCTGAATCTCTTAACATGGGATTTGATGCTGAGGTTGAATAATTTTTAAGACCATATGGAATCACTCAATTTACACCTGCCACAAACCTTGACACCTGAACTGTTTTCCCTAACAAGCAAGTATTTGTGAGCCAGCGCAATCCCATCCTTCTTCTGAAGTTAATGAAAATAGAATGACAGAAAACCACTTAAAAAAGGTTGTGCTCAACTGTTTTCTATTGGCTTGGGAAAGTGTAAAACAAAATTATCACTCGTATACAAGCATAGTGCAAGAAACAGTAAATAAACTGCACTCCTGTCTGTTGCTCTGGGCTTGTTTAATACCACAAGGATAATTACAGAAATGGACTGGGTGCCTTCAGTAAGAGGGTTTATAGTTCTCTTCCAAATACACAAACATTGTCACAACCTCTTGCAAGAGAGAATTCTGTGTTTCTTCGTAATATATGTGCATGTATTTCTCCAATCTTGACTACAATCATATGTTGTATTTTCCAGAGTCCATGTGGTAATACATATTAGGGAATTTTTGCATAGTTGAAATGAATAAAAGATGTGAAGGCAAATTAATGTCATATCTCACCAAAACAACGAAAAACAAAACTATAAAGTGAACAGCAGGAACTCTGCTGTAAATGGGTAATGATAAATCACATTAAAAAAACTTGTAAATTGCTGAGATGACATGTTGAACATTTCCTGAAGATCTCAGCAGACAAAACCAGAACTCAAGTACAAAATTAATTTTCCTGTCACCTTCCCCAGTATCCTTAGGTCTCTTTAACCCTTCCCTAATTGCTGGCTTCTGATCCTATCCCCTGCAGTGGCAGTACAACAGAGAGAGGCTGATGCCTGTGGTGACCAGTGATAAATGTGATATATTTGAATGAATCTCACAGGGTGACAGATCAGACAAAATGACAGAATGCTGAATGCACTGAATAGTTCTTTCCAGATCAAGATAAAAAGAGAGAGAAGCCCAAAGTTGTAGCCTCAGCAGGATCATTAGCCTTTCCATCTTGATGCCACAAGGGCACTAAGAATTATTCAGGATGAGCAAAGATGGTAAAAATTAAAAAGATTTTATGCACATGCTGCTTTGCAGAAAAAAAAAGAACTAATTTTAATTAATTCTTCAAAAGGGAATATTCATTTAAATTCTGATTTTGGTTTAAATAAATTATTTCTTCTGCAAAAAACCTTAAAAAGTACTCATTCTATCAGAATTTCTCAAGTGTCTTAGCCTTTAGAAGGAGAGAAGCCTAAAATTTAAAACCTCAAGTCCTAGATAATTTCTTGAGTAAATAATAACCTCAAGTCAATAGAAAGTGCTGGATGTACATGGCTCTGTCCAAGCTAAAACTGAACACTTAAATGCTTAAACACAGGCAAAAGAGCAAAATTTGGAGTTCTAATTCTGGCAGTTGAGTCTAATTTTTAAATTTTTGGCTTATTTTCATTTTGCTTTAAAAGACTGATGGATCTTCAGGGCATCTGCTAGATTTATTAAATAATTAGATGGTAATACATACAAACATACATACATACTTTTTTAAACCAGTGGCTCCTTATTACTTCTGGTTCTTCAGCAAGATCATGTTACTGATGTTCTGGCTTCCTCTTTCCCTCTCTGTAACAGACATAGGAATTCACGGATTGTTGAAAAGATGCTACATTTTCAATAAGTTGGGAAGACCTTAAGTCTGCCTCTGACAGATAGCAGAGCTTATGGAAAACCCAGGCAAACAAACTGGAGCTCAACAGTGCCGAAGAAATGTTTCACGTATAAGCTGCCACTAACTAGCAGGAATTCTGCCTGTTTTGGCAGAAAGAGGAAAAAAAGACAGTCTGGATATAAGATGCAGGTGTTGGGTTTGATTTTTTTACCTATTTATATTAAAACCGATTAGAAAAATACACTGAAAACAATTATGCTGCTGATGCACATACTCTATTATTAATGGGAGGGTTTAATGCATGGAAATCTGACTATTATGGCAAGATTTTGTTTGAAAGACAGTGAAGAAAATGAAGGGAAAAAAAATAAGCAGAGGAGGTGATTATTAGTTATTCATAAACATCTGAAGGTGTGTCCTGCCCAGATCATCCCTGATTTGAGTCCTGCAGCTGGGCTGTTGCTAATGAAATGCTAATTGTCTGCTCCTTTGCCCCGTGCATTGGGACTAATCTCACATTGATCTGAGGAGGCAGCAATGCAACTGGCTGTACAGATTTCCTCTGAAAGGCCTTTCTGGCAAGTCCAGCAATTATAAGCAATTCTTGTGCAATTACAGTAATTACTTAGGGGTCCTTTTACCTCAAGGACATTTGTAAACATTCCTTACTCCTAGCTGTAACAGGAGCAGTGCTAATCGCTGCAGCACTTCTATGTTCCCCTAATTGAATTACTGGCATGGCAGATCTACAGAAGGATGCCAATGAAGGCTCGGGTTCTGGCTTATCTTCAGTCCTGGTTAGAGGACAGTCATGAGTGACTCTGCTGATCGTGGTTTAGGATTACATTCAAATAGCAATACATTTGGATCATTTTTGCTGTTGGGGCAGTGGATAATTGTTAGGCTACAACTCATTAGCAGGGTATTGTAACATGACCTTGCCACAGAAATACGCCATGGAAATTGGGGACAATTAAAATACAGTTGCTGTCAATCTAAGATATGTCTCCTCAGACAATATCATACCTATCTTATCAGTATTTCCCACTCCAATTTGCTGAGGTGCTTCAGCATTGCCATAACTTGAAGCACTTCAGTAACGCTATTGAAGCCAATGATACTCTCACATTTAAAATTAAGCATATGCTGAAGTACTTTGATGATGGGTCTGAAAACCACTCAGAAACATCACAAGTACCACATTAAAAGAATTTTACATGTTTAACTTTTTCTAGCAGACCAGACGTGTCCACTTTCCAAGAGATTAAATATCCTGGAGCTGGGTTTTTCCCTAATGATATAAAACTGCAGTTGTCCTTATTTCTCCCTACACTTGGCTTTATAGCAACCAGAATAGTTATTTGCATGGAAAGGTGACTCTTGCCCTGTTTCTACATTTGAAGGATACTAAAACCACTACAGCATGATATTTTGTGGCAAGTAGTAGGATTGTGCATATGCAAAAGGAGTATTATCTCCAGACACAGTGCACTAGTTCAGATTAAATTATAAGGTCTGTCAAATCTCATGGCTACAGGCACTGGCTGTTGTTACTGTGCATTTATGCAGATCCAGAAATGTTCTCTCTGCTTCAGGGCACGTGCAGATATTCTTGCCTGAAAAAGGTCAGAGGCTAAAGGAGCCATCACCATTAAAGACAGGACAGATTTCCCACATGCCACACCAGCTTCCTTCACTGGGAACACTGGGCTTTAATTCCTGTTGGAGTAAGGATACAATGTCAGACGGCCTGTTGTTTTTTATTGGAATTGTAATAGTTGCATTTATAAATGGGAATTACATTTATAAAATGGGAAAAACCAGTGGGGAGAAGGGAAAGTAATGCACGGCTTTTGATTGGGTGTTTGTTTTGTTTTGTTTCAGTCTACTGAGTCACACCAGAAATCCCTCACATCAAACCAGGACTCCAGCACCACACAGCAGGCCTGGCTTTATGAGCTTTCTAAACCTCACAAGTCCAGGAGGACTGGACTTAGTCCATTGGACTAAGACCCAAAATTTTGGAAGTTCCAAACTTAGCCTGGGGTGGGTTAAAGCTGGCTGAATTCCAGGTTTGCTCTCCAGCAAGGAGGTTGGAATTGCTAGGAGAATCTGAACTCATACACTTGGAAACACTAGGATGTAATGTTCTGACCCCGTGACTCTAAGGCATTAGTGATAGCTGGTAATTAAACTGATTTCTGGGTCTGGCTCCATTGTGGATTTTTAGACTGAAGGACAGAATCAACTGTTTTGGCAATATATTTATTTTTTTAAAAATAACTAAAATAATTACAGTTTTGAGGAAACATGGAAAAATGGTGCCTTGTAGCCTGGCCAGAACTAATATAAACTTTGGTTTTGTGAGAAATGCACTTAAAATTAAGGTCCTTCAGTTCCCACACAGAGTCCTGGGAAATGTGTAGTTTATATGCTAGATGCCCCAAAGATTTTCCACCCAATCCTTACAAAAAGCTTTTTCATCTTAAGAAAATAGAGTGCCCAATCTTTTAGGTTATTCAGAGTCAGTTCTAACCCTAGAGAATAATGAAGAACAAAAAACCCAAGACCACAACCACACAAAAATCACTGAAACATTCACTTGTGTAAAATTACAAAGCTTATAGTAATTTCTAAGGATCCTGCTTAATTGCTCAACATCTCAGAGTTTGTAAAACTTGTTAGTTACCTTTTCCAGCCAGGTGGCACTGGGCAATTCTTAGAGCCACACCTTTCTTGCTGTCTCTTTCAGGAAGACAACAAGGATTGCCAGGAAGAGCTGCTTTGGGTGACCTGTCTTCTCAACCCAAGGTGAAAGGAGCCAGCAGAGTCCAGCATCACCACACAGACACTGGAGAGGAATAACACAAACAGGCAATTACACTCTTTCCCCCCCTGCTCCTGTCAGAGCTGCTTAATTTCTAGCAATCTTTATGGAGTGTGACCTCCACAATCCTCCCCTCACTTAACAAGACACAAAATTCACCTTTTCTGTGTCATATTGTAGCTGTTAACTGGAGCCTTGATCTATTCACTACTCTTCTTTCTTGAGCATCACACCAAGAGGAAGGACAGCACACAAGATGGTGTTGTTGAGAATGAAGTGTCTACACTGAGGAATTCTCCTGCTAGTTTCAAGAATACAAATTTTTTTGCCAAGTACCTTGGCAACATTTTCTCCCTCATTTCCCTATTCTGCCACATCACTTCATCTAAACAGAAGTGGTGGAGTTTACAACAGCGTGAAGCTGGGGATTCAGATCCTCACTATTTTCTAATCAGGTGAAAAGGCTGACAGCCCCTTTCAAAACCTAATTAGTACAGCCATTTCTTGCCAGGCAAATTCTCACTTGCACAAGTGAATGTTTTATGGGGTTCTGGCTGCCGGCCGCTCTGAGGTTTTAGATGAGTGGAGGCATTTCACATACATTATTCCTTAATAAACTTGTGCTATTCTTTAGAATGAGTGCTTATGCAGGATGCTCCACTTGATTTATTCTCCAGCTGCCACTTCAATAGAGGAGAATCAAGTTAAACCTCCTACTGCTCCTTCATTTCTCCTCCAAAAATGGGACATAGCTGCCTCACCTGGGAACACTGGAGCTGCCCAAAACAGTGCTGTGTCCCCTCCCTGTGTCCCGATCCTGCCAACTCTGAGGGAAGTGTTACTTCCCTGGCAACTCTCCACTCACTGCCAGCTTTCAGTGACTAGAGGAATTTTCAATTTCCTCTTGTGCAGGCATTGCTCCTGGTGCACTGTTGCAGACGTTTGAAGAGATTCATCAGAGTCCTGAGCCAGAAGCCAAACTTCTCCTGAACATTTTCCAGTTGGCCCCAACAGCAAGTTATGGGAGCCCTTCTTCAAAGCTCCTGAAAACCAAGAGAGCCTAAACAAGCTTAATTAAACCGTTAAGCTTCTATTCACATCACTGGGTGCAACTGCAGGATAACGCTCTTGGGCTGCTTATTTTTTTCCCCCTCCATATTTTTCTTTTTATAAACACAGTGCCATGGGGTTGTTTCTTTTTTATTTAGAGATGCACTGATGTGAAGCAAGGGCTTAGTCTGATCAGAAATTGCTTCTAGTTATCCAGAGCTCAGTGGTACACACTTCATTGCTTGCCTTCTTCCCCTGGCTGATGATTCCCCTATGATAAGCAGAGGAATAGCTGTGGTTATGTCACTGCTTTTTTCTTGTTGTTATTTATTTTTGTCTATCTCTTGTCATCATTATATAATTTATGATAAAAGAGGACATCCACAACAACAAAAGCCCCTCAGACCCTGAAAATTCAGGAACAAACACACACACATTCTAGTGCCTGGTGTCTGACAAGTAAGAAAAACTTGGTAAGGTGGGTTTTTTTTTTTAGATAATATTTAAAGTAATTAATTCCTCAAGTGAATTCCTTGTGAGTCCTCAAAAAAAGTTCTGGACATCCTATCGTAACAGGAAACTACAGCACCTTCTATTGCTAGTGTTTAAGGAAGACATTTCCTTCACAAAAAGGATTTGCTCCAGAACATGAGTTGTAAATGCAGCTTCTCTTCCTATTGAAGACACAGCAGGAGATTGCATTGGAAGTTACCTGCCCTCAGGCCACCCGTCACCGAAGTCATTGATATAAAATATTTATAAAACTACACTTGTAATAGCCAAGACCCTGTAAGGAGGTGTGAAATTCAGCTATATAATAAACTCACTCAATATGTAAAAGAACTCTCCATCTAAGCTTCACAGCTCTTTAAAACCTCGAGGATGACTTTTATTCTTGCAAGAAGTGATCAATTATTTCTACTTCTTTCTTGATTTGTCACTCTGCTACCAGCAGGCAGCATTTTGACTTGGTACAAGACAACCATCACTGTCAATGTACTGTTAAAAGGCCAATAAACAATGAAGTAATTACGGCAAAGATCCTCTGCCTGTGGTGGGAATTAGTTCCATTCTCCCCTCCAATCTCTGATCTCAGAAGTCAGTGTCAAGAAATCCTTTCCGAAGAGTTTCCCAAGCATACAATAATCAGCCTAGCAAAAGTCTAGATCTGTGTAATTTTGTGGCTCTTTAGAGCCAGAACTACATGTATTTTCTTCCCAAGTCTCTGCAAACACCAACACAGAATTTCACAGCTTGCAAAGGTCTCGGTGCCAGAAGACAAGTGACAGAATGCCTAAAGCAGAGTTTCTGGCTCTGGGACCATGTCCACTCCAAAGGCAAGGTTCAAGCCCCCTGTTTTCCAGGCAGGAGCTAACCTGAAGGATTAGAAAGCCTTTAAGCAATGCTGCAGCTCCAGCAGGGAGGCTGAGCTGCCAAGACCTAATTCTAAACTACATCTTTGTTCTTTATGCTCCATGGGTATTTCACTGAAGTTAAAACCCTGTCAAATCCTTCCCTCCCATCCTGACATGAAGAGTTTAGCGAAAGCAAGAGTGTTTCTGTGTATCTACAAACCTGTAGGGATAGTACACACGTGTCCTTTCTTTCATGTATTATTTAAAAAGTTTAACTCGAGGAAGAATTTAGGTCTGTGACCTTTAAACTTCCTTCTCTGACATGAAAATTCAGTAATACACAGCATGGGGATATTTGGCATGAAATGAAAATGGCCAGAGATTTAATTAAAATGTAAGTTATTGTTAGCAAGAAAGGTCATGCTAAGAAAATGTAATTTCAGGAGTATATTAGCAACAACACTCCACTGTTATTTGCATGTGAAATATAGATTTTGTACTTGACATTTAGAAAGGATATTGGAACTCTTTATAATGGATGCTTGAACACTTTTGTGTTCTTGTGCTGCTTTTGTTCACATTTTTGTGTAATTGGCTGGATCTCACATACAACAGTAGTTACATTTTATTCTCTAAGCCTGAGTGCCTAAGTGATCTGGGAATTAGCTCACAAAAGCTGATGTAAGTTGGAATAGAAAGCAAACTGCAGCATAATCCTTACATGGCTGCAGCTTCAGAGGAGCTCAGATCTTCACAAGAATTCCTCATTTTGGGGTAGTTAATCATGCACCTTACATGGGAATGTTTAACATTCCTCAGGCAGCGTAATTTTAGTGATGACCAAGACCCCATCTCTGTTTTGTTTATAGGGCACTTAAGTACCTGTGGAGAAGAGGCAAAGCTTTTCCTTGGAGAGAGTGCTTGTTTTATGATCTGCTAATAAAAGTAACGGTGTGTCATACAAATCAGTCTAACTCTGGGGAAAGTGGGAGGTGAAGGCAAAATGCATTGGCTTAATTGAAAGCATTTGTTTAAAATATATCAATACAGTGGGTTGTAACTTGAAAGAACACTCTAAATATAGCCACACTCTGTTGTTGACTACAAAGAGGCGTCTGCTCACTCAGAAGAGGTTTTTTACTGATTTCTGCACTCCTAGTCCTGCAGAAGCAGCACCACTGTGAATGATTCTGTATAAGTGCACCTTCTGCTTTATCCACAGCCTCCAGTGCACTACAGATGTGACCAGGTGTTGCTGAGAACACAGAAAGAACTGCAAGCACTTGCTGAGGTGCCATTTTGGCCTCCAGAACATACACAGCTGGTAGAGGTCCTCAAAAAGGTTTATCAAGTCCAGTACTGAATTCCTGGCTGGAAATAACTTCTATTTTGGGGGCATTTTCAGTTTCCGCTCTACACAGCAGAAATTACTTCATTCCAGGGAACTAAAGCATTAGGTACAGTAGGACGACAAACCAAACCACCTGAGCAAGAATGTGCCTTCTAGGAAAGGCTGATGAAACTAAAAATAATAATGCACATTAGCTTTTATCCTTTCTATCACCACAACAGAGGGACAGGACCCTGTGTGAAGTACAGAGACACTACTGTCCTCCAGACCTTGTAATGAAAAAAATCCAGCCTGTAGTTTGAAGCAAGCCCTCCAGTGTCCAATGGAAAGGGCCAGTCGAACAGGAAAATGGATAGAGAAACTCCCAGGCATCAGCTGATGTCCCTATTACAGAAAGATTTGCCCTCCAGGCTCAGACTTGCCTTAATACCTTGGGAGCTAGTTGTGAAAATCTCTCCGGCCTGTTCCCAGATCCCTGCCTCTGCAGGAGAGACTGAGCCTTAAGCAGTACAGCAAGGCTGTGTGCGGTGCTTCCCTGAAGCTGGAGTTTCTACCTCTGGATTAGGATGATTTTTGTATTAAGAACCTTAGAACACGACAGCAAATGCTCTGTATGAGAACATCAGAATGGATTGTACTATCTGCTGTATGACAAGCAGCTCCACATAATTGCTAGCACTCAGTCTTCCAAGGGTTTTTTTTCTGCAAAGTCTCTTACATGCCTGTCAGCAGGTCAGCTTTTATTTCAAATACTGAAAGGAGCTTGTCTAATGCCAGCTAAATAGTTTTGTAGAAAGAAGAGGAAAGCATGTGATGGAAACACAAAAGAACAGTGTTGGTTTCCTCAACATACGAGGATTAATAAATTAAGGTGCAAGCTTTAAATCTGATGGAAATAAAACAGAAGCACAACATTCCCAACAGCAGTGTTTAACACCACCTGTGCAGCGAAGTGCAGTTGTGGAGTCAGAAGCACAAGCAAAGGAGCAGAGTTAGTAGATCCAAAATGTCAAGATGGTGTGTCTTCTGATTGTGTAGCTTAAGACAAAGTTTCAAAATTGGCCATCTGATCTGTGGTCTAATACAACTTTTAGCACATAGGCAAAGTAATAAATCTGAGTATTTTGCAACTGCACTTTTAGAGATCGGTCTTTTATGTATTAGTGCATTCTAAGTAGATATGCAAATTAAGCCTTAAAACTCAGTCTTTGGAAAGAATTCTCAAAAGCAATAGAAACAAAGGTGTCAGCCAATCAGGTGCCTTCCAAGCCAGGCACAAATACAATAAACTCTGCGAGGACATCCTGGATAGATCTCTTCCAAACTGCAGAAAATTCCCCGTTGTTGATGAAATGCCACTGTAATTAGTGACGGGGTATCTGTTAGACTTGCTTTTAATCAACTCAATATACAACTTGGCTTCATGCTATTTACAAAGAATACAGGGTAATACAAGTTCAAAGACTTGACAGACACCTAAACATATTGCCACAGTTTCCAGCTACAACCGTGATGTCCAAAAACACAAAGTTCCTTTGACAGCCTGTAAGTTTTGTTCTTTATACTGAATTAAATTTCACTGATGATCATTCTCTTAGATTTCTCTCACAGGCACAGCGGAAGCATGGTGGGTTTTTTCCCAAATAACTTGTTCTGGGCTACTATAAATAATCTCCTTTCTTAAAGGCATTTAATCTTGGGCAAAAGGGGTGAAAGAAAAAGCTGGGATGTGCTAATACAGCCAGGCTTGAATGTCAGATCAAGCCTGCTTTCAAGGCATCTAGGAATATTACACAGCTAAGAAGAAGGGAAGATAAATACAGGGCAAAAGTGTGTATTTCTGGAGATCACGAGGGGAAACAATTACTTTCGATATCCACTTTTATATAGCAGCAAAGTACGCAAATATCACAGTAATAATTATAAATAGTAAACAAAGTAATTACCAACAGAAAAATCACCGTTAATAGAATATTCTTATGCTTTGGGAAAAAAGCCATATACACTGAATATTGACTTTGAGGAGAGTGCATCCAGAAAACGCCAGTTCTGAGGAAAAATAATATTGGCCGTGCATTATAGGAAATTAGGGGAAAATACTACAGCGGTATTTCATTTATTATTAAATAGTAAAATAAGACCTTTGAATGTTGTCCTAAATGTGTACTGCTGCAGGGGTGATTGATGCCAGACAACACCAGAGCCTGTCACAGATTAATACCTTGCCAAAGGCAGAGGTGCATGGGAATCGTGCCAGCCACTGAACATGGATATTATTCCCTGCTTTGGTGTATACATACAAATACAGTATTTCAACTTCATTTAAAGAAAAAAAAAAAAAAGGCTCAACAGACCTACTGTAGTCTATGCTGCTTGTTACCAGGGTCCGTGCTGCAGGTGCATAATTGCCTAAAGCCATCGCTTCCAAACGAAACCAGGCAGTTTTACTATTTGCTTCCTTCCTTCTTTTACCTCAGCAGAGACCTTGCATTTACTTTTTCCCAATGGGAGGAAAAACTGCTGCCAGCAACTCCGATGGGACTGAGCTGATTAACTGATTAGCATCCTAAAGTAGAAGGTTAGAAAGAGAATTTTCTATTATGGAGCAATTGCCATTGGAAAGTAATCTTGTTTATTAACTGCCTTTTTATCTTCTCTGGAGGGTTCCCTGACACAAGATAATGGAATTTTCTCACTCTTTAGTGTTTAAAACTATAATCATATCCAGAAAAGCAAGCATTTACTATGTCATTAAACCAAGGTAGGGAGGACTGACTTGAAGAGTTCTTGATGCCTTACAAAGCTTTTTATCATTTCAATTAACATTGCCAAATGTTCTGCCTTATACTGCAGGCATAAATGAAGTTTTACAGGCTTTCTAGGTGTGTTTATATCCTAATTAATTTTAGCTACTGAGATTAGTTGCAGGAGTGAGACTACACACAGAAAGCTCAGGAAGAGCTGATAAAGGGCAGGGCCATGAAAAGCAATTTAGTTATATACCTGGGGAAAGGTGCTCGAAGGTATTTGCAATATAGTGCCTGCACAACTTGTTTGCCTGCTAACTTCATCATTTCTTAAATGTCACTTTAAAAGTTCTGTTGCTCCTTCTCCCTGTCCTGTGACAAAGGAAAAATGACCCTCACAAAAGCATGTTTCTTTTTCCTTATTCCCTGTGACAAGTCAATGACGCTGTACCAAAGATGCCTCTTCCCAACGCCAAGCCCATCCATTTTTCCCATGTAGCAGAATCCCTCTGAGCAGGATTTAGGGTGTTTGCTCATTTGTTCATCATTCTGCCTCTGCATGGGAAGATTTAGCACTGGGCTGAAGCAAGAGCACATTCAGAGCACTTGCACTTTCCTTACCAGGAAAACTATTGCCTCCCTCAGATATTTCCGACCTCTACTCCAGGTTTTCTCTCACCTTCTGCCTTTCTCCACACCTAGGGAGATCCAGGAAGATGGCATCCTCCCCCACTGCCCCTGTGCACCACGGGCATGTGGATGCCAGTTCAATCCAGGGGAAGATGGATTGATCTGAACAGATGGGCAAGCCCCATTCTCAGGCTGCGAATCACAGCAATATTCTCAAGTCGTGCATTATTACTTTTCATTTGTTGCTTATTGATTAACTGTCAAGAGTGAGATCTTGGTTTTTAAAACAAGGCAGCTGCGGTGGTCTTTTTTTAAAAAGTTTATAAAAGTGAACATCTAATACCAAAGGCCATAGGTGATGGGGCACTGCTGTGTGCTAATATCTCTGCCCACAAGGACCTTCTAAAATGGAGCACTAATTTATTTTTCCAAATCAAACATTCATGTTTTCTGGAAAGTCTTTGCCTACTCAGGATCACTAACTTTTCACAGAAGAAGAGTCAATTTTTGTTTCTATTGGAGAAAAATTTTTATAGATATTCTGCTCCCCTTCAATGCATAATAGCACAGAAGAAGTTAAAAAAAAAAATAAATAAGTGAAAGCTAAAATTCCAAAATAATTTCCATTAAGACAATAAAAGCCTTTCCATTCATTAAAAGCTAAACTTGTATCTTACAATTACAATTCCAATGACATAAAATTAGGTTTAAAACATCCTTGGAAAAAGTCTCAACATTTTGAAAACTTTAAATACCCATTTCAGCTGTATTCAGAAGTTAATATAAAATTTTCTTTCACATATACATATATATATATGTGCGTGTGTGTGTCAACAGTTTGCCCCTCTTCGAATTAACACTTCCTTGTAATAATGCCTCCTTTATAGTTCTCATAACCAGCTGAAGACTCAATAACTCATCTCAACCATTTATTTCGGAGCAGTGGTGTCACTCCCCAGCTTTTACTACGGGGCACATACAACAGGCACATAAAGCAGATTATGTCAAAAGCTCTGCTCTCTCTGTTTGCTTTGCTGTAATTAAAATAACTTAGCAAATTTGCAGTAAAGAGCAAATATTTACAGAAGGCCTGAAGCTCCCTGTGTTGTGTGTACAGAAGGAATAATAGCATCCTAATGCCACAGACTTTTCAGCAGCAGGTAAATACTGTTATTACAAAATTGCTGTTTTCTGTGTCTGCCTCCCCAAGCTGGGAAATCAGTCCTGGGGCTTGAATGTGGAAAGCACTAAAGTCAAGCATGATATGGACTGGGGTTTTTCTTGCTGAAATAAGAAATGTTAATTTTTAATTAGAAGACACTAGCTTGGATGTTTTGTCACAAAATACTAGATTTTTGATGGATCTAGTTTTCCAGAATAGTTGATTTTATATTTACTCTAATTTGTTGATAATTAAGAGCACATTTACTAAGCAATGCCCCTAAAAATGTATTCAGTAAGAGATCTCAGTCAACCCTTATCAAGAGGGTTGTTTTGTTGTATTGAGAGAGGTATTTTCTCAACGTCCTTCCAATATGTACACCAGCAGTAAATATCATTGATTAACCAGACAGAGAACATCTGAAACGTGAATTTAGCACGTGGCTGTACAACTGTATAATGTGAGAGTTAGTACAGGTAATAAAAGAGTGATTGTTTACTGTTTCTTGTGGTAACATGGCAGAACATAAAGATCTGTCAAGAAATAATCAGAATAAGCCACTTTGGATAAGAGAAGCAATTGTTTCTCATTTACAAGCTTCTCTAACTTACTGGCTTTGTAGGGGCTTCAGATATGAAATGTCAGATTTATCAATACAAGATGGCATGTCAATGCTCCTTCCCATGGAATTTAATAAAGAAATTTCAGTATAAATCAACACAGAAAATATTATCTTAATTATTAAAGCCACCTTGCATATAAATATTCTGCTTCTGGCACGTTATTTTTCATCTCACTCAACTCTGGAAATCAATAAATGGGCTGAGAAGCAGCTGTAGGCTGTGGAAGGGGCTCCCTCTCACACACCTGGAAGGATTTATTTGGGGCAAAGGAAAACAAGATGTTGGCACCGGGCCTAACTTATGAACGAACTACAGCACAGAAGATGCTGATATTTATTACCTAAGCTTTTTGGGAGTTTTCTTTTAAGGATACATAAATATCCTAAGGTCTGTCTGCCAGATCCTGTAACAAAATCAAAGCAAGTGCGGCAGGTTGATTGTTGCCTCATTGTTTAAGGCATTGACCATCACACAAAGGTTTTTTTTCTCTTAACCCTTAAACAAATGTTGGGAAACCATTGAGAACTAAAAGTTACTTGAGACATTTTTCCCAGGACAACAAAGCTAGGAGAGGAGAGATTTATTGTAATTTACGTATAAAACAAATGTGATTTAGAAGTAGGCACGGGCTGACTCTAATGACTTCACAGGAACTATGCAGAAACCTAAATGTGTGTATTTAGCTCTGCCATAGCATGCAAGGAAAACAACATATTAGTTTACCTATATTTTTAAACACTTGGGCTTTACTCAGTGCAAATTAGACCTAAGGAGAGATTTCCTTTTACTAAGTGAACTTAGTATCTGGCAGATGATGGAGGACCTTCTCAGGGAAGGCAAGATATAATCAACACTCTTTTGTTTAAAACCAGGTTTGAAAAAAAGTTTGTACACCCAAAAGAATAATCCTTACCAGGGGAAAAAAAACAGCAAGGAAATTAACCTGAAAGAAAATTAGAGGTGATTCAGAAAAATTAGAATGACAACAATGAACTCAACAGTGATGCAGTTATTGTTTCACGCTCCAAATGCCTTTGGAAAATTTTCAGTTGAATGTCTCCTTTTTTTAATTACCATTTCACTCTGACAACCTACTGACCTCTCCACAGTTCTCTGAATTTTTTTTGCCTGCTAAGCTACAGGTAATTCATTTCACTTTGTAAATTCAGCGCTGTCTCCCCCTGAATAAAATGAAAGCCTCCGTTCTATGTACAAAAGACAATGCTTTTCACAGTTATAAAACATTTGCAGGAGCTACAGTGTGATCTACCATTTTAATGGACAGTGAATGGTGGATATGTAAATATTCATTCTACCCTTTCTTCCATATATTCTGCAGGCTGCACAATTAAGAGTCATGTATCAAACACGTATAAAGGGAATGTCTTCTTTGTCTGCATGTACAAGAATCAACAGTTAAGCTACTTGTGGCTTTTTTCAGGTTAGAGCATTTCACTTTACTTTTCCTCAATATGTACTTTGGGGTTTTTGGTTGGTGTTTTTATAATGGTAACGTAATGACACTTGATTAAAAGCAAACAAAACTGATCAGCCAAAAGCTCCTCTGTAATCCCAAATGCAATTCTCACCAGTTTGCTTTCCTGATAGCGAGACTGGCTCTTGGTATCTGCCATCTGCTTTCAGAAAAAACCTGCCCTCCTAATTTCCCCATACGTGCCATTTTTATTGTTCGTGCTTTTCTCATAAGGAAAAGCCGGGATATCTGAAAGTTTCTAATTGGATTAGAAATTTGCTTTTAAGAGCTATGAGGTTTCTTCCTGCCTTCCCAGCAACAGTTTTGACACTTAAGTTTTAAAAACTGCCAGGGATTACAAGGACAGCCCCTCTGCATAACAACACAGATCAACAGGCAGTGTTTATTTCTGCCACTCAAAGCAAGCCAACCTTTATTTCCATGAACTCAAAGAATTTCCTAAAGGTCAGCATCACTCTCTGTGTAATGTGGCCATCTATTATGCTATATTGACTCCAGCTGCTGCGGGAATAATTCACTTCTCTCCTTTCTCTATTTCAGTAGAGCAGTTAAACTAGAAAGTATGAGCTGTTCATTGAAAGCAAACCAGTGAGAAGGCTGGTGCTGCTTCCCTTCCTACTAACCCAGCTGTTCCCAGTACTGCACTGTGGGATGGGTCACTGCCAGGTGCTCAGTGCTTGGAGGAAGGCACCCAAGATCCACACAAAACCCTCAACTGAAACTGAGGCTCCAGACTGGCTTCATCTTACAAGCAAATTGTTTATATTTTTCCCTCTCCCCACTCTTGCAAACAAAATAGTTCCATTCACTGCAGAGAGAGGCCACAAATTAATTGATCTCTCCCAAGAGTTCATTTCTATCAATAGCAAGCTATTAGGCCAGGCCTTGCCAGCGAGTGAAAGGAGGCACACATTAGTGCTGTGCCATTAGTATGCTCCCTAAGTACAGTGGAAATGTCATGGGACTCTGGGAAAGAGGCAGCAAAAACAGATGAGTGACATCTCTGACATAAGGGAACAAAGGAAATGGCTCCTTTACCTGAAAGTAAAGGAAAGTCAAAAACTTTCCAGGTAAACTCAGGCTTAGAGAGAGAAAAGTGAAGGGCAAAAGCCAGGGTGGAAAATGCCAGCTGTGCCTCTCTTCTACGAATCTGGACCCAATGTCTTACTCAGAAAGTTACACTAAAATTCCCGTCAGAAGTTGATTTTTCCAATTACTATTGTGAGAACTTAGCCTACCTAACTAAACAGTGCACATGTACCATCTAGGAATAAATATTTAAGCAAAATGCAAACCGCACACCAAAATGAATTTCTGAATCAAATATTGAGAACAGAAGTCCTACTAAGTTGAAATCCATTACGTGTTGACATTTGTCCTGATTAATTGCCTTCAAACACATTGAATCCTACAGCCAGGATTCTCATTTCTTGGGGAAACATTTGAGTCCTGTACCCATGACCCCTCAGAGCACAAAATCAGATCAGTTCTCCTCTGATTTGCTACAGTTCATACGGTGACAGTTGGACTTCATTACAGATCTTATTGTCAAAAGACAACTTTTACCTTATTTCCCTTTCCCCTTCTTCTCGTGTGACTGATGAAGCAAAATGAGAAACCCAAAGCCAAAATACCAGTCAAAAATTTAAGAAAGAAAACATCCAGTTTAAATGCCTGTTTGGCAATCGCAGTTAGAAACTTGTTCCATTTTCTTATTCTTTGCAAACATTAAATCAAGTAAGAGTTCTTAAAGCTTGCTACTTCCTAGATAGATACTCTGCATTCAGTGAGTGCAGAGTAAACTGTGAAGGCATATGAAGCCAGCCTCAGAAAAACATATTTCCACATGCTTATTAATTTCTTTAATCTAAAATCAAGTATCACCTTGTTTTTTCGATTGTGTATCTGAAATACATCATATGATGGTATGATGTACCATCATAAAGCAGCTTGTGAACAATGAGGAGCTTTTTCCCAGCCACCACAATCTGGCATCCAATGATCTCTGCAAGCTGCACATTTAATTAGTCTGAGAAACTCATTAAGGTATCTGGAATATTAAGATGATAGCATTGTTCTAACTAGCACTGTGCACAATCTAATATGGCAGATGGCACAGGCTGCTGACACCTGGGCTGCTTTGCCATCTTGCTGACAGATACAAACAGTCAGCAGTATAATTGTAAGATACATAATCATAAAAAAGGGTCTCAAAATAAAATACCCATCAAATCTTCTGCTTTCTGGATGCTTGTTTGTTCCTAAAGAGGCATTTTGTATTCAATCACTGGGTTTGAAACACAAGATGCACAGGTTGAGGCTTTGTTGCTATTTCTTTAAATGCCACTTAGGATTTTATGCCCCACTCCACCGAGGAGCCGAGTGCATTTTGCCTCCCGTGGAAGTGACAACACAGTGCTATCAGGGTCAGGAGAAACTTTATTCCTCCTCACCTGAATGCTCAGATGACATATTCACTTTTGCTCCTCATTAGTCCAGACTCAGAGAGCACTTCCAACGCTCCAGGGGAGCTGATTAAAAATGGACAAGCTTTTACATTCCTCAGCTTGCGACTGCTTTTACCTCCACTGATAACACTGATGTGATGGAAACTCTTTCTCCTTGCAAATTGCAAGGTATTTTTAGGGTTTGGAGAGATACGCACAGCCCAGACAACCCAAAGTTAATTAGCAAATCTTCAGGCACATGGTGTGCCCAAAATCATATCGAGTGCAGAGAAAAATGTCATCTAAGGTGTTTGTGGGGAAATGGTGTTTTGTTTGCACGCCTCAGTAGCAATGGTAGACAACAGCATAGCATCAATTCACAGGAGAGGGAGAGGAGAACGTGTGTATTTGTGTTACAACAAGCTTCTAAAAAGAACCTCTACCATTAAACATTTCCCTAATACCTAATTCCCTTCCGGTCAAAATTTTAAAAATTTCCTCATCAACTCTGCTCAGAATTTCCAAAAGACCCCATTTCCTTTTGATTTGCTGTCAGTTTAAGTAACAGAAAAATAATTCAGGACTGCTTCAGTAGGCAGGATCCAGTCAGATCTCACACAGTGGTTTGCTGCAGAGCCTGATGAAGTGCCTTTCCAAAGAGGGACAAAAAACTGGTCTCGGATTCCTGGGATATATTTTCTATCACCCAGGTTGCTGCTGCAGAGATGAAATAGAACATTATTTTCACAGAGACTAGTGCAGTACAATGCTTCTCCCCTGCACCACTAGTCTTATCTAGTGAAATGATGATTTGCAGCTGAACTTTTAGAACCTATTCCCGTAATTTTCCATGAAATTGTTCCAGAAGCTTGGATTGCTGCAGGTAGCGTTGTCAGAAAGTGAACCGCAAGCGCTGCAGTGCTTGGGGGTTATTTTTCATTATTGAAATCAGCCTGGACACCTTCCACTGATCAATGCAGGAAATTAATTTCTTGTATTTCCTGGCATAAATATGTCTCATCAGCACTGACTTTTTGTACCACAGCCCCAAAAGGGCAAAGCATGCCAACCCATGCATGATGACAGATTTGCAAGGATTGGCAGGCAATGGGATCGTGTTTGAGAAAGCTGCATTTTCACACAACTGTTAGCTTGTATGTGTGTGTGCAGATATATATATATATATATATTTACTGATCTGTGCTGGCATCACCTTTTGTGGTGATAATGCCACATGTTCCACTTCCTCAGCTGCGCCCTTCACCCTCAGGTCAGAGGTTGGGTTTGCCAGACTACAACTTTTCTGTTATTAAGTATTCCTTCCCACCGAAACACACCTTCCCTGCCCTCCATGCCAGACACTGTCCTGCAGTGAGGAATGCTCTTACAGAGAACACGCTGACGTACTTGGGAGAAAAATAATGGTGTGGTTTTCTTCCCTGAGAAGAAACTGAACAGATCATAGGACAGCACAACAGTTTCTAAGCTTAAGAAAACAAAATGTTATAAAAATATCACATTAGTCTCACTTTTGATCTCCTGTTACTGCAGTACCTATTTATTAAGAGCCCACAGAGCTGGTCCACTCAGCTAACTTAATGATATATAGGCAATGATAACCTTGTGTGATATTCTGTTAGTCAAGCAGAAGTATCCATATCCTATGGGAAGATGTTTAAAAAAACACATAAGAATTAAGTAGATTTTTTAACACCAACATACAAAATTGGTATAGAGCGTAACATGTTTTGTCAGTTCCAAGCAGATCTTTGGAAATATAATGAAAAAATTTAGTGAGTTTGAGGTTTGGTCTCTTAGAGTAAATCCCTTAATTAAGCCAAAGAAAATCAACTGGCCAGATGCTTGAAAAATGTCCTCTCTCTTGTATCACACTTCTGAGGCTGGTCCACAGTTTTTTCCCCTTCCAGGACAAGTCTTACTACCCTTTGGCTTGACAAGCTTTCCTCGTGAACTCTTCCCACCATAAAGCGTTTTTTATTTTGATCAGATGTACAAAGGGAAAGAGAGAGAGGGCAGTTGCCAAGAAACTAAGTGCAAGCAGGAAAACCTGAGCTTTCCCCAGACATAGGTTCATATTAATCTTTCTGCCCAGGGGCAAAGGAGAGAACCTGAAAGGCTGCAGAAGAGCAAAGTGTATGAAGAAAATAAACAGTCTGTTTCTTCTTCAGAAGCAAAATAAAGGAATTCACAATTATCAATGCTCTTTTGAGCACAGTTTCAATACATATGCTCCAGTCAGATTAGGCTGTTTCTTAGCACAAATTTGTGCTGCTTTACTTGGTACAACCAAACACAGATGAGATTTGTTTCCTGCGAGGGTGGATTTGCCAGTTGTAATGCAAAATACAGATCTCCTCAAAAAGCCATGTCCTTCTAATGTGACACGGTGGAAAACACAGATTGGGGAGGGAAAGTGGGCTTGGGAAAGGTGGTTCTTCTAAAACAAACCTGGACAAGCAACTGCCTACATCAGAGTTTCTCAGCTGTAGACACATATGTTGGACAAAAATCAGCGGTGAACAGAGAGACTTGATGGAAGGCATAGAAAAACCTGCCCTGCAAGAAGGAAAAACTTACAGGGTTTTGGTTTTGATAAATATCAAAGGAAATAAAGCCATGAAAGACCAGATAACTCACCCTAGTCCTAGCTATACATTCTCCATCCACAAGATGTGCAGCTGTTTTCCTTTTCACATAGATTCCCATCCTGAATCAGGACTATTCTGTAAGGCCTCAATTTAAAAGCTGCATATCCTTTTAAGAAGAATTTCAAGGAGGAGAATTTCCAATTCAAAATGATTTTATTTTGGGGTACCATTTGCTCTGTAAAGATTATAACTTTAAAAATAATAAATTGTAAGTGGGTACCATACTAAGGTGGAATTTCCCTTGTGAGAGCTGCTGTAATTACGAGCTGTCCTTCCAACAGAGCTGATTGCAGAGGATGATGTTAAACACATGCTTGAGGTGAGGGCAAACCCCAGCAGTATGCTATTAGCTCCCTCCTCTGCCACATTACTTCTGTGTATATATTTCCATTTAAAACTGCATTTCTATTCCAGGTTGGTGCAGTGGACAATCAATCCCCAGGCATTTGGAAAGGATCTCAATTTGACAGCAGGACGTACGCTGATACTCGTTTTCAGAATGTGAATGCTCTCTGGATAGCCAATTCCACTCTCAGCACTTCAGTAGGAGACTTAGGAAAAGAAGATTATATTTGAGCTTAGCCTAGCAGGAAGCTTCCAGCACTGTATTTTGGACTTCTCCCCTGGTCTTCCCAAACTCTTGCCACCTGTAAGGGTGACATGACTCTGATGATTACCAGAATCTGCTGGTAGCAGTTCTGAGTGTTACCAGTTTTTCACCTTAAGGACAGAAAACTCTAACAAACATGATTTCCCTTGCCAAGGAATTATGGTTTTGTGGGCATACTGTCTTTTTCAGCCCCTACATTTAAAACTACCAGAGCCTGAAGTAGAACTTTTCATATATTATACTTTCAAGGTTACCACCAGCAATGCTCCAGGCATCATCAATGTTCATCACTTGGTACTTTGATTTTCTGATTAGGGAAGCATCGACACGGCAATAAGACAGCTAAATACCAGGGAAATCATTAATCAGGAATCCCAACTATTGTCAGATCTGGCTTCTGTCTTAGATCATTACATTCCTGCCCTACTCCTTTCCCAATCTCCTGCCTCTCAATAAAGCATTACCCACCGCTGCTGGAACCACACACCCCGTGCAGCTGAGGAGGGCTTATCTCTTTTGAGGCAATACATCTGAGCTAAAGTAAATTACACAGTTCATTTACCATTTATTTACTTGTTAAGTGACTCAGTCCAATCACTTCACATTTTAATTTTCATCAGTGATGCAGTGTCTGGCTATTCTTTACGTTCAGAGAGTTTTTCTATCGAGTCATAGAACTAAAGGGTGAGCAGTGCTGAGCTACTAGATGCAGTTTTCCTGTGTGACTCACTCCCATCCTGACACCATCCCCATATCCCGATTGCCACCATAAATTAACACGTGCTTACAAAATCATGTGTTTACTCCTGAGGAAGCAAGGATGGGGAGAAGACTGAAAACAGCCCCACTTTAAAATGCTCAGAGTACAAACTTATTTGCTGGGTGACTTCAAACCATCCAAAATCATAGTTTGTCCGTATAAAACATGCTGTGCTTTTACTGACTGAGGGCATCAGTAATTCCTTCTTCAGTTTGCTCGGATTTAAGGACTTAGTTGTTACATCAACCCCTTTTTTGTTTCTGCTTTATTCTTACGTGCAGAACATTAATAGCTCATTAACAAGCTGTAAACATCCATTGTGACAAAATATAAGTAATTTATATACAGATAGAGCATAAAGTGGGATGTAACCAGATTTTGGGGAGGTGTGGGAAGGTGGGCGAGAGCTTTTCCCAACCTGTAAAGAACAGATGAGTGTGTGCTGTATATGAAGTCAAACTGCAAATCCTAGTGAGGTTTATTATTAGCAAAAGGACTGAATTTATTTTTTGACAAATCATGGTGGGGAGAAAAAGCAAGAGAACTACAGGGATACAGCCTGAGATTCAGACACCGTATTTTATTAAAGAGCTGTGTGAATGTGAAAGCCAAACTCAGAATTCTTGCAGGGCATGCACTCCATTTTTCATAGCCAGCCAGAGATACAGATATTAAAGCCTAAAACCAGCATGTCTTGTCATGGCTTCTTCAGCCAGCTTTTCACCCAAATGCCTCAAAAATCTGGGCCTGTCTGTGATGCACCACAGAAACACACTCAAATTCCCAAAAGGGATTCAGACTTGCATGACATGGAAGAGAATAGAGTAGCGAGTACAGCAGCACTGGCTAGAGACAAAACAGATCCCGTTTAACCCTGCAGTTAGACCCCATTTATAAGAGGCTGTTGAGGGAACGGGCAAACGGGGGAGATTACTCCTATTTCACTACTGCTTTTGAAAAGTAGCTTAAAACTCTCCCCTGTATGATTTCTTAATTGTGCAGTGTCACCCTTTCCCTTAAAATAAGAAGTTAAAAAACAAAGACAAAAAGCCTGCTGGTTAAGGTTTACTTGCCATGGTTGAGGATGCCTCCAGAAGTGAAATAAGACCTAAGTAAATGCAGCAACAACAGCAAAAATTCTGCTATTACTCACATCCTTCACTAGTTCCTGGGAGACAGAGCTGCCCGAACATCTTAAGCTTATAAACTTGATGTACACGGAGAGACTTGAAGGGAACAATCCCTGCTGACTGGTGTACAAATGCTCAGAAGTTCAGCAGTGCTCACAGCCAGCAATTCCCTGCCCTGGTGAACTTCTCTGAGCCTCTCTGAACACTCAAAATAAAAAGGAAATTGTAAAATGCACAGCTTCAGATTTGGAGAGTACCCTGTTATCTGGCAACACATGCATAATCTAACAACTGATGAATGAGGTCCTGCTTCACTGAGAACAGCTCATCTTCACAAGAAACACTCCAGTCTCAATGAAATCCTTAAAAAAAAAAAAAGGAAACCTTGACATGTCCAGGAAGCCCTTTCTGTGGAAAAGGACACAGAGAAACAAGAGATGGCATCAGAGAGCAACACAGTCTGGCGATTTAAGTAACCCTTTGAGATATGGGAGAGGTATTTCAGCTGCTTCTTTCTCCTGAACCACAACGGG
The DNA here is from genome assembly GCF_000738735.6 of Corvus cornix cornix. NCBI lineage: Eukaryota > Metazoa > Chordata > Aves > Passeriformes > Corvidae > Corvus > Corvus cornix. The sequence goes on along the minus strand of NC_046334.1, from coordinate 2,725,317 downwards.
GCATCCTGGCAAGAACCTTAACCACCAGCACCCTTCTCTCTCGCCCTTTCACTTATTTTATACCCTGTTGACAGAAGGTTAAAAATACGTAGTTTCATCACTGCAACTTCTACCTGCTTTTGGAAACCACTATTGCAGTATCTTTCTCTGAAGCTCCATATTTATAAACCTAGTTGATTTTCTTTTTTAATTTATTGAGTAAAATTCCCTTTCCTGCTACAATCCATAGCTGTTAAGAGAAGTGAGGGTAGGTGTGTGAAAAGACCATTTTGTGTCGTCTTTGCTGGCAAACTCTTTCACAACTATTCTAGTTCAACTAAGAGCTCTCCATTAGTTTGGACTTTTTTATTTTAAAGGATGCTTATTCTTAAGTAGAAATCAATTATTTATGTATGAGCCCTTAGAAGAACAGCACTAAGTCAATTCACATTACTTAACCCCAACAGATGCATTTTGAACACTTCAATGTTCATATTGGCTATTAAGAACTCACAGTATTTCTACCACTCCACACTGGCACAGCAGTCAAGATACTTTAACACACTGTTTTATCTGGTAATCTCGTGCCTTCAGAACTAGAGTTAAAATTACATCCCCCAGTAAAATGTGTAACAAGACACATCGATGTTTTAGTTTTATTGAGGCATATTTCCCATGGAGCTGAATATTCTGTTTTTCCATGAGGATAACGTTTCACAGCTATCAAGAAAAATGTTTGTTGTGAGCACTGTGGTGAACGAACTGTCACAATATCCATGCTTGTTCCCCTGTTCACACGTAAGTCTTTTCTTGTACTTCTTAGTCATAACATGATTTGCAGATTTCAGGATGCTCCACTTCGCAGCACACACCAATTTTTACGTGTCCCAGCTCCTGACTTTTTCCTGATATGACTGTTCCCTCTTGCATTCTCAGGGAGAGGGAGAGGAGTGTCCGCCTTGCGAACAGCATGAATATGTTCTGTTTGAGCTGCATCTCACACACACACACACACACACACAAAAGTCCTGTTAACATCAAGCAGAGAACCACACAAATACTAACTGAATTTCAGCTAGATACCCTGCATAGATGGTATGTAGTCCCAAAAGGTTATTTCTCTCTCCTGCAATAAAACTAACAGGGCTGATGTCTGATTTTTCCCTATTTGCTTCTCAGCAGCCAGGAACTCCTTGTTTCTTTCTGCACAAATCTCAACAATGCAGGACACCTTCATCTTTATTTGGGGTAACTTGTGCTTATGCACAGTTGGCAGTATTTTCAGCTTTTTGAGGAGGCACAGGAGTTTAGTCCTTTCCTGCCTAACAGCATTTGCCACATTTAAACTAGACATAGCAGGAGGTGGAGGGAAAAAAAAAAACCCACCAAAAACTATAGAAGGGAAGCAAAGTTTACAACTGTGAATCAGATGCCTCTTCCCTGCTGCTCTGGCCAACATGAGCAGCATGTTCTTGGCACTGAGCTGTGGAGCTGTGCAGGTAAGGCACAGGTGAGGCACCTGTGCTGGGCAGTGTCAGCTGCTGAGGGCTGGAAGCCAGCTCTGTGCCCAGAGCACGTCCCACAGTGGGGTGCCTTCAACTCCTGCCCACCAGACACTGCCCTGCTCTTCCCTCCTCCCATTTTTCCGAGGGATCATCTCCTCCTGGTGTGAGGCAGGCATTGTGTGCTCCCTGGCTTTGTGGAGCCTTCAGTATTACCTCTCATTCTCTCGGTATCGGGTCCTGGATGACAGCTCCAGGGCACCTACCGCGCTCAGGAAGCAGAGAGGCAGATGGTATTTGAAGTCAGGAGTTATGGCAGGACGACAGCTAAAGCCATTTCCCTAAACAGCCAGCAGAACAGATTTCATCAGAGGTAAAAGATTTCAGAGTTTAAGAGATTTAGCAGAACTCAAAAGCAAGTCCGTAGGACAGATAAGGAAGCTGCTAGGAGACATGAAATAAATTTAGATAATTCCTTTTCACCTACCAGGAGGAAGAAAACTATAAAAAGAAAATACTGCATAGCTTTAAAAGGCATTGTTAGGTTATATAATGGTTGACCATCAGCCATTTTCACATCTTATCCTCGACAAAGCACACAATCTTTTTTCACAATTGCTGGCCCTTGATAACCACACGCTTGTGTATCTATTCCAATGTCTGCACCAGACCTCATCTCTCCCTTTTGCTGAACTCAGAGCTATTTGCTAACTCAGATCCAGAGAGTCCAGACACCCTTACCTTTTAGGTGGTCTGTTTAGCATAAATCATTTAAAATATACTATCTAATTCTAGTCTGTACTGTTTAGTTGCTCACTGTTAAACCAGATGAAGGGCTCCAAACACCAAAGCTGGTCTCCTGCCTTGTCAGCTTCCCTTTGACTTTAACTGCACCCGTAGATTTCCCCATTACAGGTTCAGAAGACACTGCCTACAGCAACACCACTGTTGTATCACTACACATGTTCACAACAATTCTCTCCTAGTAACTGTACTTTCCCCATAAACCAGCTACATATAAATCACATTTGGGTATTCAGAATTCTTCTGCCAAAACCACGATGTTTTCCATAGGTTGGGTTCTTAAATACAGGAGGTTAACTGCACACTCATCTTGCCAGCCTTTCTCAATTTCTGGACGGTAACAAATAGGGTTTTTTTCTAATCTTGTTATGAAGCGTAGTGTCATAAAACCTATGATTGTGTTGCTGTGAAAATGCACCACGGGCCCGAGGCACTAATCCACTCCGTGTATTAGATTAGGTTTCCCTTCTGCAATTGCTCATTTGTACTTTTAACACTGCTCGCAGAGCAGGGCCCTGAGATCCATTGTTCATTGCTCATGTTTAGGGTTTCTTTCTTGCTGTCACTTGAATCACTCTTGCTGTCATAATGGCAGCAGAGAGAAAATGTCCATTACTTTCGTTTATAGGGAAACATTACTTCTCTAAGACTAGAAACCACTGACATTTAAGCCCAGTAAACAGCCTTGATTCAGACAAATGAAATAGTAATGCAAGTGCTGTATTATATAGGTGACAGTAGATGAAGCTTATTTTGGTAGAAAATTTAGGGAGAAGCAGGCAAGGAATACAGAAAAGTCCTTTTGGATACCTAAATCACAAGACAACAAAGTGACTTCTAAATTTTCCTTACTGCTCTAGTTAAAACAATACAGATTAAAGCTCCTCTCCAGAGGAAGGGATTTAAAAATCCTGTGCTAAAAATACAAATGAATATTCAGAGATGCTCTTGATGTAACTATGAGGGTGATAGGGAAGGAGTTACAAAACAAAATTAACATAAGTGAGTAACGAACAAAAGGTCCCAGTAAAGTTAAAATCCAGAAGATTTGATTACAGGGAATAAACACCTCCTTGAAACAGCTCAGGGAGAAGAATCAGTTCTAGAAAGGACAGATCAAGTACCAATGCAGCATTAGGCAGTCTCCAAGAGTTTGATCCTTACAGAGAGAAGCCAAGGAGCAGTTGGCTATTTTACATAGGAACTGTAAAACAGATGTTATACGCACAGTGATAGTCATCCTACACTAGCTGGAGATAATTTAGTATCAGGATCATCCCTGAGAAGCCATACAGTCAAATGTTATAGGGAAAGCCAACCATGCCTGTGTTGAAAGGGAGGTGTTTTAAAGCAGTTTGGAGAACCAAAATTAATAGTCAAAATGCTACATGAGCATACTGCTCTCAACATCTCAGTTCTAGAAAGATATCAGCTGGTTTAGAAGGATTCAAACAAGACAAAAACCAAATACCACTTTGGAGCTAATGACTTTTACGGAAGACTATTAAAGGCAATGAAGAGTGAGAATAATGCTGCTGCTCAGGTGGAGTTGAGCCATATAAAGAGACAAACAAGACAAAGTGCCAAGGGAAACAAGGGCTGTACACCACAGCAATGGCCTGACAGCAGGCTAAAGAAAAATGTAAGCACAACATCAGGAAAACTGCATAAAAGAGTTTCACAGAGGAAAATGCGAAAGTCTTGTCACTTCCATCACTTTTAAATGGTCTGAAGAAAGCTTATCCAGCTGGAAGAACGCCAGTGGCACAGATGGACACAGAGCACATGACTTGATGGAGTCCTGTCCATTCAGGGTCCTCAGCCAACACAAAAACCAGCACAGCAGATCAATGGGAATGGCCCAGCCTGGACTTTCTTTTTCGGTCAAGTTTGAGATGCTCCTTAGCAGAACAATAGGGGGGAAAGAAGAGTAAAGCTCAGCTCCACAATCATAGAGCTCCTGCAGCTTTAGATAAAATTAAATGTAAATATAGAAATCGTCCTTATAAACTTTTAAATGAAATCTCAAATTTGGGATTAAGACATACTAAGCTTTTCCCCAATTTTCTGCTAAAGGAGATCTTTTCAAGCTCAGGCATGTCAAAATGGAGCTATCTGCCTCTATCACAAACTAATTTGAGCCAGAATTTTCAGCTCTGTCTAGCACAGAGATTAGATAGCCCAGGCAATTTTTTATAGCAGGTCCCAAGCTGGAGTGGTCCGATTGCTCTTGGGGAGATTTATGGAAAGTCATTACTGATTAGTATTACTGATTGACAACGATTAGTACTCCTGGAAAGATAAGTCTTATTCTACACTACATGGTTATAGAATATCAATTACAGGCAGGGAATGGGTGGTTTCACACATTTTCTTGCTCAATTCTAGATGAAGGAGTGAAGCCACATCACTCACCGCTAGCATCCTGAAGAGCTGAAAGGAACAGTTTGTGAAACTTCACTGCTTCCACCAAATAGCTGCATTTCACTTTTCTTTTTTGTCAGTCTTACACATCTTCACAGGCATGTGAAGCTGTCAGAAGAGTTAAATGCACCAGGCTATAACTGCTATCCTAATTATAACTAGCCCATGAACTCAGAAAGGCTGCACATTTGTCAAACAGGAAATTATACATCATGGTGTAGGAAACAATCCTAGTTGTAGACACTGACCGGCTAAACTGGTCAGCTCCAACATTTCCTCACTCTGCAATAATGTCATTACAACTTTAATGTCATTTCTTCACTGCCTCTTTCCTGTTGGTTCACTGAGCGCAACTTAATGTGCTCCATGTGATACCTGGAGGGTTGGGATGTGCCACAAGAGCAGCTCATGGATCAGGTAAATATGAACCATGTAGTTTTGCATCTCAGAAAAGCTAGTTAAAGAAGCCACTTAAAATCAAAATGGCGCCGAGCAGCACCCAGAGGCATAACTAGTTATCTACAGCTTAATTAGCAAAAAAACTTAAGTGTTTAAGTGCATTAAGCAGGTCTGAGATATCAGCAACAAACTTTGAGAAGTTCTGAATTTTTATTATGTGCATCACTTATATCCTCTTTGGAAAAAAACAAATTCTTTAAAACAAACTGAATGAACATTTGCATATAAATTATTTACTTGTTGTTTTGGACAGGAAAACAAGCAAACTAAATGTGGTTCACTAACAAGTCATTCACATTCTGCTTCCAAAAGGCAAAGCAGCACCCCTGTATGTAAACAGGAAAGGGCAAACTCTGCTCTTCCTTGGAACAAAAACTTACTGCCTCATCCATGAACTTTTCCAAATGTGGATCTAAACCTTTCTTCCAGACATTTAACTTGCCAAAATTCCCTTCCAAGCACTAACAAAATGAATACAATCCATTTACATGAGAGGAGGTAAAATGTGACTTTGCAAGATAAAATGAATTGCAAATTCTTTGTTTATTCATCCTCTCAGAGCGAAACCATAAGCCTGTAGCTTACACACTGTGCTTCACCTTGCACATCCATTTGAGTTTAAAAAGTGCAATGTTGGCAAAAAAATCTAATCAGAACTTGTTCTGCATTGATTTTCCTTTTTGTAAGGTCAGATGCCATGCTTTGTGAACACAATTCTAATCATGTCATGCAGATACATAATTTTCTTGGTCTCCAAAAGAAGTTCAGTGCAAGAACACCACGAGGACAGCTGTGACTACTTGCTCTCTTCCACAAAGGAGGTTATTATTCCAAAAAGAAGATTTTTATTCAAACACATCCACATTACCCACAGTCACATATTTGCACGTTTCTAATAACTTCCTCTGAATCACATAATCTGCTTTTCCAACTTAAAGTGCCTTTATGAGCACTTTGCACTTCCTTAGCCAGGACTTGTTTATTCTTTTCACTTCAGAGCCAGAATCCACCACCACACTACTGCATCTTACACACAATAGAAGCAGACAGATGGTCAGGTTCCACTGCAAGAAAAACTGTAGGTGGAAGCCACCAAAAAGAACAAGAACATGTGTTTTTCTGCATATAAAGCCATGCATGTTGAGATAGGAGCCAGCATCTAATACACTGATATCAACTTGAGTTCTGAAAAACATAAGCACTTTCTCCAATGCCAAGCAGCAATCCACATTTCTGCCCCAAAGCTGAGGCACGCAAAGATTTCCTTCTCGTGTGCTCATCTTTTTCTGCAATTAACATTTTGTTAGAATCTTTACATGGCTGGGCATTGAATATGGTCCCTTTTGAAGGGCCACTTGAAACACCCCAGGTGAGCTTGGGTTCAGTCCGTGCTTCACTAAATTCATGTAAGAGAGAAAATCCTTGACTCCTCAGGTTGTTGGTTTGCTTTTGATGAAAACCTTTGCTGCTTATCCTTGCAACCTTCAGCATTACGTAGATGCACATTTCCTGCAGAGTCTTTGCTGTGATTTAGCTGTTCTCATATATGCAACCTGGAAAATGCTAAATTCCCAGCAAAAACCTTCCTCATTCTGACAGCAGAAGAGCAGCAGCCTCTAATGGCCTCCCAAGTTGCTCATGCAATTGAATTAATATCTGTCCTTCAGCTGCAGCAATGCATGAGCTACAGTGAGTGGGAGCCAAATTCTGTGGTGGTGTCGGGATGGGATCAAGTGCCAGAGGAGCTCACAGCCACCCCAATCCCGCTCCCGGGGGCCAAAGGCATTCCCGATCCTGCCAGAGTCAGGTCTTGTGCTGGAAAAGGCTTTCTCATCCCCAGGATCACAAATTATGAGGAAGGAAGAAAAGTTTTAGGAGCAAGCTTGCTTTATAAAAGCTGATGTTTTTAAGCTATATTAAAATACTCCAGCCTGAGCCAGGATTTCCAAATCCTCTTTTTCATAATTATCTCCATCATTTGTCACCGTAGTGCATGGTGTGCTCACAGACACACAGTAAAACCCTACAGATTGCCTGCAGCTGATCTGAATATTAGATCTGTTCACCCCCCAACACAGAACTTCTAAGAGCATTCCATTACAACATTCCACCATAGATCTTGACTAGAATTCCACTGGAATCTCAAGAGAGCAAAATAATTTGGTGTGTCTGTGAAAAGATGAGAGCATTTGCGTCAAGGTCTTACCTCTGGACTTCTAAAAGTTTCATAAGGCCCAGTAATTTTTTTTTTTCAATTAATTTCCAGAGTGTAGAAAAAACAGTTTTCCCCCTTCTCCCATATCATGGGAGAAAGCTGAGGTTACTATCAACAGATCTAGCACTGATTGCTAAAATATGAACTCATTCCTCCTGTATCCCGCTTCCTTAGGGATGGAAAACACCAACAAACATCCATTGGGGAGGTTCAAAAAACTGAATAATGTCTGCAAAATGCCTTTTAACATGCAGAAAAAAGTCTGCATCTGCTTAATACTTTCCCCAACAAATACCACCATTTCTGAAGTAAAATTTGACAGATAATTAATTTTGTGACTTGCCTGGCTGTAACACCCAGGTACTCAGCATACTTGCTTCCTTATCTGTTAGAAAAATGATACTTTGTTCTGATGAAATTCAGTCCACAGAAATAAAAACCTAACCTGTAATAAATTTAGATCACTTTTTTATTATTATTCCCAGCTGATTACATACTTGGGATGAGTCAGTAAAGCTCTTTGCAAACAACTTCCAGACTGCAAGCATATGGGATGTCTTGGAAGAAATGGTGCCAGGTACAGCCATATGTTGTGTTGCAATAGCAAATATATCCTGCACTCAGAGAATCCGTCTTGGAGGACTGGGAGATGATGGGGGTTTTCATTCCATCAGCAGACCTGGAAGCAGTTCTGGCTCTTACTTCGTGAGTGGTGGTTTAGCAAACCTAGAAGAGCTTAATCCCTTAGGCACTGACTCTGCAGGGCATTCATGCACCACATGCCCTCTGTAGTTTTAATGAGTAACTCCCTTAAGACTAATAATATCTGAGAACATAAAATAGTTTATTTCCTTATATCCATTAATTTACTATTTCATGTTCAAATAGTCTGCACATGTCTGCATGCCACAACCATCATGTGAAACCACTGATGAATCTTCTCTGGTTCCAGTATTTTGGATTCTGCAGAGTTGGATTCTCACCCCACACATCTTCATCTCCAGAATTGATGTCACCCTTGTCACCGCACCATCCCTGACTGATCAGATGGTTCCATCTTCATAATGCTCTGTGAAGTGGGGAAGTGAAACATCTGTTTCCTGGCTGGATCAGTACATCATCAATTCCATTAAGTGGTTTACCCAGGGCTATAGCAGACATGCAACTGAGAAGGAAATAGATCTCCTGTCTCCCATTGCGGTGTGAGCTTCTATTAGAATCATATTTTGCCTTCCCAGCCAGGCTCAGCTCTATTTTCCTATCCATGAATAGGTCATCTATTTGAAGGATAACCCACACACTCAGGCTCCCATCGCTTCAACAGAGTACATCTACAGATCAAAGGACCTGGCTCCTGAAATTCCCAGGTCCTGCCTAGTCATCAGTACCCGCATTTCCAGCAGGCCTTGGATGCTCTTTATCACCATCCTCTGGGCGGTCCTTTGCTCTCTCATTTCTACTGGCACTGCCATGCTCTGAATTAGGCAAGTTCCCTTCCAGCTCCTTTCCATGGTGACAGCTACAAAAGGCCTTTGAAGTCTACATACAAACACTTTGGAGGCCAGACATCATATTTTTGGAGCCCCAGAACAAAAACAAGAGAGCCAGATGTCAGTTTCTACTTATACCTATTCCTGGGTGGTTTTTCTTTTAAAATGTGAGTGAATGATGCCTCTACGTAACAATGAAGTAATTGTTTTCTCTTGACATGCATAGCCATTCAAAATAAAAATTGAACTGTAAATCCCTTCCTAGCAGGGACATTTGGCATGAAATAATAATACCTCTTGATTATTCATTAAATTTGCAGGCTAGGAACCTGCTATCTCAAAGCTAAGTTATAACTGATTCTCAAAACCCCATGGATCTTAGACAACTGCCTTCTAGACACTGCAGGCAATCCTTCATTTCATTGATGTTTCAGTTATACTGCGACAGGCAGCCAAAATCTGGAAACATCCTAAGGAAAATACACCACACTATCCGTAAAGAAACCATTCTAGTCCACAGACTGCTATTCACAGGGTTCTCTGTGAGCAACACTAATTACTATCAGATAATTAAATTATTTATTATTCCTTTAGTAACTGTGCCGAAATGGACCTGAAGACTGAGTGCACACACAAGCAGGAAGATATATTTTATGCTGGCTTGCTGCCCTGAGGTATTTTAGGAAGGATAAAAGTCATGAGACCTTGCCTTTCAAAGCAATAGAGCAAAAAAGAAGAGGCACACAGTGGAAATTAAAAAGAGAATGTCACTAAACCAGTCAGTTCTTTGTTTAAATTGAACTATATTTCTTCTTTTATTTTTTACTATCCGTTGGTGAAAGTTTCCCTTAAGAGTTGATCAGACAAACCTTGTTGGCCCAAAACAGATTCATGAAATCGGTGGGGATATTTTGGAAGGTGGAATTGCTTGTGCAAATACCACCTTTCTGATTATGCTTATTCAAGTATTTAAGCAAATTTTTAGCTGCTGTCTTTCTTCCAAACACATTAATGCATCACCCTGGCAAGGCCTTTATTTGTTTGTATTTACTCACAACCCTTTGTACACTTTACAGAACTTGGAGCTGTTCTAAGTAAAGCAGATGTTGCTTTTCCCAATTGTTTTCATTAACAGGAATGTTAATGAAAACAGTGTAACTGTTTCTCTTTAAAAATACAAAACCAGTTATGTGGAGGGCAAAGCTACTTATTACTTTTCATCTTAAAGAAGGACAAAAACCAGGCCTAGAGGCACAAATTCATAAATTGCTCCTGTGGGGTGTAGAGCTCTATGATGCAGCTCTGTTCACACCAATATAGTCACATACTAAACACTAAAATAATAAAATCCACAAAGTTTAAATGTATTCCTACTGCATTTTTCAATGTGATAGTTAAGATGGAGTCTTTACTTTCTAAAATTACCTTAAGCTCTTCTACAAACCAGAAATTGTATAAGCTAATACCATTATCGCCACCATTACAAAATTGCTTAAATTTCTGAGTATGAAATGCTACCAATTGTAACAAATGGCATATTTCTTTTAATGAACAAATTTCATTTAGTGAGCAGAATATTTTCAGTAGAATATGCCTACCCGGTTCAAATAAGCCATTAAGTTCAACTACATGGAATTTCCTGCCTGAAGTGCTCCATAATTAGCAGCAATAATAAAAACGGAGATAAAGCGAATCCAGGGAATTTACTTCTCTGCTATGGTTTTCTTTGTATTTGCTTGCAACATATAATAAAATTTTAAGGTGTATTCAAAGGAATGACTGAATTTTAGGAAAGAAACCACAATATTCATTACCATGCCGGAAAGAGCAAAACCCTGGGTCTGAACTGCTCGGTTGCTCCCAGCCTTAGAGGATGTTTCCCAAGCAGCTGCACACACAGGGGTGGAGCAGTCAGGTGTCCAATGATCCCAATAATTAATAGGAGTTAATAAAGCGTAAAAAACCCCGTTTTGTGACATCAATTATGTCTTTGGACACAACAATGAGCAGGTTAAAATAATAGACAGACACATATGGTCAGGTATTAGTTGCAGCCACTACCATGAGTGACCTCATATATAGCATAATTCAATTTGGAAGATATTAATGGTTAAACTAATTCACTATAATTGCAATCTGGAAATCATTTGCACTTCTAACATTAAGTCACATCTGCTTTTTTCAACAACAACCATTAATCATCGAGATAATGCAAGAAGAGATCCTGTTTCATTAAGAGTCATATAAACACAGTTGAAATATAAAGATTAATTCAGGAATCATGATGTAGAAACAAGATAAATCTTATTTTTCCTATTTGTCACATAATGGGCGACAAAGGACAAAGAAAAACGGAGACATGACATCAGAACGTTTATTTCTTCAGTCAGACAAGGTCATTCCCAAGAAATCCAAACCACACTGCAAGTGCTCCACAAGACAAAAGCACACAGGGAACTTCTGGCTATGTCTGAGGAAACCACGCTCCTCTGCAAAGCATCAGAAGCTTCATTTTGGGAAGCAGGAGCCAAAGAAATTTGGAATTACCTCCTAACCATCCTTCTTGTTGTTGAGAGGTCCTGAGGAAGAGCAGAGAAATCATTTGGTTCCATGACAGAGTATGCCTTTGCAAACTGTTTTAATACATTAATCCACCCTGTCCTTCTCCCAGAGAGTTCTAAAAGCCAAGTGCAGAGTCTCCATCTCTGCACAATCCTCCCCTTGCCCACCTAAGAGGTTGAGATATAAGGAGCAGATGCTACTAACTCATTTTATATGCCCTGTAAGACTAATCTTTGACCCAGTACTGGATGTTTCCAACATAATAATACTGGAACATTTGATTTCCACTTCTAATGGAAAACTCAGATTCAGTTACTGAACTACCTGACCACCAGAACATCCATTTATGCTTCTAAGCTGACAAATCAGCAAATTATTGGCTATAAAGGAGTAAGGCAGGATGACAGACACATACCTTAAATTTTTACTCCATTTCTTTTTTCCCCAAAAAGCTTGCTGCACAGGTATTGGCTGAAGTTCATATTTAAAGTCCTGCTGGTAAGAACTGATGCCCTCAGAGATCCCTGCACCCTGATCCTCTGGCTTGACACGAGTGAGATGTATGAAAACTTTAATCCCTGAAAAGAATCGCCCTAATACCAGCAAGGAGTCAAATCCTGACTCAAAGTCTGGCCTAATCATAGGTAGTATTTTCTGTGGGTATAAATGAATGCAGGTTTCAGTGAGTTTCTCATGTTACATCAACCTCTGAGCCCTCCTGCCGTCTCCCTTACCTCAAAACGTGTGTTGTACCTTTGGAGGGAGTTCAAGATTCCCTGTACAACTAAAGCAGGTCCAGAAATTGCAGCCTGGTGATTCAGCAAATGATGGAGAGGGTAAACAAGGCAAGGTGATGGCCCATCTGTTCTCTGGGAAGGAGCTGGGACTGACGCTCAGTGCCGCACCTGCTTTTTCCCAGCAGAGAGCTTGGATCCTGCGGCCCAAGCTGGGACAGCCAAGTCTTTCATCACCACTCAGCACCAAGGGCATGGATCATCTCCCAGGATATCTGCTGCCCAGGAACTTCCCACTTCATAGTTTCATCACAAAAGAAATATAGTAAGATAATTTCTGTCCGTGCAAAAGCTGCAGGCAAAGCAACAAACACCACCCTACTCAAGGCAATGGCAACTTGCTGACTACTTGAGTGGGATGCAGATTACATCTTAGAACTTTTTTTTTTTGGTGTTTGGAAAGATTAAAAAACCAACCTAACAACAACAACAAAAACCCCAAATAAATCCACAAAAATACCCCTCAAACCTACTGAGGAACAAACTGGCTATTTGAATGGGCAGGATTGTTATATTGGTGGTTATCGATCAAGCAGACAAACTGCTGAAATAAAAAAAGGAGCTTTTGCATTACGTACTTACATGCAAGATACAGAGAAGATATAAAAAGCTATTGGAAAATCACAATCAATAATAATATCTGGTAAAATTTTATTACATGTCCATTTGATTTTGGCTGCAGCTCCAAGAGGACCCTTTCCACTCTATGAAGTAAGAAAGACTGTTGGGTTAGTATCATTTTGGCAACCATTTACTATGAGTGGGGAGCTTATTCCCCCCCTTCACCTCGGACCTGCTGAAAACTGGGAATCCTGCAAGCACACAGGTCAGCCACACATCCATTGGCATCTCCCTTCCCTCCGGCCTGTGCCGAGCAAGGAACGAACACCAGAAGGTGGCAGCAAGGACTCGGCTGAGCGATGCCGAGAGGATCCTCATCTCGTACGCATTTTCACCTCTCATTTTAGTCAATAAAAACAAAACTGTGACCCCTGCTTTTCCATTCCTAAGGTACTCCCTAAAAGCTTGAGTGGTTCTGGCTACGGAAATCAAAATCTGGCCATCTACAATTGTATTTATGGTTACACTAAAGCTGTCTCATGAATAATGGTTTAAGTAAGTTTAAGAAGGTAGATGAAAACTAAAGCATTTAAAGTTAAAAAAAATCAATTTAAATTACTGGAAATCAGGAGGTTTTGTTCAATAAGAATATAGAAGACTTATGGAACTGTTTTAGATGATAGATTTCTGTACAAAAAGTATTTAAGGAAAGAACAGAAATAAACTAGAGGTTGTTAAGGAATGGGAGCCCAGTCCTGAAATATGTGGACCATTTACAATTCATAGAATCTACTTCAGTGTCAGCAAATGCAGTTCAATAATTTCGAGTTTACAGAGCACTTTAGCAGATAGAAGGCAGCAAAAGAGGAAGACCTCTCCATTTTTTCCCTCCCAAACCCAGTAAAAATGAGGTCTGACTAGATCACATTATTTAAAAAATATTATTTACATACCCATGGAACCTTATTACTTAGGGTAAAAAGCTAAAATACGACAGCTCTATTAAGGACTCTGAGAAATGAATCCAATTTATAAAGTTTTCTTTATAACAAGTGCCAAACAGTGGCTTACAGAAAAGCAGCTGACATTCTTTGGTACTGTAGAACCACTCACTCCATTTCAAGCACCAGAGAATTCCTACAATATTTACCACTACAAGTACATACAGTAATATATGAATATGCTGCTACTAGTTAAAAACAGCTATAGGAATAATGTTACTGAAGATCCCACACACCCTGATTTCACTTGGAATTTTCCAAATTTTTTCTTGTTTGTGCTGTAGTAAATCTTAATTAAATGGAGTTTGCTGCTTTCAGTGTTTCTGAACACCAGCATTAGCAAATTTGGCATTCACCCACCTGGGTGGCAATTCTGTTTCTGGCCATCATCTACACCAAATTTTTACGTTAACTGTCCACAACTATCATGAAAAAGACTAATAAGATTCATAGGCTATTCTTCTTCCTTTCTATCATTAAAAATAATGCTTTTTATAGTCATTCAAATATTTTAGCAAATTGCTTTTGAGTTACAACAGCAGAAAAAAGGATACTGCCATCAAGAGCTAGTTCAGAAAGCCATTAAAAACTTATCACACCCAGGAAGAAAGTACAAATCTTAATTCAAAGATGCTTCTGGTTTACCAGATAATTATAGCTGCCAATTTTAATTTCTTCCAGCGCAAAAGCATTCAGAGACAAAAAAATTCCCAAAACAACTGTGAAAAAATGTATGCTTTGCTAGAATTTGCATATTTTGGTTCAATCAAAAAATAATTCCATTTTCAACTGATTTTTCAAATCACCTTTTCATACAGTGGATTTCTTTGTAGAACTTTGTTCTCTCTTGCAAGAAAAAAAAAAATCCAAAATGAACTGACTGATTGACTTATGCTGCAAAATCCATCAATCACGATGCCCTCTCCTGTCAGGGAACCAAGTTTAGTCTTTTATCACTGTAATATAAATAACTGTCATGCTGAGGAAGAAATAACAAAAACGGCATTCACAAAGGTACTCAGATACCCTCACAACAAGATTCTCCACAACACGATGTGAAATTTTATAGAAAATTGGAGAGGTCACAAGTGAAAACAGATTTTCAGTGTCTCAGCCATGCCAAAGCAGTGACTACAAAGATGCCATAACCCAAATTTGGATGTGAACCACACTGAAATGAAAGGCTGTTGAAAGCTGGAGCTGTTCAGCTGTGGGTGTACAGATCATTCTCTCCAGCTTCACCCCACCACATCCCCCCAAAATTCCAGCAGCTGCAGTAGAACTATGCTCCGAGCATAGTATCAAATTTTATCAACAGTAGTATCAGATGCATGATGATAAATTTATGAATTGTGAAAGGGTTTGTCTATTTTGACTAACTGTAATTAACCAGGCACAAAATTGAACTGGAAAGTTGGGTAAGAATGATTCCCAAGGGCTTTTTCATATTGACATATTATGTAATACAAAATAAATGGACTCATTGTGCACTATCCATTATTATCATCCATTTTTTTCCATTTTCTCTGTCTTTTTGTACTGACAACAAAAAGCTGGCCCTTTGATGTCCTCATCAGCAGAATCCCTTACTATGTGTTGTCACTTCCAGCAGCAGCTTTTCCTGCATCCTTTCTGCTGGAGTTAGGAATTACAGCCCTGTTTACTTGTTGTAAGGAATGACTCTGAAGGCTGACAGAGCAGAACTGTGCCATCAGTCAAATGCAGTTGTCCAAACCATTCAGCGTCCCCTCTGTTGTGCCCATTTTGGCAACTTTGGAAGGCATCAGGCTCTAGCTGTGAGGGGCTCTGGCTCCAAATCTGAAAGAACTGGGTCACAAACCCTGGCTGTCACTGGTGTGTTCCTGTTCTGTGCACATCAGTTAATCCTCTTTCTCCTCAACCCCTGTCCTTTCAGATTCAAAGTGCTTTGCATCACTGTCTCTCACTATTGATACAGCCTAAACTCCATTGAATTTCAAGGAAAATATCTTACATGGGCTCCAGCAGAGTCACATCTTTCATACTGTGCTGATGCAGTGCTTAGCACCAAAAAAAATCCTTTCCTCACCTGGGGTTAACAGAAAATACAACTGCTGCAGGAAAAAACTACTGTATTTAAGAAGAAATGTCCTACAGAGAGTCTGGAAATAATAACTAAAAACACTCAAGCTTTTAATTGCAGCTCAAGCACCATTCTCTTGGTAAAGATTGGTGACTACACCAAGGAAATAAAGCTACCAGGATTTTGTCACCTCTAGAAATGTTCTAAGTTAGAAGTTAACCATGGTGCTGTGGCCAAAACTGTTTTGCTGGATGTGAAAGTACATATCCAGAGTGTTAGCAAAAAGACTTTATTTCTTTGGGGAGGGGAATATCAGGGAACTGCATGGTGGGAACAATGGCAAACTACACCCAATGGCCAAAAGCTAAATCATGTAATTTTTGACTTGGGACATTTTCAAGACCAGCATCTTTAAATCAGCTTCCATCCTTGGTTCTGATGGTGAAGCTCATGCAGGAGTTAAGGTCAGCTCCTTCCAATGTATTAACACCTGAATCAACCAGGATAATTCATCATATGTTAATTGTTTCTGATTCTAGAATAAATCCCAAATTTACTATAAACCAACACCCCAGTAAATGCAATGCATGGACAGAAGAGGCTCATTTGAGCCCTGCTGAATTGTACTCTCATTTCAAGGGATGTTGAAAAAACTTGATTCTGATGTTATTCCTAACAAAAAAATGCTATCAGTCCTCTGAATTGCTGAATTAAAACAGCTTGAATAGAATTAATGTATTTATATGTATTTTTTTTTCATTTCGAAGTGGATATTTCCAAGAGAATCTTCATTAAAATGTTCCTGTTTTGACAACATTTGCATTTCCCAAAAGAAAATGCCTGTCAAAGTTTTCTAATCCCCTCTACTTTGTAATTTTTGGTAAATTCTATGTATAGATCAGCAGCTTTTTTCCCTGAAAACCTCCTTCCTTGATGAGAGAGGCAGAATCAAAATACAACAACATTGTTAGAAATTAGTATAATGCAATCAGCTGAAAACCAACCTGATCTCTGTGGCACATGCTCTGTAACGAGATGTCTATATAGAGAGACGCAGGCCAGTGCAGAAAGGAGGAGGAGGTTCTGTAAAACTTGGGTTATTATTGTTAATCTAGAAAAGGAGGAGTTCGATGCTTATCTCTGTGAAGGTCAGACCTTAAAGTGACACCCAAAGGAGTAAACAATGTAAAGAAAACAACCACAACAGAAATAAGGCTTCTTGGAGACACCTGTTTCTGATGGGGGGGAATTTGCATTCTTTTTGTGGTCCTCTGAAAAAAATTTGCTCAAGACCCAGACCAGACAGACAGATAAATAGAAAACAAGTACATTTTAAAATTAAGAAAAAAACCCGAAGCCTTGGCTCTGTCCACATTCCACGCCACAATTTAAAATGATAATTCTGTTCTAGGAAACACACACAACAAAAATTTTATGCTCAGCTTTCAGGAAGAGGGGGGGAAGTGACAGATAAGTTAATTTGCTATATAAAACTACTTAAATACATTTTTATCCCTGTTTTCCATCTTCCCCTACCAATGATACCAAACAACTCATAATAGAAGTAATTCTTAAACCACGCTGACTTTGAATTCATCTTTCCCCTGATGCTGGCACCCTGTCATATCAAAAAATGAAACACGTCCACTGTAGGATTCCTCCATTTCATCTCTTTCCTTGTATTTTCACTGTTCGTTGACAACCTCTACTCCCTCCTTTTCTCAGGTAATCCTGAACTGAGCCCTTGATCACTCTCCTGGGTGGATGTTCAGCTGCCCCGTAGCCTGAGCTGCTTTTACTCCGCAGTGGCGCAACCAATACAAAAGGTCCTACAGGATAGGAAAAGATCTCTGAACCTGACTGCAGCAATGAGCACTATCACTGCGTAGTTCCAACCATCCCAGTTCTCCTTTTGCTTTTAGGGTGAAGCTGCAGGGGAAGAATCAAAGCCTTTCAACAGAAAAAGTATTAGACATATGGTGGGAAGAACTTACTTACGTTGTTTCCAGATGAATTAAATACTGAAAAAACTTATGAAAATACTCACAAATATTATGGAAAAAAAATCTTAACATATTTTCAGAATACAAATTCTGCACTGAAATGGCAGTTTGTTATTTTAAATACTACGTAAAGGAAACTATTCAACATTACACAATTTATTATGACCAACAGCAGGGAGATTAAGATGTATGGTTCCCTTCTGCTAGCTATTGCAGAATGCAACTTAAATTTGTATTTTCAAATTCTAATGGCAGAGGCTTTTTTCAGCTGTAAAATTCCTGTTTTCCAATTTCAAATTTTGCTTTTTTAAAAAAATGTTCTTCTATATGTGGCTCCCAAGAGTTTAGCTGGGTTTCTTCCTATTCTTGGAAAACTTCACTAGTTGAGGATCCATAGTGAGGGGAGTTTGTTTGATTTTTTTTTTTTTTTTTTTTAAGGAGTACAGAGAGCACTCTTACGACAGTAATACAGGCTAATAACTAGAATAGTTTAATCCCATTTGAGCTATAGTTTCTATGTTGGACAAATTATTTTTGCTCTTGCACTTGACTCTGCTTCAATTTGCAGCAAATGAAAACTGTATTCTTATGTTTAGTGCAAAACAAATTAGAAAGGAAAAGAAGGTCAGATCAAGCAGAATTTACTTAGGCTGGCAGAGACATTTGCAGCAGTGGGTTCAAAATCTGACCTTAGATTCACATCCAATTTAATATAACTTTGGAGGGGTGAAATTGCTGTCTGATCATTCCCATAAGAGAAAGAAAGATCAGAATATATTCCCAGACTTGGTAATTTTCCAAGCAGAAGTAAACCTGGCACACACTCACTTCCTGCAGAATGAGACATTCTCACTTTGTCAGACAATGAGGGAAAGCCTGAGAATTTCTAACTTCCTTATCAGTGTCCATTTGTAAAAAGGTGTGGACAGTATTTATTGAGATTAATGCTTCTCTGCCCTTGGTTTAGCTTGAGGAACAGATTTCGACATGCTTAAGAAATTTACACAACACCTTGAGCCCAGCCATTTGGCACTAATTTAAAGCACAGGCATCGCATATGAGTTTTATTAAAGCCTCTCCTGCCCCATTTGCCAATCAATGAGCTACAGCAGACATGGGAAAAGGAGCAAGGATTCCAGGGCTTCTGCAATGCTCATAGGGGTGGGATTTATGGGTAATATGTAAAGTCACAGATCCTTTCTCAAAGTATTGGCCAAACTAACACCTGGTGAGCACTTTCCATCTCTTTGCCTCTGGCCCTTGTCTCCTAAAGAAGACCAGAAAAGGCAGAGGTGACTTCCTAAAGTCTGTCTCAATACTTGTTCTATGCAAGAAAAATGCAATGGAAGTGGCTCCATGTGAAAATGGGATTAACAGTGCTGAGAAAAATTAAAGATGGGCATGGCTTAGCTCAGTGTTAACCACTTGGCTTTGTGTATTTCTTCATTACTTAAGTATGAACACTCTGCTCTTATTACAATAAATTTCAACTTCATTTGGTTTTTCTCCGTTTGCTCTGAATAATGCGTTCGCACGGAAAAATTTTTTTAAAAAATCCATCCATTTGATATTAGAGTATTAAAACATCACTGGGTCATAATTTTATGGCTATGTTATATGCACAGTTTCAGGCTTGTCACTAAAAGCTCAGAATTGCAAACCATGATAATTGCAAAGCAAGTACAGAATTGCAAATGAGCAAAGAGTTTCAAAATAGAATGGTTGAAATTATAATGATGTTGATCCACTCAGTGCCATTCAAATAAATCCTTTAGAAAATTCTGTTCAGTTTCCAAAAGTAAAATTTCTTCCTTCCACTTTCCATGCATTATTTGTCCCTTACATTAACCTGAACAATCAGGATTTTTACTTTTAGAAAGTCAAAGCGTTCCCACGTTTGTACGATGTAAGTGTTATAACAAAAATTTTGGCTTGAGATTTAGGCAGAAGCCTGGAGTTATGAGAAATTTTAAGACTTCTGATCCCGTGCTGCTGATGTGTTTTGTGAAAGGATGGCTCAGCTGTTTGGCTGGGAATCACCCAGCACTGTGCAGTGCTGAACCAGATCAAAGCACAACAGCATGGACAGAATTACTCTGCCATCAAGGTATCGCCTTTGTTTTGCTGTGAATTGGGGAAGGTCTGCAGCAGGTAAGGATAAGGACGGCTGCTGGAAATATCTGAATAAAGCACGTGTGTTAGGCTCACTTAGGCACTCAGCTTGTGTGGATTTCCAAAAAACCAAACTGCAAATGTCTAAGAATCTGGCACACGAAGACTTAGAAATAAACACAAATTGTTCTCTTTTGGACAAAATTCATGCCTTGACCCAAACAAGCAGTAGGTGCTGTGCTCAGCTTTCTGACAGAAGAGTATTCCCCTCACATGACACTTCTACATCCTGGACAAAGGGAACAGAGGAAAAGAAAGAATGAGCATATTCCAACTCCTTAGTTCAGGTTTGGGGAAAACAAAAAAGGAGGTAAGTATCACTACAGAAGAAGATACTGCCAGTATTTTGTCACTCTTTCCAGTAGATCAGGTGGTGTCCATACCTACATACACCTGAAATTCATCAGCAGGTGACTGAGAGAGTGCAATAACCACTAGAACTTTCACAGCTTCAGAGACTTCCAGAGCTGGCAGCATTTTTGGATTATTTGCTGTCTGGTCTCCTACAGACCACAGCATCTTAAATATCACAAGAAAATTTAATGAAATCAAATACCTTCTATTAAAATAATTAACGCCTCAGAAAGGAAGCCAAGACTTGTCAAGACAGCAAAGGCAGAACACTTCTGCTTTATCAGGTAGTTTTTCTTCCCCCTCCCAGTTTCAGGCATTAACCACCAGTCTTAACAAGCTGTCTTTCTCCATCTGGAACAGGTGTGCTCTAACTCTTAAATATTGATTCTTAAGTAATAACAACTAAAGAGTTTTCTACTATCTGCCATTATTTCTCTTTTACACTCCAAGGCAGTCAACTCTCATTTACTAATTTTGCAGTTAAAGAGATTAGGCTGCTTAGTCTGAGGCCTTTCTTTTTGCACTGTCTCTGGGTTTTTATGAGTCACTTTTAAACAGTGGCCTCCTGAAAGGCAGGAATACAGCACTGCCACATGAGTATCAGCAGAGTCACACTCAGAGGCAGGGATGAAAGGACCCCTTTCTCCAGCTGCTCCCTAGGTCTGACCTGGGGGTGCCCATTCCCAGTCGGTGTTTCAGATCTCTTCCAGAGCTAGTCTGCTTTTCCAGACATTTCCCTCTGTTCTACAGGTCTGGCCTTCACCCCTTTTATGTTATCAGAGATGATACAATGTACTTGGAGATGGATGATGGGAATGTTGAGCACCAGGCATAATCTCTCTCCCTTTGGAACTCAGTAATGTTTTGCCATTGACTTGCACTTCATGAAGTCTGACAAACAGCTTATTCTTAATTCATTTAACATAAGCTTTAATTATACTGTTTTGTACTTTTTTATTAGTGAAATGCCATCTGATACTGACAATACCTTTATGAAATCTAATTCTATTATTTCGTGGAGGTAACTTTACTAAGCAAGCACAGAATCATTTCAGAGATTTCCTGTTATTGATTACACTGCTATCCTTAGGTCTTTCAATATTCATTTCCTCATGAGGCTTTTACTCTTCTGTTAAGAATAAATGCAACATAACCAATCTATAAGTAGCCGGTTTTGTTCTACTTGCTGTCTTATTTCTAGAGTTTCTAAGCTTTTGCTTTGTTACAACTCACATTAAAATTTAATGTCAGCTGATGGAGACTTCCCTGAGCTTCTTAGAAATCCGAGGTGAATTCTATTAAATTTAGAAATGTGAAACACAGCTCCTTTGGGGTGGAAAGTTTAGCAGCACCTTGATGAAATGCAAGTACATGCTGCTACCTTTTGAATGCGTTTGCATACAACCCTACGAAGCCTCTATCTTCCATTTTTCAGCGTTTTTTCTCCCCCTGCAGCAGGCCTGGGCAGGTCAGGAAAGACAACCCTTTCTGAAACCACTGTGCTGGCAACTGTTGAAAAATACTGAGTACACTGGTGTCACATCAGAACTTTGCATCTGTCTCCCAAGGTCCTCCTCCTGGCACTCTCACTGTCAAACACAGGGTTGGTGGGGTTGTTCTTCTGGACAGGTGTGACTTTCTCTGACTTAGCAACTTTTGGGGAGATCTAAGCTGGTGGATGAGATTATTCTGATAATATATTTCATTATACTTTTAGTTTCACTGGGTCAAAACATTTCAGAGTTAAGAACTTGAATCAGAAATAGAGAGCTTACTGTGTGCCAATCCTTAAAATAATTTTCCTTTGTTAACATTCTAAAAAGAAAAAGCTGACAACATCCAACACACTGAGAAACAGCAGCTATGCACTGCAGCCATACTTTATAGCATCTTTAATAGCTAACTGTGGATTCAGCACCCCTAAAATATTATCATTCTGGAGCCAAGCAATATGATGCCATTAAAATTCTTTATTCATTTATTTGAAGTTGTTTCACTGACTTATTCCATTGCCATCTAAGCCATTACAATATCAATTGCAGTGTCTCCCAGTTATGATGTTACGGTAATTGCAGCCTCATACGTTTCAATTTGTCTATGCTAATTTTGGTTGCTTCACACAGCCCCTCTCCTGATGTTAACTGCACTGTCTCAGACAGTTTGACTCACACAGTAACCATTCCAGGGATCCATAACTGCAGCTTAGTGGCAGCACCTGGACTTAGGCTGTCATTTACATCAAAATTAATTCAAGATCATGTTAGGTGTATGAAGAAAAAATTCATTATATTGACAGTAATTCCACTCTAAAGCATTTGAATTACAAGTCTATTGTAAAGGAGGAGGGGAAATCACATTCCAGATCTTCAGCTACAGCACATTTACAAAAAAAAAAAAAAAAAAGATGTATTTTCCAGACCTCTCTAAGTTTTGTAAAACATTTCATTAAAAAGATGCCCTTAGGATTTCAACTACATGGATGAAATATTATCATATTTCCTGCCTTTTTACTGTAGGTAAGACCTGAATGTTCTTCTGCTTTTCAAAATGTTTAAAATGAAGTTTAGCCACAAGTAGCCCAGAAGACCTTCCGAGATCACGGAACCTGTTAGGCTCTGCTTACATGCAGCAAGGAGCGGGTGAAATCCCAGGTGTTGTGTCCTGAGCACAGAAACAGAACAGGAAGGTCTCGTGTCTGAGGGATGCCCATGTGGTGTGCACAGAGCACTGCCCCTCCACTACTTCACAGGGAATGCACCTGCCCTGCAATCCTCCCCTCAGCCTTCTCTCCTGCATCCCAGACACCTTAGGGAGGGAGGCAGCCATTTGTGCACTACGAGAGAGACAAAAATCCTTTTATTCCCCAAAGCTATACAACCTTTACATACAAAAAACTAGATCCTACTTTCAGAACCACACACAAAAAAACATCCATTTATGCCAGTAAGTGGCCACTCCTGAGTACCGAAGGGAAAACGCTAATTCTGTGGAATGAGAGAAGTATAGAAAAAGAACTTTGCAATTGCCCTGTCTCGCCTGACTCCAACTCTTGGTGCTCTTTTCCCATACCAGCCGTCAATATTTAGAAAAGACAGATCAATAAAAATGAGGGTCAAATGTTCATTTTGACAATAACAATCAATAATCACATTATTGACCTGGAAATACAATTTTAAAAAATTAAATGCAAGAAACTCTTAGTGCATCACTCTTTTTAATTAAAGTGCTTGCTGCTATGCTCCTCCAATGTCATTTATCTGAATTGTCAGCTATTTTTACAGAATTACAGCAAAAATATGACCCATTTGTGGGTTTATCTGGAGTTTAAAGGCATCATTTCTGTTGGTAGCAAAGAAATAACTAAGGTTAAAAAACCAAAAGCAGCTGTGCGAAAGAGCTCCAATATCCCAATAGATTGTTTTATAGGTTTTCTGAAAGTTTATGATACCTTAGGTTTTAACTTTTATATTTTTCAAATCCTGTACTGCCTAGCGTGTAACTCGGAAGGTTCTTGTGGCCTGTTAGCTGCTGCTCTCTCATGCTGGTTAGACATAACAAACCTCTCTAGGTTTCCATATCAAGGACACCAGGCCCCAAAATGTGTAAACTAAAATCCTCTGAAGGGGGCACACCTGGGGTAATTACATCATGAACTGAGCTTATAACTGGACAATTAACCCTGATATGTAAATGAACCAAACTTATAAAAGTGTGAAGAACTCATGACCCAGGGTCCATCTTGCGTGTAGCCTTTTTGACTGCCCAGGGTGTACCTTTGAAGGCCCCTCAAATAAATACCTATCTTTATTCCCTTACTCTTGTCTAGTCTCTGTTGTTAGGTGGCTATGTCAGGCATCATTTAAAATCAATCTTTTTGCCTTTTCCTCTGTAACTGGAAAAAACTAGTAAGAAAAGATTGGACATGAAATAAAGGAAATGATTTGCAGTGAACTATGATGGCTATCTTTGCATGATACATACCTTCTTATGGCTTTTTTCCTCTTCTATTTTATCCATATTTGCTAATTTTCTGCTAAATCCAGCAGTTTAAATATTCTTTATCACATATGTCTCCAAGTAAGAATAAAACACATTAGGAGTACTGTGCCAATTTTGATAGGCTTGGTTTAATTTAGTATTTTAACCCAATGGAGAAAATTAATGCTAACACATCACAGACATGGAACAGTGCAGAATTATCAAAAGGAGCCTGAAGAGAAAACCAGGTGAGAGTTACAAAGTGAGAGAGTGAGTTACAAAGTGCAGCAGCAAAACAGCTCATCTGTGGAAGAGGCCTAGAGAATCTACAGTCCTTTTAGGAGATAAAAGATGAGAGATGTTTACAATTATCTAAATTAGAAATTGTTTTCATAAGAAACTCAGTCCAGAGAGAGTTCCTGAATAACAACATGACCAGATTACTACTACATGACTTGATATTCTAAGTACACTGCCAGTTATTAAAATAATTACTTGATTGTTTTTATGCTTCTGTCTTTGAATGCAGACACCCAAGGTCTTTTTAAGAAATATGGGGAGAAAAATCTGTTTCAAGAGTGAAAACTCCTAGCTTGTCCTGCAGACAACCATACAATTTTCTTTTTCCTATTACCATGTCCTTTCCCAGCAAGGACAGGAAAATTACATCCTCCAGGTTTT
This sequence comes from Corvus cornix cornix, assembly GCF_000738735.6. Classification (NCBI taxonomy): domain Eukaryota; kingdom Metazoa; phylum Chordata; class Aves; order Passeriformes; family Corvidae; genus Corvus; species Corvus cornix. The sequence goes on along the minus strand of NC_046334.1, from coordinate 2,700,276 downwards.
TGGGCTGCAGTACTCTCTGGAGGATATCTGAAAATGGATACCTATTTCCATTACACTCTTTACACAGGATTTTAGCCACCTTGCTGTTTTTCATGCCCTCATTATTCACTAACCCCATGAGTAGGACAGGGGTCCCAGCACTGCAGACTGCACCAAGCTCCTGGAAACCAAGGAGTTCTGCCTAAACAGAAAGGTGCTCTGGGCAAGCTGCAGAAAAGACAGCCTTTTACCTTCAGACAACCCTGTTCCTCTGTTCCCTCTGAAGGTGGATGCCTGGCATTCATCAGGCTCCTCAGCTTCCCTCCCTAAACTGGCTGCCTGTTTTCAGGGGCAACAGTCCCCTCTCTGCACCAGTGTAAAATGAGTTTTCTTTAATAGTTCTGAGTACCTGCAGTGGCTGAACCAATTTGTCCCTAGGTAAATTTGGCTAATAAAGCAGTTTAGTAGTTCAGCAAGTTCAGCACATACTTAAACCAATCTGAATAGGAACACAAGTTGAGACTTCCCCCTGTCTCTCTTGGTAATCACAAAGTCATTTATTCCTTTCTGACTAGACAGCTAAGAATTTTCCCTTCCCACTAATACAGCTATTTTCTGTCAGGTCCCTGAAATGGAGGACTTCTAATCAATTTCTGTTAATTTGATAAATATAATCAAATAAATCAAGCATTAAAAAAAGAAAAGAAAAAAAAAAAAAAGACAAAATGCATCACTCTAAGTGCGGGGCCTTAAAAGCTCATTTAGCCTGGGCACTCTGCCCACCACTGAACTGCTGAAAGGGGAATCAATTCCATGCACTTTAGTGATGATCTTCTCTGAAAAAAAAGCCCTTTCTGTGAGATCAGATGTTACAAAATAGTTGCAGCTCTGCTCCAAATGATGAAATTAGGTGTTATTTTTTCAAGTGCTGGTAGGCCTGCATTATCCACATTTTCAACTCACTCCTAACTCAAAACACTAATACAGATTCCAGTGTTGAATATTATTATCACAGCAGTCGCAAAGATGTTCTAGCTGGATGAAAAGGCTAAATGATGAATTGGAAACACCAATGGTAGATAATGGGATAGAGGTTCAGATTTCCTAATTATATCTACTGCCAGTATCTTCAGGATAAAGGACATGGGAACTAACCAACTCAGACATGCTATCCACCCAGAGGTTTGGAGTTTTTATGGTTGTTGTGCTTGATCTTACAAGCTATTAATGAACTCCCATTTAATGGTACATATCAGACATGTTCACAAACACAGAAGGTGAATCACCACGAAGTCCAGTGGAGGAAACCCTGCTCCTGAAAGATCCAGATCCATTAAAAACAGGAAGTCTGCTCCTGCCTTCAGAAGGCCTCCTAGAAGATTAGCTGTGGAAGGGCTGGTCTCTGGTGTGCGCCACTGCTGGCACACGGCTGCGGAGAGATCCAGCGTCTCAGGAGGCACACGGCAGCAAGTTACAGGGTCAGCAGCCCCTCCAGTCTAATCTTGGTGTAAACTGATTAAGTGAGGTTGTTCCTTCATCTCTTCTCGTGTCCTCTAGAAAAATCTCTAATGATGTTGGCTATTTTGGAAACAGTAAACAAATGCCTTCATTTGCATCACAATGCAGCTGGAGTTGGGAGCAATTACAATGTGAATTGATGGCAGAGTGCAGACACTGAAGGCAGCTGAACCGTAAATCAGGGCTGAACTATAAGTCAGGAGCTGCAATGGCACACCGAGGGCTCAGGTCCCCAGCAGGAGCCAAGGGAACAGCGGGTGGACCCCTCCGAGCTTCGGGATTATGTGGGGAGATGAAACCTGAGGGCTCAGGAGGGAAAGGAGCAATAAGCAGGAATCAGGAAGGCACTGGCATTCCACTAAAGAGTCACTGAGGGCTCCCTATGAGTTTGTTGTATTAGTTCATGCCTTAAACCCAAAAATTCTTGTTTCTTCCATGACTTTCAACACAAGCTTACACATGACATGAGACAGCCCCAGTTTCCACACAACGACACAATAAGCTAAGAGCTATATGGCCAGGACAGGGCACAATTGCAATTCTAACCTGAATAAACAGGAAACACAGGGGGCTGTTAAAATATCATCAACAGAGAACATAGGAACGTTTGCCCTACTGCTATTGACTGTAGGTTAAGTTATCCAGGGTAGTGATATTTCATCTAAAAAAAAAAAAAAAAAAAAAAAGGGAAGTACCACAGGAAAAGCTGGGAGAAACAGGTAACAATACAATGTGCATTTGTACTCCACTCAAATGTCAATGTCTTCTGAAAATACTTCACAGTTTGAATTTCAGTATAAAACAGTACCAATTCCTTTCTAAAATTTTACATGAAACCCAGGAAAGACATGAACCAACTTCGGCTAGTCAAAATTATTCACCAGGAATGAAGAAACCAATATTCTGTGGGAAAAACTGATCTCAAGTTATAAAGATACAACCTGGAATAGGCACAAAGCTTTGATACAAAATTCTTTGAGGCAGAACTGAACAAGAGATGTCTTTGTTCTCCTTTTTTGCTGTCTAGCGTATGAATATGCTTCTAAGTGTTTAAAAATTCAAATAGCACTATATTAGTACCAGACTACTTGTATGCATTACTGAATTTGTAGAGATCCTGTAATTATCTTTAGCTCATCTGAAGGATACTCATTTTTCCCGATGAACTCATATGCTTAAGGATACAACTGAATAATCCAAATATAGGAAATAACATTCAGTATTAAGGAAGGATCAGAAAAATGGAACACTTGGCAGTGTCACCACGTGCCTAAGTTTACTCAGATTTTGTCCTTCCTCAAGAGGATCAACAGACATTGAAAAAAAGCAGCAGATGGGGAAAACCTCCACTGGCCCTGTTAACGAAACTGACTGTTTTGGTTCGTCCCAAGGCAACAGAAGAAAGGAAGCTAACACAAACATAAATTAAATACAAATACAAACTCCTTTCTGTCAGAGCTGTGCCATCAATTTAGTCAGAGCAGCCTTGGGGAAATCAACTTTTTGTCAGTCAATACTGGACAGTTTGGGAACTCCATTTGATCATGGTGCAGTTGGAGAAGCTGAAATAATCATCTACCCTTTAAAGTGTCAGGGAGACTCAGTTAATCACCTGCTGACTGCTACCAAGGACCCAGGCCTTCACCAGCACTTACTCAAGATGTGTATTTTAAAAAAAACCAGATTATAGCTGGATGGAAGGCACTGCAGAAAGAACCAGACTCATGCCTGACTTTGCAGATCTTGCATAGGAAGAAAAAACTTTAGTAGAAGAGAAGCTTTCAAAGAAATGTCCTGCTGGTTTTGATTTCCAGGTGCTTACTTTGGAGACTCATTATATGAACAGCATTCCTTTACCATCTTCCAGGAGTGACAAACTGAGTTTCCTCAGCTAAGCCTTCCATAGCAATAACAAACTGAACAAGCAGGTTCCAGGAATTCCCTCTTATTTCACCTCTTCCAAGGTTTCAAATGGCTGCACCTACTGCTCAAACTGTATTACAAACATTGTTTTGTTTCTTTTATCGAAAAAGTATGAAGTATATATGCAGTTCCTTTACAGTTCTCCTCCCTAGGCTTTGACATCAAGTGTATTTCTCATCTACTTTGACATATTCAAAATTAACAAATCCACAATCTCTTTCCCAGCCTCATTATGTGTGGTAAACATTTGATAAAGGCCTGAGCAACAACACTGATTCTGAACTCAGCTTGCAGAGATTCCAGGACCTTAGGACAATTCTCTATTCCCAATCTCTTTTATGCAAAATAAGGACAGAGGAAAATTTTAAGAGCGCATTTGGGAAGGTAAGTCTCAGCTACATTAATTCAAAGTTTGTTCAGTCTTAATTACAACATTTGAAATGAGATAACACAACACCATAGAGAGGAACTCTAGCAATGTGCCAAATGTTTTTATAATTCACCACAATATCCTTACATCCTGCTGTTCAGCTTACAGTGACTTTTCGATTGCCAACCAGTAATACCACTCTAATCACCTACTATATTTTAATTTTCCCCCTAAGAACTATATATTTGTTATTATTAACACTCCTGTACAGAACTGTAATAATAGTTCCATTTCTGTAATTTAATTTTCTAGCTAGGAAAAAGGTATTTGAATGTGCAAAACCTTACAATAAATTCTGAGAACTGGGAGTTCAGAAGGAAAAACCCCACCATGGAGAATTATTTTCTCTGCCAGTGAATTATTTGCACATTTCTGTGGGGCTTGAACACCAGCAGGGCACCAGCTGTGATCCATTAGGGTGATCTACACGACCATGAGACAAAGGGTAAGAAAAAAACATGTAAAAATGAGAAAAAAGTGCAAAAATAAAGCGAACAAAAGGCATGTTCCCTCTGAGTTTCCAAACTGCTCAGAGGAGAATTAGGAAACAGGACCACGGAGATACTTCTGCCCAAATTTTATTCTAGTTTCCAAGTTATTACAACTTTCAGTATCACTTATTATTTCAAGCCTGAGAAGTGCCTTTCAAATTTATAGGGCCTTGAGGACTGATGGCTCTTATCTTTTCACAAGTATTGATGTGATGAGGAGGAGCAAAAGTGGAGCTTAGTCTGCAAAAATTTCACAACTGTTTCACTGATTGTGATGGGATTTTCAGTTTTGAAATGTTGCATTGTTAAGTGACTACTTACAAATGAAGTGGAAGAACAGAGATCTATCGATACAGTTCTTGGTGAAAAATAAACCGTTTGACAAATTTGATGAGATATTTATCTGGACAATAAATACAAATGTATGGTATATTTGTCTTTCTAATGGTGTGGTCCTAGTATTGGCCACTTTATATTAGTCTACTTTTAAGTCCTGCAGCACAAACCTAGATTTTATTACTTTACCACTTAGAATTCAAGCTGCTGAATTCACTTCCATCGAAAAGCTCTTTGGGCTGCCTCATCAGTTAGAATCACTGCTTGGAAATATTATGTGATCTATGAGGCACTGCATATTGTTTCTGAACTATGACCTATCTCTTAGGTTCCTTGCAAGATTTTCTCTCTTTTTCTTAGTACCTAAAGCAGTTTGCTTTAGATTTCTGAGATTACTGCCTCAGTCCTGAAACAGAAAATACTGATCTTTGTTCCTAAACTGGCAGAGTTTCTCTAAACCTTCTAAACCCAATGTAAAGAGGATGTTGTGTTAATTCCTGACACTCACTAAACTCATTACTCCAATACATAAAGTAGTGAAAGGCTTAGACCTTGTTTCTTTGTTTATTAATTGTTCTTATTTATTACACAGGTTTTCATGCAGTTTGAAGTACAGCTGGGAGAGACACTTTCTATCTGGTTAAGCTTTTCTTATTATCTTCAGCCTTAAGTCATCTTCACTGATGTCAGTATGAGACTCACTTAACTACAAGCCCTGGATTTGTTCCCCAATTACCAGAAGCCTTTAGTTCAGTTGCATCATTTTACTTAAAAGGCTCCATTCACTTTACATGTGCTGCCAAATCCAGCTGGCCCCAGTTCTTTAAAATAAAGGTTATTTGTCTGAAATGCACCTTCTCCAATTTTTACTACTCAAGGTGCTTGAGAACAGGTTATATATTTACTTTTAGTAACAAGAATTGCCAGTCCTATTAAAATACTCTTGAGAAGTTATTCAAAGGGTCATTTTACCTAAAAAGAAAAACTGAAAATGTGTTTCTGCCATAATGCAGCAAGGACACATTTTCAGATTATTAGTACCAAAGGTACATTTAGCTACAACACCTGAAATTCATTAGGACACACACTGAACGGTATTTTCAGCTTGAACAAATAACTTATTGCATATGCTCATATTTTTAAAATACTTGAGCAACCTTATGTTACATAAATATAGCTCTCAGCTAGTTGTCTTTTTCAGCATGAAATGTAAATGTATTTCTCATTACACTAATGAAGGCAGTGCTTCAGTGCATTTGAAAGGTTGCCAAAATGCCAATACAGGTGTTGAAACAAAATCATTTGTCAACAGCATGGGACAAGGGCATGGCTGTTATTAGTAATGATAAATGGGTAGAAAGTCCTTTAGCTCCCTCCAAAATCCTGATAAAGACTTACTACAGAAACACCACATGGTCCTCTCCTTCAAGTCATACCAGGGCTTGTGGTGTTTAATTAGTAACTTGGGATTTATAAACAGAAACTTTTGGGCAAAGTCAACTGAGAATCACAACCTAGCTACTTCTGCCTAAAATTTCACTGTGATTATTTGGCAACCTCAAACCATTTTCTGGAAATATTCCAGCGATTACTCCAAGCAAAGTCCAATATTTAACAGGAGTTAGGACAGTTTGCTGCTGCCAGATTTGATTTTCTACATGCAAAATAGCAAATAACTCTTAAACTCAGAATTGCAGTGAAACATTGTGGGGTTCTTTAAATTGCAAACCATTCTGTACCACTGGGTTTGTGAAGGAGTGTTTTTAGGATCCTTAAGTGAGCAAAATTCCACAAGATCTTAGGGTAAACATGGGACTTATTACTAACGGTAATAAAAACGGGTACCATTAAATACCATTTATTACCATAAAATGCAAAATTCCATTTCATTTCCTGCTAGCACTGGATAATGCAGCCCTAACCATATTTTTTTGTACACTGGGTGCAATTTTAACCCTGACAAAGTCCGAAGTCTTCCATTCACCACTTACAAAATAAATATTCCCTATGGCAGATTACCAGAGGATTGTTGGAAATACTTTTGATTTTTCCCTTTTCTTCAACAGTAGATAAACTTCTGAAAGAGGAGGATGAGGAAGAGAAGACTTACCTAAAAGGGATTTGTCAGCTACAGTGATTATGAGAGTGCTTGGGCACATCATTTGAGCCCCAAATACATTTACAAGGAAAATGAAAAATGATAACTAAAATTTTGTGTGTCTATAATACCTATGTTTATTATTTAATATATGTATCTTGTAATAAATCAAAACAATGAGATGTCACTTAGAAAGTTTACTGCAAAACAACAGTTCCTATTTGGATTGAATTATATCAGTTCCAGCTCCCCTTGGATATATTTTACTCAGGCTTAAAAGAAATTGAATAGAGTTTATCTTCAAGAAGTAATTTAATAAGAAATACCCGTGTCGCAGTAAAATTTCTGCTACTCAAATAATGAGTGGCCTCCCACCTTTTGTACAAATACATGGTACCACAAAGACAAACAAAACCCTTATCTGAAATAATTTAAATGCCAATTAATTTCTAACTTTAAAATCCAGAGATGGGTAGAGGCACTGGCCTGAAGAAAACTCCAAGATAATAATGGAAATACACTGATTTACACAGAACATTACAAAAACCATTCACCTGCTCTATAAAACATACTCAGTACAAACATTTCTTGTTTGGTAGGAGGCTGTTATTAAACTAGATTGGTATTGACAGCTCTCTCTGTGGAGAGTCATTATAGGTGAATTACAGTGACAGTTTTTGTTGGGATTGACTGTCATTATAAAGTATCTTTATTTGGTTGATTAAAACTCCCTGAATCTCCCACTCCATCACATTTTTCCCTATTGTTCTTCAGTCTCAGCTTAAATATTTTGAAATAATTTAAGCAACTTATTCCCAATAGGAAAAACTTATCTTTTCTCAATTTTTAAAAGAGTCAGTATAAAAGTGAAGTTTCACATTGCTTTTGACTTGTTTTTAAAAAGAGGGACAGGGACATCACACCTTGTTCCCTGGGATTTTCTGCCACTTAATCCACATTTGTAAGGACCTGCAGAGATACACAGAACTGTGTCATACAGAAAAAGACAAAGGTGGCAACAAACTGGAAAATATCCTTGTCAGCCGTATTTACAAGTCCTACCGGTCTCCCTAAAAATTTGCATTAACACCTTGTCAGAAATGTAGCACTGAAAGATCTTTTCAAAAGTCCATCTTTCCTGCAGAAAACGCCCTGTCTTCTTGCATTATTTACAGAGATTAAAAGATGTTGTTAGAGAAGAACAAATCAAAGAACGGCAATTTCATTCATTTAAAAATTTGTTTACTATTATTTTTTCACTTCCCACAACCCCCCGCACTTGATCTATGATTCAGTGCAACCCCATAAGAATTCTGTAATTTCACGTGGAGGAACTATCCTTGTACAAAACCGTGCAGCTAGAATTTCCTTAAAATATGCAGCCCAGAAGATGTGAATGAGGCACAAGTATGAGATACTATTAATGTTACAGAACCTGTACTATTCAGCCAGCAGTTTGCGGGCCTCACTTGGGCCCAGCTCAGGCTCTTAGCGAGGTCTAAAAAGCAGCATTCCTTTATTTATAATGCAAGTTTATGACTAATGTTATCTACATGTAGAAGCATATTATGAAATAGTAAAATTAGGAGTTTTAAACCGAGTTATTTCAATGTGGTTTGCTTGAATAAGGAACAATGTCCCCACTCAAGATCTGCACTGGTGTCTTTCAGCAGACACTTCCTGAGGATTGCAGGTGATGGAACTCGGAGCAGCCCTCACCTGTTCATCTGGGAAACGACCTGCAGCTTAATCTCCCCTGGCTACAGGCAGGAAACCATAAAACTTCGAATTAAATCAAAACATACCAAGCACCCAGACAGTCTGCATTTGCCTTTTGTCCTTTTCAGCTTTCCCAGGAAAGACTTCACACTGAGCTTCACAGCTGAGTTTTCCACAGGCCACCCCTGAGCAAAGGGTGTTTCACATTCCCAGTAATCGGAAATTCAGATTAGTCAGTGGGATTTCAGTTTGCAGGTAGAAATCTGTCAATTGCCCTGAAGTTGTTTATGCAAATCCCTGTTTTTTCACACAAGCTGTACTGGTGAAGTCAGTGACTGCTTTTGCATGACAAAGGGAGCACCAGTCAGCCTCTTTAGCCACATTTTTTAAAATGGAAGGAAACTCACAAACAATTTTCTCCCTACTGCACAGATCCTCTGCGGATCAGCACAACAAATAATGATCTTTTTCGGGGATTTAGACCTTTTGATTAGTGATAAAAGTAGGCTGTACCACTCTAAGGACAAGGGCAGGAGTTCACAATCATCTCCCAAAAAAACCCCACTCCTATGAAGCCCTGTACTTTCGTGCCATCAATAAAAGGAAGCATTCAGAGATTAATTATTCAGAGCAGATACATCACTGAACGTCAGTGAAAATCGGCAATGGCTTCACATAGGGATTTTTGGTAACACATCCTCTGATATTCGTTTGCCTCTTAAGGCATGTTTAAAATGATGATCTGTCTCACCTTATGTTGGCTTTCTCCCACCTCCACTCATGGCAGAGTGGGAAATCTGTATTTTTCTTGTCATGTTCATGAAGCAGTAATGGGGACCAGATAAATAGAGGGACGAGCCAATAATTACTTTCCCACCAGCAGGTATCTGTACCTCCTGACAACTCAGAAATAAGGCCCCGCCCTTAAGTTAACAGCACTTTCAATAAACCACATGCTAAGCATTTACTGAGGATTCTGATATGCATGAATACTCACGGCAATTCAACTGTCCTGTCTGACAAACAGCCTGAGGGAGAGGTTATAGGTGTCATATATATATATATATATATATATATATATATATATACACACATTAGATCGTTTATGTTACATAGAGCCTGCCCAGGCCCTTGCCCTTCCCTATCCAAATGTCTCCACAAACAGCAACTGGATGGAACAAATGAGAGCATGCAGCATACATTGTTAGCATTTGATGGATGTCCACTGGCCTAAGTGAAATGGATTTGTGGTCTCAGGAAATTTCCAGCCGGCCAGAACCCAAGCTGTAAAAAGCCATGACCACAACAAGCACTAAGTAGCTCTCACCAAGGGGCAAAGGCCAAGGAGGCTGCAATCCCTTAGCCTAAGGAGGCTATGGCAGATCTCAGGCAGTCAGGATAACATGCTCCTTGCTGCTGAATGCACCATTTAATTATTCAAATAGATCCATGAGGTTTTTATTTTTATGGTTCCAAACTTGATTTCCCCTTTGGTTTTCAGTGCTGCGCGTTGCAGGTACTTCCCTTCCCATAAAGCTCATGCTGGATTTTCAGGATTCCCCAGCAAAGCAGTCCTGCCAGAGCTGGTTTCTAAAACATATGAGGCTACAACGAACATCAGTGTGAAACCTCCCAAGGAGCTCAGTGCTCAGGAACAGGGAAATCATAAGAGAGGGAAGTGAGGATAAGAAGGCAGATCTAACCCCGAGTTCAGAATCAGAGCTGGAATGGTTTAACACACGGTATTACAAAATCCCTCTGACCCCAGGTTCCAGGAGCAGAGGCTGATTCAACTACAAAGAGAATGATGAAAGAAAAAGTAGAAAAAGGCAAATGAAACGACTGACCGCTGTGCATGAGATGACTTTGTGGACCTGGTGCTGCTGTAGCTACTGTACAGGGAGTTTTGGAAATTGAGAAGTGAGACAGATGTTTTGATAAGTACAACAGAAAGGTTTGCAGTTTGATACAGAACAGGTATTAATTCTAATCATTGCAGGTGCAGAGAGAACATTGCAGCTACCTATCATAATTACTTAGCAGTTAAGACATATTCATTTGAATGGTTAATACATGTATCTAAAGAAAAAAAAATTAAGGTTACCCTTAATAGCCCTGGTCCTTTCCATGATCAAAAGGCTGTTTGGTACCAAGGCCCTTCTGCCAGTGGTGACTGTATTTCTGTCTTTTAATTAGCATTTCATTAGTAAAATGAACAAACAATTCTAATTTGCAAACAACTCTCTTGAACAGCACATAATCCTAGATACAGATGGAGTGAAAATAAGATGCAACTGATGCATTACTTTGCCACTAAGTATTCTTTGCTACACCAGTACTCAACAGTCCTGCTGTGGTGATGAAAAGAAGTTCCTTCCAGTCTAATGACAGGGTACCCAGAGCATAACAACAAAGATGGAAAGAGAAGAAAATTAAAAGGCCAGAAAAAAGATAAATTGATGCTTGATCTTGGTCGCTCTGTCCCAATTGAAAGCTTAATTAAGCAGCAGACTGGTTATTTGAGCAGTTCGTACAAGAAAAATAAGAACAAATGCACAAACCCCACAAGTTTTAATTGGATGTGTTCTTCCCTGCTTTTCCAGGCAGGCTGCACTTTCAGCCAGGGACAGCACCATTATCAATGACAATCCAAAAGGAAGTGCCCAGGTGTCATGGCTAAGAGCTGCTTTTGATAATGTCTGAACCCTGAAGTGCACCCCTGGCTTTGCAGAGGGGCCCTGGAGGAGCGCTGTGGGCAATGAAGGAGTGATAGCACTGCCTGCTAAGGAGCTAATTGGCAAGGAATCCAGTTTTGGGAAGTATTCTTTAACCATGACCTCCTTGAACAAACCCAGAGGTATTTTCCAGCCCACACATTGCAGCACACCTTATTCTCTCCCCTCAAAAACAAGCAGCTGCATTTGCTTTGTAGTGACAGCTGTCATTGAAACAGGCTTGAGAATGGATCCATCAGCTTTTCCACCTTGGAAAGCTGATGGACTGCTACTTCAAATGGGTTCAATTTATCTGTCAGAACACAACATATATACATATACGTATATTTTAACATTATTTATAAAATTGTAACCTGCTATTTTATCACCTCTACCAGCTGGTGAGTTTGTCACAGAGTCATCCTCCATGCTGGAGCAAAAGAAAAGAAAGATGCTGGAATTCTTTATATTAATTGTGATCTCAGCAGCCTGGCTGGTACTGATGTATTAAAGGAGAGAAGAGAGTAGGAGTAGCAATCAGAGGAAAACAAGAAGCAAAATTAAAATCTCTAAGATGTGAACACTAATGAAAAAACTTTCAATGTACATTTCTGAAAGCGATTGGTATTAAAATTTTCATAAAGATAATCCTATCTGCTGCCATAAATCAAAGTGTAATGTTCACCTATGTTCCTGAAGCACATCTGTATCTGGGTACCTCATACAGCAGGCTGGAAGCAGTTTCAGTGCTATTTCTCAATATAAATTCTACAGCTTTTTATTATTTTTTTAATTACTTAAATACCTCCAAGTCCTTTGAGTTTATTACATATTAATATTTTGATTTTAAGAACGTAGAAATTAGGTTCCCATGCTTAGCCCCCATATGATAAAAGCACCCAGGTACACTTTTTAAAAAGTACTAACTCTCCAGCTCCAAGTAAGTTCCTCTGAGTAAAGAATCGCAGACTTCAGACACACAGGCCCCAACTTCCAATACGTTAGTATTTATATTTCAAATTTACTTGTATTAAGTGACTTTACAGGTAGTTCTGATATAATAACTTCCTAATATTCTACTACTTGGCACTTTAAAAAAAAATACAGTTATTTTTAATTTAGCTAGCACCACGATTCCTATCTGTCATCAAAAGGGAAGTGTTCCTGCCTATCGCAGCAGAACACCCTCGGCAAGGGTCAGCAGCAGAGCTCAACAGCTGTCCCTGAATTTCAAGTGGCATTTGTGGAGCTCACAATCAGTGGCACAGATGTCGGGGGGTGGAATCACGGGCAATTCCTGTCACTGTTCCAGGACATATGTCTCCAAGTGGCCAGTTGCCAATGGCACAGCACAGCTGAGGATCCTCTGCTCCCACTTATGCTATGGGACAATCAGCATTCCCTTCTAAGAAGGTGAAGCATGGATGGAAGCAGTAGGGCTGCCACCATACACCTGGAAGTGCCCCAGAATCATCTTTCCAACTCTGAGGGTGCGTTTTTCCTGCCAGAGAGGACAGATGTTGTCTTGCATAAAGTGATTTACCCCTAATCACCATTAAGATCTGCAGGGAAGAAAGGCTGATGGAAGCTGTAGATGCACGTGGAAATTGTCAATTAAAGCTGGGAAGTCTCTGTACAGAAAAGCAGCAGGATGCAAAAGCTCTGACAGGCACAGTCTCTTCCTTTTTTGTCCCTTTGCTGGTGAACTGCAAAATGTTCCTGTTAGGGTGAGATGACCTTGTCAAAGTGATGTATTTATTACCAAAGAGTTCATCCATAAGAAGAGTACACAGATGAGGCCCCATGATTAGTGGCAGCAAAGAAATAATAATTTCTTTCTGTTTTTCTACAAGCTGTGGTGGCAGGTAGAGCTGTTCCCCAGCTCAAACCTCTCACCAGCCTACATACACCTACTTCAAAAGAGCACCATTTTTCCTTTTTTTTTTTTTTTGTAAAAAAGAGAGACAGAGTAGGCAAATTATTAGGATATTTAGCAGAAAATGTTGCTGACTCATTTACATGGAAGCAGAGAGGGAAAAGGGAGAGCTTTGGGGAGGACATAATGAGTATGGAGGGATAAAAGCACAAGGGAGGGAAAGAGGGCTAGACTATAAACCATCTCATGTACATTGGAGGAGTGGAAAAAAAAAATCTTCATTTGGTGTTTGGCTGTCAGTGAAATCATAAAAACTCGGAGAGCTATATAATCTACAATAAGGTGGTTCATCTTTTCTTTTACGGCTTTGCTGACAGGTATAGCAGATTCAAATCTTTCCTTACAACAAACTGGGAATAATTTTACAGCCACGCTCTCCTTTCTTCCTCCCTTTACCTTGACACCCTTTCTTCAGTTAGTGCTGCTGCTGACATTAAAAATGACTCCCTTGTCTAACCAGCATCTCCTCAGCCAGGGAAGAGGAGAAGCCAGAATCCCTCTCCCTTTGGAGATCCAGCACCCCCACATCACCCACTGGCCTCTGCTCTCCCAGGAGACCCCGAGCTTGACCTTCGCATCACCTTTTGTTATGGCGTAGCAATACGCGTCTCTAAAGCAGAAAACATTTCCTCTATGCTTTTCTTGGATGTGAAAATAACATAAAATAGTCGTAACCAAAAATAATGAGCTGGTGACCTGTTATTTTATTTAGTACCTATACTCACATCCCTCCCCAGCAGTCATTTACCCATCTGTCAAAAATTATGGTGAAGTAAGTACCTGAAAGCCAAAGGCTTCCTTGTGCAGGCCGAAGTTGCTTTTTCCCCCTCTCTTTCAAGAACAAGGCAATCAGTCACATTCTGGACTAAACTAATCAAGTATCTGACTCCAGTCCATTCTGGAGGATTTCATGCTTTGTTATGATACTGATAAGAGAATTGTTCTTCATTTCCAAGGAGGGCTGCACTGCAGGGTGTGCAAGAACAAGAACACACATAAGCCACACCAGGACCCACTCTTACCAGACTTTCTGTGTTCAGTAGGATGGGGCAAAGGAGTGCTTTTTAGGAAAGTGCTTTTAGGAAAGGTGACTACAGGGAATCCGATACTGTAACAAGGAAAGATGGCATTTACTCATAAAACTTCTTACTGCTAAACACACATCTCATGAAAACACACAACCAGAAAAACATTTCATTAAATGTTTTGGAAAACAGGGATTTAGATTTCCTTTTTCCCAGGCTGTATCCTATGGCCGCAACTGGCCAGCAGAGGAGACAAACTGTCTCAAATGTTTCAATAGTGTTAAACCAAACCGAGAACCGTGTTACAAACCAGATACACAGAGCATGAGGTTTTCAAAATATTTAGCAGTGTGTTCATTAGGTTTTGGTGTAAATCACTACACATGTGGCAGTTAAGTAGAGCGCAGTTTAACCAATGAAGAGAAAGGTAGAATTTCATTTGTTTCCGGTAAGTTCTTACTGTAATCTGTCAGAAATCCAAGGAAGGGAACAAAACGATTTTTTTTTAATCACATTTTTCATAAAATCCATTCGACATTGCTACTTCATATGTAAGAGAGTGGCATGTACTTTATTATGGCTGATATGTACAGGGATTAAATATTTGTTCCTGACAAATAACAGTTGGTGATGTAAATTATGATGTAGTTAATGAAAGCAGCTGGGAATGGTGGCAGGGAAAGGCAGAGAAAGCAGAGGGTGGTGAAACACTTCCATCCAAATGCTACACAGATCAACTTCAATATGATTTAACAAGGTATGTATAGGGCTGCTTAGGTGGCCAACATCACGCCTTTTCTTCCCAAGAGAGTCAGGAGAGGTGATTTTGAAAAGGAGGTTTAGAAAAGCTTAGAAACAGTTAATCTATAAAAGTGTTTCAGACAGGAGCTTTCTTTTTCAAGAAAGCTTGAAAGGTACATACGAGACAAGTAGGCAGAGTGAATAGAAAAAAATGCTGGAATTTCAAGAGGAAACAGCCATTACATGTCACTACAGGTGAAAACTCTAAATATTTTTATGTGGAAACCTTACATTAAATATCTTGGAAAACAGTATCTAATACATAGAGCTGAAAGATTCCCAGTCAACTTTATTTTTACTACATCAGTCATTATTCACTTTTTGATACTGTTCTAGACAAGCAAAGCCATTGTCAATAAATTCTAAGATGATAACAGTGTCAGTTACTTTAAAAAGTAAGTATCTGTAACTACATATGTAAAAACTAACAACTACAAACACAAGTTATGCAAGATGGAGCATGTATTAAAATGGGATCATTGACAATAATTAAAAGAGTTCTCCACACCTGCAGCAATAGTTTTACCATTTGTTAGGTGGTATTATGCCCTTCACACTGGTATAAACTAGGTAGTGCCTAATTACCACCAGTGCTCGCTTCTGTTAGAACACAGAATGTGCAGAGCACTACTTGCAAAATTATTGTCACATCTCCAGAGCCCAGCCTGAAGAAAGCCCTAATTAATCTCACCCTCACTTTGAGAACAAGTGCAAGAGTTGCACAACAGTAATAAAGGCATCAAAAAAAGCTACAGATATGACTAAAAACTCAAAGCATAACCTCTCCTTACATAAGAGATTTAAGGTAGAAGGCAGGTTGAATACACCTTTTCCACTCTTTTTTATTTCTCGGAGTAAATAGTTTCTCCCTAGGTACACACATGGTAGCACTTGGAAAGAGGAGATAAATCCTGTGTCTTCAGGGGAGTTGACAGGATGGGGATTAGATTTCTGTGGGACTTTGCTGTTCTGGATGTTTTATCTACGATGGCCATTTCTAGGTTAAAGATCAATTCCTTCCACACAACTGAAAGACGTTCTGCAAGTAACAGATTTTCAGGTATGGATGTGCTAACAAAGGAAATTAAAGGAATACTTTTAGCAACACTTGAGACAATACTCAGCAAATGCACAAACTGGCATAATCACGCTCAGTATAAGAGAGCAACAGTAATTGAAAGCAAAGACCTCAGTCAAAGTGACAGACTCGAAAATACACAGGAGAGAAGCGACCCAAGGAGCTACACATGGGCACAGTTTCCCTGTCAACCAGAACATGGTGCTACAAAGAGTAAAACTATTACTGAGTGCAGTGTGGGATCCATGAGCTAGCAATCCCATTGGCAAAGTGACTTCTGACTTCAGTCGAGGATTCTTCAGATATGAACACAATTAGTAACTGAAAACACGTTTTAACACACCTAAACCAGGCACAAGCCACAGCATGAGCAGTATATTGCTATAACTGGCATATGTCAAATGTTACACATTCACCAGCACAATAGGTCAGGGCATTCACAGCTTTTTATGATGTATGTTTGTTATCAGAGAAGCCCAAAAACCCAAATATCATTTTAACTTCTGTGTGAAATACAAGCAATGTTCCTACCTGACAAAGACACGTCATAAATAAAATACTAGCCTGTTACAAGTGGCACACTTAGGAGCAAAGACCTCATTGCAGGAAACATCAAGACCTTCACTCAGACAGCTGAAACAACAAAAGATGCCCCTGAGGAAAGCTGAGGTCATAAAAGGTTGGTCGAGCTGCCTGGTGAACCACACTGTAATACACAAGCACCTCTGCCTGCTTACAGAGGCAGCCAGTGAACAGATCCACCAGGCACAGCCACCAGTGAGGATGGGCACTCACACCACTGCTAGAGAGGCCTCATTACCCAACTTCCTCTCATAACAGCAATTAGGGACAAGAACAACCTGCTAACAAAAAGTGTTTGTGACAATTAAAAGCTTGGTACATTTGTTTTGAACTGCTTGTAGTATTAACAGAAACCACTATGCCATTATTCAGCTCTAAACCAGACTTTATCACTATTGTGACATTTGATGACAGCACTTCCCTTCTGCAAGGGTTTTATAATGGTGCAATAGAAGCCACTTATCCAACCACAGAATTTCTGTTCTGTTATTCAAATGTTATGTTGTTACAAGTTGTTGCAATGCTAGTTCACCTAGCAATAATAATAACTTTGTAAAAAAATAAGCAATGCAATTGAATTAAATCAATCACTGGAGGATTGCTTTGGGTTTTTTTAATTGGTTTGAAAGAATATGGGGAAGAAAAAAGCCCAGATGCTAAACAAAATAACTCAGAGAAAGAAATTATAAAGGCCATTACACAGTGATGTAGACTGTGAATCTGACTTTAAATTGTTAGAAGACTTATTCAATTATCAAACTGTTCAAAGTGAAGCTAAGAATAGCTGTAGAAAGATAATTACATTCTCATGGTTTAGTGCTGCCATTTGATTATTTGAAATGTCCTTTAGACTTTCAAAACTGATGCAATATAAGAACAAAAACACTTATCTCGTGCGCAAGTCAAAAGTGCTTTTCAAATATTACATGCTGTATAGTTTAGAATTTATGTTACAGTTAAAGATCTTATTGAGCTGGAAAATAAAGAGACTTTTCTTTTCCAATTTGTTCTTCGGTTATTTTCCAGTCAAGTAACATAATCCTACTTTAAAACTTATAGTCAGTAAAAAGCAGTTGACTGTTCACAAGTTTTCAGCAGTACAAATTGACAGTAATATTTGATAAAATATGCGGACCTCTGAGAGAAAGTTGTTTTGACAATTTTTAAAATGCAAATTATGTAACTTCATGCATTTTATTGTAGTATTTTCCTGTAACTGCCTTTTGTGTCACAAACCAATATGCTTATATATTTACATGTGTTTGTGTACTAGAAAAAATGGCACTGGTTTAAGTGGAGAAAGAAATAGCATGCACACAAAAATAAAAAAAGTCCACACGTTAAAATAAATATACACATAAAGAAAAAGGAAATTTGTGACCTAATTTTCATTTACTTAATTGTAAATAAGCACAAAACCTATACTGTATATGGCTCATGTAGTCAGTGTCATCTGCTATAAAATGATTAATATATCATAAAGAGTTTTAAATTTTATCCTTTGTAAACATTATGGATAAACAGACACAGAAAAATACATCTCCAAGCAGTGCAAGATCCATCTTTGCTGAAATGTTTTGTTTCAAAAGCAGAACTCCTCAGAAATGCATCAGTTTTGACAAAGCTTTGAACATGAAGCTGTCCGAGGTCCAAGGTGAACATTCCCTGGTTACTCCTGACTGAGAGACTCACATTGAAAACTTAACCTTTCAGACTGGTAATAGACATCTCAACAATTCCACTTCACAAAAATATATAAATTATTTTGTTTCATTCTCACAAAGAAGACTCGCCGAAGACAGCTACGCTCTCTAAACAGCAGCAGCAAGTCATTTTAACAAGGATCATGTCCTAGCCTTTACTTTTAACTTTCAAAAAAAGCTAACAAATAGTAGGATGATGTTATTTAGTGGTTTGGGTTTTTTTTTTTCTTTGGGAGGCAGGTTGTTGGTGTGGCTTTTTTTTTTTGTTTGCTTCTTCGTTTTAATTAAACCAGCTGTAAAATTCTACACTGTTATTTTATCAAGTTCATTTTAAATAATTACTGTCCTTTACATTGTAGAGACACACAGTCCCATAAGCAGAAGAAATATCATCTCTCACCAGCTATCCAGGCAATTAAAAAGGTGGAAAAACATAAATAAAATTTAAAATTTTAGCTATTGTTCTCATTTTGAGTAAGAGTTTAACCTAATCACATCACCTTCTGAGAGACTCAAATGAAGGCTGTCAGAACAGGAGAATTCATTACACCAGTGGCACCCTGGCATTAGGAAAACACTATTTAAAGTATTCTGGGCCTTTCATTAGCCACCCAATTCTTCAGCCATTTCAAGCTGACATGTGTATTGTATATTAACCTGATGCAATACATTTTGATGTCCATTCTTGAGCCTATTCACACCCAGTTAGACCAATGTGATCAGGGGGATGCTGCACTCCTCTACAAGCAGGGAGCAGCTGGCAGATATTCTCCATGGGATTTCCATTACTGCAGCCAAAAAAGGCAAAGCCCTCACACCCACAACCAAAGCGCAGCACAAGCCAGTCTTTCATGTCAGAAAAATAAAAACCTATTTCCAACATCAGTAAGAAGTTCCTGGAACAGTAAGGGCCTATAAAGTAATCCAGACCTGAGCTGTTCTGCGAAGCTTCCATAGAATAGCTACTCAAGAAAGATGAACCTGAACTTTGAAGCTGGCAAAGCCTTCACCAGTTTTCAAAGGAGCTTCCAGGAAGAAGAAAAAAATCAATACAGTTTTTAAATACTAGAAAGATGAGGCCCACATTGTATATCATCACAGGCAATCTAGAAATTCTAGTACAGCTTCTTTTCTTCAGCTGAAAGGAAAATGTAGAGTCTCTAAGCAAAATCTCAGAACACAGGATTCAGGCAAGAAAGATGTATACAAATATTTGTGGAGAAGAAGAGCAGGCTGCTAGTAGAGATGAACCAAACATTTACACAGAATGGCTAAAAGAGTTTGCAATTACTGTCATGTCACATTTTCTTTTTTTTGTCATGTGCTCCATTGTCTCCTTTTAGGTCAATCAAATTTCAGTAGGCTTCTGTTACCACATTTGGACTTGGTTTCAATTTGTTAGATACATCCTTGCAGAAGTGTAAGATGAGACAGTTTTGAAAGAAGATATTTTATTGCCAATGCAGTATTTCGGGATCCAAGCCACAGATCTCCTCCTAGCCACGATACAAATATATAGATACATGTGTATATACGTATATTACACATGCACAAATGCATACATTTATTTGCATATGTATATATAAAAATATATATTTTTAATATGTTGTTACACATACACACATGCATCTTTATAATGAAGTTCTAAGCAGAAAAATTTCACTGGATCAATAGCTAAAATAGATTATTATCAAAAGAGTTGAGAAGAGAGAGTGGGACATGAGAAAACAGCATTAGCAGCCACTTCCTGAATAATTCCCACAATTCAAGGGACATTCTTCAATAAAGCACCATCTCTTTGAAAGCAAACTCTGGGAGCCCCGCTGAAGTGAACACAAACCAGTTCAGAGCATCCCAGGGAAAGTCTAAGGAGAGAGGTCACAGCTGATCGGGAACCCACCCCCAGCTCTGCTGCTATTGCTTAAATGTCGCTCTGTGAATGAGCTGAGACTCACCAACAAGCCTGTTTTCCACCTCTATGAAATAATTAAATATGATACTATTAGCAACATCAATTAAGGCAGATAAAGTAATAGTCTAATTGAATGCTTGAGGAGGCTAATGGCTTTGCTTTCACTTGATAATGGATTGCACTCCTTACTCGTATGCTATAAAGCCAGACATGGGATCAATACTTCCTTCTGCTTGGAAAGTCTGCTTGCCTGGAGCATAATAGATATCTAATTTAAGATTCTTTGCTCAGGCTTTCTTCTCTTAATCAAGGAATAATATATCATTTTTTAAAAAGTACTTTTTTTAGAGGCATAATTTCCCCATCATTGCGTTTTAAGAAAGTTTTAAGTAACTTCCTCAGCTTTAATTCCATGGAAGCAAAAGGTCCATTTATCTTAGGACACATTCCAATGTGTAATTGGTAAAGGAGACTCTCCTGACCAGCTCAGCTGCAGGAACGTGTCCATATCTGGAGCCTTGTTCCCCCAGAAGGGCTCTTGAGGGACTGCAGAATGCAGAGTTTGCATGTTTACAATTAAATAAATTGTGGGGGAAAATCAATTTGGATCATTTCATTGTTTTTCTTGTCCAAGGAAGCATGTGGTTTTTTTCTTCCTCAAGGAAGCCTAAGGCAAACAAATTTTGTAGCATTTGAATCCTGAATCAACGCAAAGGAGAACTCTCAGCCCCAAAATGCATCAGGATACTGAATGCATCCCAGAAAAATATAGCTACTTCAATATAATTCAGAGCTCACATTTTCAAGGACAATAAATATATATTTGCTGTTGAGTGCTGGAGAAGTCTGTCATGAGCAACATAGAAAAACCTTTCAGGTTATTGTAGGACTTTTAAAAGAAATGAGTCGTGAAGAAAGAAATAGTGACCTTTGCTACATTTAACTGAAAAGATGCTTGTATTAACAGAGAGAGTAACCAAACAGACTAAATAGTTGGAAATGAGGTTTCAAAATGCTAAACAAATAATGGCATAATAAGATTTGCATTTAGCACTGAAATCTGTGAGTAGAATTAGCAAAGAACAGCTTTTTCAAGCTGCTGATTCTGCATTTACCAGAAAAATCAGAGCAAACCTGATCACAGGGAGTGAAGGTATGAACTTTATTAAGGATAAGACAAATCCAAGGTGTTTTAGGACACTGTCCTTTCCTCAGTGACAATATCATGGGTCTCTGGTGTGAGTCCCTCGTTACAAACCCTGTGGTGCCCAGCAGGGGATAGATCACACTCAGTGAGCTGGACACATGAGGAGGAGCAGTACAGAGCTGCTGCTGTTTCCAGGTGGGAGGCTTGAGGATGTGCTAAGGAGGTCTCTCAGACAAGCACTGCACAGCCAGAGCTGGATAAAACAGGAATCCCAGAGCAACCCCTCTGAGCAGAGAGACAAGCAGTTCCTCCAAGGAACCGCTGCTAAGGAGAGGGAGGCTGAGCTGTTTCGGGGACTGAAAGCAGTCACTGAGTTGAGGCAGTGGTTATAAATATTCTATATGGGGTTCCATAATGTCATTTAGCCACTGTTATCATGTCAAAGTTTGACTGGAAAACTGTGCACTTGAGACTAACATTATACGATCCAGAGACACCTGGAACAAACACTGAATGAAGCAGATCAAGTAGCTGGTCCCAGAGTGATTCCTCAAGACTCTTCAACCATACGCCTTTTACAGGTACGCAATGCAATATACATTTCAAATACATATTATTTAAAGCAGCCCCTTCAAATGACTCCCTTTGCTACTCTGAGGTGATGAGTCTGCATTATCAATCATTCTCCTGAGGAACTCCCAAGCCCTTTCTACCACTGCCTTGGGTCTGAAAAAGCTCCACCTCAGTGCTATCTATATTAAAGCAAGAGATTTAGCTCACAACTTGAAATACATGAAATGCATATAAATAACTTCTAACACATAAGAAGTAAATTAATCCAGAAACTTCGCTGTGAAGACTTTCCCATATAAAAAAAATGTGCTTTTACTGCATTACCTAGAATTATCCAGAAATTTCTGAAGTAAAGATTGGTTAAGAAAAAGGTTTCAAGTGTCGATACACAGCAGGTTGGCAACACTTTTTCAAATATAAATGACTATAGATATACCTTTCTAATACAAACATAGTAATCCCAGGAAATGCACACTGCTTGTACTGTTGCTTTTTACTTACGGACGACTCAAGAACTCCTTTAAAAGTCCTCTTAAACTCAAAAACAAGGTGCCTGTTAATTGAGAGGGAAACGCAGACAAAGAAGCCAGATAAAAAACCTGGCCTCACGAGCTCAGACATAACATTTCTGGTCTGCACATCCTGGAATGGACACTTGCAACACTATATCACATTTCTAAGAATACAAATGCTCTTGTCTCAGTGCAGAGAACTCTCCAGATTTAGAATGAGAGAAAAGAGGTACAAGCAGAACTATTTTATTGCCATTTAGCTCTTCCCATAGGTGCCCAAGTTCAAAAATTAGACCTTCAAAGCCTGTCTCTCCCCAGCCACTTCCTCAAAGTTCTTCAGCACATAAGGGTTTTTCAGTAAGCTCCCACGGTTTACTGAGACCTCTCTGATTTCTGCAGTCATGCTCTCAATCCAGGATTATTCTCCTTTCACAGTCCCTCTCTGCCTGTTCATGGCCTCCAGACACGTTGTATTAAGCCATTATAAATCAAAAGTGAAGGAGGTTTTATTTTTCCTCTGCCATCATCCCCCATTCCTCTCTGCACCCTGTCCAACAGCACACAGGCAAAACCATCCATCATATCAAAGTGTACATTTGTATTGTTCCTCCTTGAGGGAATTTCAGTTCCCTGCTCACTCCCTGCAGACACAGCATGAAAGGGAGGTTGGGCTTGCTTCTGCACTCGGGCTACCCTTTTAAACTGGAACCAGTTCAATATTGACTGTCAGATAGCAGAGTAAAGCACTCAAGACTGCCCAAACAGAAGGTAGGAAGCTCAGCGGGAAGGAGGTACAGACAAATTCTTAGTGTGCCTGAGTGAAGTGTCTAAGTGACAAACTGAGGTAAAATGAGAACCAACACCACTATCAGGGCTTACTCCATGAATATTTCTTCATAAAGACATATTGCAGAAAGCCTGGCTAAATGCATCCTTTGCCTACTTTGCACTTAGCATTCTCAAGACACCAGCTGCATGTCATCTGTGAAGCATCTTGTAATTCTAAAATTTAATTTGATAATCATTTCTGTTTCCTCTATTAACTCTAATGAAGGAGGCTCATTAATTTTCCAACAGGTACTGCTTATTTTATCAAGCTGATATGTCAAAGCATAGCAATGTAAGGAGGGCCTTCCCTCCTTCCCCAGGTCTGAAGAAATTTGCTCTGAAAGGCAATGTGCACACACTGGATTCAGTCCAGAGTCCAAGAACACTGTCAGACTTTGTAAAGCCTTGCAGAGTCATTACTGCTGGAACTGAAGACAACTGCACTTCCTCTGATACGTGCAAGGACATGAAGGTAGTGCTGTTATTCCTCTTACCCCTGACAGATGCATGAGTACTCAACAGAAAACATTAAGTCACTTCTGATGTCTTAGCACAAGACATATTTAAATGCTTAGGAGAAGACACCAAATAGCTCTTTATCTCTTGCATGTCCAAACTGTCTCCTGGTAGTTAAAAACACATACATGAATTCTGTCATTTCATTTCAGGTAATAAAACCGCCATCAACTAATCAGCCAAATCACAGGAATGTGGAACAGTGGCAAAAAGCTGAAGTGCACCAAAATCCCAGCTACTGGCAACACCACTGACAAGAGAGGCTGAATTTCCAGCAAAGAGCAAACAATGAGCTATGGCTGCATGCTGAAACAATAGAAATGTGTAAACCCCTGTAGTAAATCAGATGCTGCCAACAGCTTCAGAGGTTTTTATAGCAAAAAAACCATGCTAACAGGAGTTTTAAGCATATAAAATGGAGACTGAGAGAGCAACATACTTGAATGGGAAAGGCAAAAAAATCATCATGCTTCCTATAACTAGTTATGATTTCTCATTATACAAATGTGCCTTGAAGAGTCACATTAATGCAGGGTTATTACACCCAGTAACTACTGACCCCGGGGTCACAAATTAAAATCAACCAGATCTACAACTCTATTTAAATTATAATACACCTCTCATTTCATGGAGGAATCTCATCATGAAGATCATAACTGCAAATTGCCCACCACACACATTAGGCAGAAGTTGGATTTATTTTAAATTAAAAAGCAGCATTTCTTATACCCCACCAGCATACTATCAGTGTCATTAAAACATTTTGGAAAGCCCTAGTTTTAGTTTGCCTTCAACTTCTCTGTGGTAGAAAAATAAGTTACTTATTTGAATTAACATTCTTGATACATAATGTTAACTCTTTTCTGGCTTGTCTTTTCTCAGGTTATCAGAACAGTTAAATTTATCCTTCTACCATAAAATATCAGAAGAAATTTAAGACCGTGTTAAACATGGATTTGAAAAAAAAAAAAAAAATTGATCAGGTTAGGCTTCATTAAAGTTTATGGTGCAAGGAAAGTAACATATGCCTCCAAACAGGTTAATAAACTCATAAAAAAGATATTAATGGCACTGACCAAATGTAAACTGTTTGATAATCTGAAGCATGTCAAGACAGGTAGAACTTTTCCACAAGACTTGGCAATAACAGAATATTTCAGAGAACAAAATATTTCAGTTGGAAGAGACCCACAAGAATCATCTAGTCCGACTGCAATATATATCACCTGTAATTTTTATCCCAAAAGAGCTTAAAGTGTTTGTCTGACTTCATGCATAACAATCACTTAATCCACTGAAATACAGCAGCTAAATTAATCAGAGCTAGAATTGAAGAATAGGGATAAAAATTTGAGAGAACATTGTCATTGTTTAGAGTCTACAACATTTGTTAAAGGACACAAAAATTAACTATGGAAGAGCACTTAAAAAAAACCAAAGAGGAAAATAAGCACTAAAAATTAGATATGAAACTGAAGCAATATGCTCTGGACTTCAGCCTCAAAGCATTGGGAGTGAATCAGTGCTTAACAACTTCTGTGGATTATGTTTAATTTTTGGCAATCCAGTGAGACATTTTGCTAACAATGCACGTAAACAGAGCAGAGCAAAAATGTACTTTTTAACATTTAAATTTCCAGGAAATTCTTTTTCCATCTCTCTTCAGCCAAAACTGAAAAACATCTACTTGATACAGTAGTTTGACCCCTCAGAGTGTGCAGGGTGTGATCAATTTGTCTTATGCCATGTTAACAATTTTTTTTTAATATCAGTGCTAGAAGTGTCAAGGAAACATCATATCCTTGTCTAAGTTTTTACGGCAGAAAATGAGAGTGAAGTACAAAAAAATTCAACATAAACCATAAATATTATGAACCTCAGCCAAGTTCAACTATATGGGTGAAATTCTGTTCTCAAAGTACCAAATAATTCTGAACAAATGCTAATGGAGAATGAACCATCAAGAACTATTAGCTCAATCCATTTCTGCACAGGGAATTTTTTGTGAATTGCCCTGTGTTGCCTTGGACAAAGGTAGAGAATAGATTTCTCACTTTGAGCAGTCAGCCTTTACAGTGAAGGGCTACCAACAGGAACAGAAACCCCCTCCTGTCAAACCCCTTTCCACACAGCAAACAGCATTGTCCAGAATTTCACTGCAGCAGCCCCTTGCCAGCAAAGCACAGGTTACAGGCTCACTGCAGAACAGCCATTAGTGAAAGGCAGAACCAGACAGGGCTGATTAATAGGGACGAACTGGAGTGGCACTGGGAAATAAAGAGGGACACAGATCATCGTGATGGACAGCTGACATGTACGCAGGAGAGTCACTGCCAGGATTAGTACAGCTTAAAAAGGTGTTTGAAAGGACGACGTACTCGTTTCCAGAAATTTTTGTCACATACAATGTGGGGTCAAGATGGTGAAAAAGTATACAGAAGTGTATTTAATGAAAATGGACCTAGGCAGAATCCAACCTCTGGGTAAAGGACAATATGAAAAGCGGAAAGGGAAGCAAGGTCCTCTGAAGGTCAAGTTCAAATGTTAGATAGGAAAGAAAATTGCAAGCCTGCAGAGGAATAAAAAGCAAAGTTAAAAATTATCAGAACCACCAGCAGTACACAATCTTTTGGCAGTATTCTCAAATCAAACATGAATTTGCTACAAAAATTGGGACATTAAGCTTTGAAAGTCTGTTCAGGGAGCAATAGAGCAGAACAACATCTTAAAGATGCTTTGGAGAAAGAATCTGTAATGGTTAGAGGCACCTGAAAAGACTAAGTCAAAGCAACTCAAGATAACCTGATAATGGAATCACAGACAGAGCATGAGAGAAGGCAGGCAGTGACAGTATCCCTCAGAGAAAAGGGCAGAAATCCTAGTCATTCTGGATTTAATGGCAAAGGGATGGGCAGTGGGGTGGACAGATCGAGATGTTAGATCAGAGAGAAAACAATTCTGAAAGAGAGCTGTATCCAAGGGGTGTTCACACAAAGGAAATTATGTCCACATATTCACAGCAATTCTTTAAGGTTTTCCCAGAGCTATGATTCTAACTCCGTTCACAGGCACCAACACCCGCCTACAAAACATGACATTTTGAGAGACTGAAATGATCTGAGCACTGCATTTCCTTTTCAGATGGCTCATACTCCTCATATACGTCTCTGGCTATGACAGCACCAAGGAAGGAAGGACATGGACATCTAATTTCTAGGCCCTCTACATAAAATACGCTCCCAGAGCTACAGCCCACAACGGCACCAGGTCTTCTTTATTGTTCAGATTTGGTAAACACCAAACACACTCTGCAGACTGTGGTAGTTTCGCCTAAAATACAACATTCTGCACAAGCCTTGAAAGCTTTCTACTGAGCTCAGAAGCTGTGTTTTCACATGGATGTCAAACCAGCACAAATACCCTTCACTCAGAAAGTTCAAGATTCTCAAGGATATATTTTCAAGAACTCAAACCATCCTGATAACCAGTGTTGATTATGGTGATCTGTTTTCTTGTTTAATTTCCTGTACTCTGAAACCGTTGCACAAACCTCGCCTGTATGTTTGAACATGTTTGGGTTTTAACCTTGAAGATCTGTGATGATTTTAGGCAAAGCTTACAGCCAATAGAATGTCCTCCTCAAGTCTATTTCCAAATATATAACATTTATATCTTTGCTCAACAGAAGCACCAGAAAACCACACACTCTCCTTGTACGAAGGCATGACACCACACATGCAGAAACTACCCTAAGTCACAGGAATAATATTCCCTTCTAGTATTTCCCAGTGTCAAAGCTTAAAAAAAAAACACAAAGCAAATCACAATATGTAGCCTGTTTGTCCCTAAGAACACCCATAAATTCTTTCTCACCGGATTTTGTTCCCATCTCAGCTGGAAGCATCCCTTTCGCTTTTTATTTTCCTCCAGCTTTATCACGGGATGACAACAGGAAGAAGGCTCTGATCTCTGCTAAAGTATCAGGCAGACAAGTACTCAAAGTGTACAGGTGAAACATAATTCTTACAGTGCTTGGGGTTGGGTTGATGGCTGGTTTTTTTCCTTTGGGCGTTGCTGGGTTTTTTCTGGGGTGGGTTTTTTTGTTTCATTTTTGCCTTTTTTTAAAAATCCAGTTCTTCACATTCACATATTTGTGGTAGTGATTTTTAGGAAATTTCAGTGAGTTTGTTTGAATTTTTCCAAAGTTATTTAGTTAGGTAAGTAAGCAGTCAAACGCAGGTTTCAGCAAGGTAAATGCTTTAGCTGAACACCCAGACAAGATTTCCTAAGTGTGTTTCCTGTGCAAATACTTAACATAAGGAAGCCCACACAGACCAAGTCGGTTTCTCTGCCAGGCTTTATCCACACTGCATGACTGAAGGCGGAACCTTCAAGAGTACAAGATAATACCAAGATTTATTCTATTTTGCTGCATATTTGCTTTTCATAATTTCCACTGTTGAACCAGCTAGACTGCTAACCTAGAGAAATACCTTGCTTGGCTGGATATACCCAAATATTTGTGTTTCTGGTTTTAGGCAGCAATGTTTCCAGTTTACAACCAACATAGCAGGCAGCTGACTAGAAAGGCTCAATTAGTACAAATGTTATGGTCAAAGATTATCAATAAAGCCAATGCTTCAGAGTTCTGCAGATTGCTGTTGTTTGCATCAATATTCACTGGGCAACACGAAGTTCACGCTAAGACCAACTAAGAAAACTCAGATATTACATACTTTGCTGTTTATAACCTAGTCTAATTACTTAAATGGAACTTTAACTGTATTCATGATCAAATGTCTTGTCAGTAACAACCAGGGCATCAAATTCAGTTTTATTTTCTCTAGAGCAGTGGCAGTGAGCTGTTTCAATTATAGTGAAATTGTTTTGTCAGCACATTGTTTAAAAGAGCAATAGGGCTGTGCTGTACAAAAATACAGATACCGCTTACTGTGACTTACTGAAAAAGAGAACTTGCATAACCTGCTAATCTCTTCAGAGTGCTCAGTACTATAAATATGTCAAACCCCCTGAAATCTCCATATTAAAGTATTTGAGAAGGTAGAATGTGAGTAGAAGACATTCACTTGGATCAAATTACTATGAAGAGCCTTTGGAGCTACTTTTTACAATGTCATTCAATGAAAAGCTAAGAGAGATTTTTATCTTTCCATGATTACTAGATCATTACATTTAATAAATGTAATGCTGTTTAACACTATTGTAAAAGAAATGTACTTTTCCAATGGCCTGAGTCATCTTTTGCCTTCAACCTCCTCTTCAAAACACCACTTGCTTTGGACTGACCATTAAGTTGTGATTTAATCTATAAATAGTTGAGAGGAAAAAAAGCTCTGTTCCCAGTCAAAAAACAAGCAAGTTTTTACACTGAAAAAATGCAAACCTATCCTGTAATGCTCCCTAATCTATAAATAATTAGATCTCAAGTGCTTTCTAAAGGTCAGAGATACTATCTTTTCCCTCCTGAGAGATAAACCAAGGCTGTAGCAGAGCAATGTGGCCTCTCCAGATCCACCCCGTCAGTGACAGACAAAAACAAAATCAGGTCTCCAGAGGTCCAATGGACTGCTCTACTTGCCACCTTCTTCATACACCGGATGTACCTCAGGTATGTTTGTGGCTTCAGAGAGATTAAAGGAGTCAGCTTTGACTCATGTAACTTTCAGATTAAATGGAGCATGTGAATTAAATGGAATAACTAAAACATTTTGAACATGTAATATGAAGCAGTGATTTTAAACTCTTAAGAGATGGAAAAAATGGCAGGTGAATTTTTGTGCTCACAGTTAGGCAGAGACCTAGCTGAAGAAATTGAGTTTGTAACTGAATGCATATGAACACAATGATGCATACTCTTAATCATCTCTTGAAAACACCTGATTTCATTTAAAGCAACACTCTTTATTCCTCTTGGTTTTTGCTTGTTTTGAATATTCAGAAGCACACCACCTTTCCAGTTCCCTGCACTTACCCTGACCCTCTCAAATCTGACTGGAAATGTCACTTAAAGCATAAGCAGGCCAGGTCCTCAGAGCATTCATTTTTCACTCACTGCTTGAATTTAAAACCAGCCTTCTCATTTGCAAATTTTTAATTAGATTAACAGGTTTTTTTTTCCTTTGGACACAGAACTCTTCATGAATTAGCTTGGTTACAGCTTCCTCTATAAATTTAACAATTACATCGGTGGCTGGAACTGGACGATCTTTAAGGCTCCAATACTCATCAAGTCCATTTCTGTCATGACTATCACATTGTACTTTCTAAAACACATTTAGCTATGGCTTGGAGATCTTTGAACTCCTGAGACAGTTTAAAAGAAGCAAGCTCCAGGGCAAATATGGATCATCTAAGGAAAATAAGGTCTGAAATCAGCTGTCAAAAAATATGACAGAATTCCAGCAGAAATTTCTGTATTTCAAATATTTCATAAAGTTGCAAAAAATAATTTTCCAGCAGGTCATCTGCAGAAAATGTTGTTATAGTAGTACCAGAATACCAGAATATGCTGATTGAAATGAATTCTTTTTTTACAAAAAGGAAAAATCAAAATGCAGAACTCAGACTTTTACTATCTCATTTTAAGCTTTCCTTTTCCTCATTTCAAATTCCCTTGTTCCATTTATCTTTAGTCCTCTTGTATGCGTTGATATGAATTATTCAATTGCAGTGAAAAATAATGTTTTCCAAAGTTCATTTGATTATTTGAGCCTTTCCTTGAAATATTTTGAAACTTTGATTTTTCACTATGCTTCAGACTGAAAACACTAAATTGCTTGAAAATTTCCCTGTTATTTTTCCAGCCCATGAAATAAGAAAATTATCACTGGGGAAAAAGCAAGGATATTCCCTCAACCTGCAAAAAATCAAAGAAACAGTGTAGAAACAAACCATTTCAAAATAATACCTACGTGGTTTTCTAGCATGATGAAAACACCAGATTAGGAAGGTACAGCCCTCCCATGAGGTCATGAAGTTAAAGTAGAAGCCAATAACATTTTGTGTTCATGTGTGATCTTCAATATCGAATGGCCCCTCATGTTGTGTCAGGTTAGGAGGTTCACCCAAAAAGCACTGCTCGATAAAATGATGTGAGGAGCTCTACTATAGGGTTTGACCTCACATAGCTTAAGGGCAGATGCCAGTGAAGCACTGTCACCAGCTGAGGTGAAAATTCACCTCATTTCCTTAACAAACCAACCTGATCTACATCCTTTTTTTTTCCTGGAGCTGTGTAAGATGTCAAGATCTGACCTACTCTGAACCAGCTCGCTGAGGGACAGAGCGCCATTTTTTCTTACTGCAACTTTCATCTCTGAGATGAGGAAACAACCACTAGGGATGTCAGTTTTATGGCATGTCCTGGAATGATTTGAGACGGGAAGCACCTTTTCTGAGATGAAAAGGCAGTTTTCTACTGAGTGTCCGAGGCCAGCTAAAGGAAAAGGGTTATTAGCACAATAAAAATCATGAATGGTTCACCACCATATTCCAAAGTCAGAAACAGCATCCAGATTTATGAGCTATAAATGTTCTTGGAGTCAAAGGAAATCCAGCACCCTTTGACTCTGTCCCTATCACTCCACTTTTTCTTCTGGGAAAATACGTAATAGAAATAAAATGCATAAATGGGTATGGAAAGGCTGGAGTTGCCCTTCCTTTTCATGTAGGGTTTGCGGATGGGTATCTACATCACAGAAAAGTGTCGTCGTTAATTATTATCAGCCAGTACAGCTACCACCATGATCTGGCAATTTCTCACACCCCAAAGTCCATCCATTCACCCCAAGCAAAGTTCTTGACAGAAACACCCAGCTTATACTAAGAAAATTGGCATATGCAGTCTGACTTCTCTAGGAGTTTAGCTCAAGCTGATTTAGGGCCACCTGGATATCCCTGTCAGCTCCCTTGCTGATGAGAATTGCCAAATTAAGCTCTTCCCTTCAATTGTCACGAGTGCCTTATTTCATCTGCAGCCTTGATTGCCCCCTTAAAGTACACCAGGGAAGTACTTGCTATGCACATCAAGCAGGAAGATGGAAGAGTGCAAAACACAGATCTAGAGTGATTATCCAAAAATCAGACTGCTGAGAAATGAAGCACAATATCAGTTAAAGTGTCACTAAAACAGAGTTATGAGTACAGTCAGGTAAAATACTCGATAATTGCTTATAATTTTCAGTGTTTGGAAAACAATTTCCGGGCCAGATGTTTTCACATTGTATTAGATGTTTCACTCCCTGTCAAGAGTTGTACATTTTCCCTAGTTTATGATTCAAGGTGTTAATCATATTCAGTCTTTCAAGATGATTACCTGGTAACATTAACATACAAATGTACAGTGATTATCTCTGCTTTTCAGAATTCTTTGCATTTTGCACAAGGAAAACAAATAATAAAAGAAATAAATCAGTCTCCTTCAACTTGCATGATGCCTATTACAAAATGAAATTACTATGAATTCAGAGTCTATGAAAATTAGGTATTAATCAACTTCAAAGCACAGAAAACTTTCACCTAAGCTTGAAAGTAGCAGCACAGAGTTAGAATCTTTCAATAGGCTGGAACTGACAGGCATTACTGCCTCATAAAACAAACACATTCCTCACCTCCAGCAATCATACAGTGCTTTCATATCCTATTGATAAGACTAACCAAGTGCTGAGTATCTGCAGCCATTTCTGCCTGAGGAATATACACCAATTTACAGTATACTATCATAAAAAATTAGGATACTATTTCAGAGTGTAGAGGAAAATACTATCAAATATCCAGGCTTCTATCGTGAAACAGTAAAAACTATGTAGCAAAACTGGGTCATGTTCAACACCATCTGAATCTAAAAAAAATACAGGTTATTTACACAGGAACTTGATAAAGGCAGTATGATGGGAATACATCTCCAGCTCCCACTGATTTCCCTGAAGTTCCATGAAGTATCTAATTTTGTTCCTAGTGGATTAATACATTTTTTCTATGTCTGAATTCATCATGTCCTGCTGCTTAAAGCAAACAGGGACCATCACAGCAACAGTTCTGTGCAGTCACTGCTAGACACATTTATGCAAGACTTGAATTTTGAACCCTTGTCTTGTCAGATTCCTTAATGAGTTCATAAAATAAACTTTAATGTGCATAGTACATTGTCCTGTAACTATGAGATATCCAAATGGCTCATGACAGGTATTCAGAGGGATAGAGCACAAGTCTCC
Organism: Corvus cornix cornix; assembly: GCF_000738735.6. Taxonomy (NCBI): domain Eukaryota; kingdom Metazoa; phylum Chordata; class Aves; order Passeriformes; family Corvidae; genus Corvus; species Corvus cornix. Next base: position 2,667,222 of record NC_046334.1, on the reverse strand, counting down.
TTCCTTCCCAGCAGGAACCAGTGGTGAATACAAGGGACCACAGCCTAGGCAGGAACACCAGATGTAGATTTACACACACCCCCTCTAACGGGGCGTAATGCTGGCTAATTCCTGGTGCTATGCTCTGCCCATTGCTCTTGCTTCTGTTTTTCTGTTGGGCCTTTCATGTTACACCATCAAGGCTGAGTGATTTAAAATAAAATAAATCCGATTAATCTTTCAATCACTTCATTTTTATTTCTTTATCCTTTGCTCTCATAGTTGATACTGCCCCGGTCCTTTTGACCCCTCCACAGTTCTGGCAATGAAAGATATTATTTTCAAAGAATATGGGAGAAAAAGCCAGAGGGAAACATCAATGCACCCACATTTCCCTTTGTTTTTCTTCCCTAAACTCATACATATTTGTACTGCAGTCCAGCAAACAGCTTCTCTTATCAGGCAGGAGCCAGGATCACCTATTTCAGAGTTTTCCAGTATTATCAAAACACCTGGATTCAAAAACAGAAGTGATAAATCATCAAAAGCAGCAAATGAAGAGAAATGTTTCTCTAGGTTCATGAGAAAAAATATAAATGGGAAAGTTTGTATCAACTCCATTATAAATGAGTTGCAGCATTTTGCCAATAATTTATTAGTCCTGATTTCACTATGATGACAGTGCATCTCACTCCTGCTCATTTTAGTGCTATTATACAGTTTGCTTCTTCACACTGAATGATATCTTCCTTTGCAAGCAATGCCAACTTGACTGCCAAGCCAGACTTCAAGCTCCAATGGCACTGATGACTCCATGATTTTCAGGGTGAGGTGCCAACAGTGTCATCTACAAGTTCCAAAAAACCAAACCTCTGCCTGAATCACTCTCCTGTTCTCCAGTTCCAGGCTGGTTCTCAGAAGTTTAGGTAAATTCCTGGTACTTTTGGCCATTTGCTAGTAATTTGCATGAAGACAGGATGTCACTTTAAATTTTGCACCTCAGAGCCTCATTAAACATAGAATATGCTACTGAAAGAAATCCCATAAAGACAGTAAGAGCCAAAAGAATGAATCCTGCATTTCATTCAAGCCACAGGCAAAAGGATTACAAACTTCATGATGTGAAATGATGTCTGCACAGAGCAGCAATGACAATTAAGACCTGGGCAAGGGATTTATATGTGACGGGCACAGTGATGACTGTCTAATGTCTTCAAGCCTACATTCTTAATACACTTCTGCATTTAATATTAATTTTACTTTTCTCTATATTGATTCCATAATTTATCTATATACATTTGATTTTATTTTTCTTCAATTTTTTAAAGTCTAGCTAAAAAATAAAACCTATGCAGAAATTACACCAAGCTTTGCCCCCAGCGACTCACCAAAATCCCTCAACCATTTAAGAAAAAGTACTCAAAAGCTTATCAGTCCACAGCATGTTCTTTCCTTGACATATGGGCTTTTAAACTTTCTCTGGTGCACACCAGTGTGGTCTACTGAGTTATTACCTTACAGACTGCATTTTCAAAGGAGACTAACTTTTGCTTGGCCATAAGGCTTGTAGATTGACAAGGGGGGAAAAAAATCACACAGTGCTTTAAGGGCACAAGCCCCCATCACTACCTTTCCCAAACCTTGTTTACTCTTCCTGTGTGAGTTATTAGAGGTAAATTAGCATCCAAGGAAAAGCTTGAAAGATTTTTTTTTTTTTATAAAGGTACCTCAAAAGAAGAGCCAGTAGCCCAGCATGTATTCCTCATTTTCCACCTCATGATCTGCATTATGCATCTTTTATTCCCTCTGACTTTTCTTTAGCTAAGAGCAATATTATGTAATAAAACTGGAGGCAAACCATCTTTAACTACCTCAGTTTTAAAGGAATAATTACTTTAGCACAGAATTTGACTTAGAATTTCAAGCACATGAATCTATGTTTACACACACTGTTTTTCAAGATATTTTTCTGTTAAAACTTTAATGATTATTTAGAAATAATGAAGCAAAGTGAGTGTTATTTCTGGAAAGTTAGCCATCTTTCAACACTAGCTAAGAGAAAGTCCCAACAAATGGAACTGTTTGAGGAGTAATTAATGCACTTGATGTCTATTTTTATTGTAGGACTACATGATTAATGAGCTGTCATAGTCTTAAGGCATTCCCTGGCATGTTTCTGTAAGCTTGTTCAGATAATAAGCCTTAAGAGATGAATGAAGCATGTCCTGCCAGATCTGCTGGGATGATTTCCTTGTACGATAACCGGGGGACATGAAGTATCTCAGCTATTCCTAAAATATAATCTGTCTGCTCATTAATCAAATCCTGTCTCACGCTGTGTGAGTGCCATGACGAAGAAGAGAAGCACATGACAATAATGCACACACAGGGTCAAACAATCTGGATTCTTCAGTTGTGTGGGCTTCCCCAGGAGAAGGAAAGGTGTACACAAGACGTTGTCAGCTCTGAGAGAACTGGTCCACAGGGCACAGTGTGCAATGACCATCACACCACAGATAAAGTCAGAGAAAGCAAACAATACTTGCCTTAATCTGATGAATCATTTTCCAGGATCTCTGGGAGCAGGACTTCTGTCAGGACACAACATAGGCCTCCAATCATTGCCCTTTCATGTGGGCTTACCTCAGAAAGAGTACTTGCAGAGAGGACATTGTGCGATCACCGCTCAAGGACTTCCTGGAAAAGGAATTGTTCTGAGGAGTAAGTTTTCCTCTGTAAAGCAGGATCAGGTGGTCAGCTGGTTACTCTTGGCAGGTTTTTCTGCAGAGACAGAAAGTCAAGAGGTCACTAGAAAGTATTTTTAAGAGAGAGGTATTCTATAGTGAACACAGCGTACTTTTAAAGCCTCTTTGCCTAATTTGTGGGTGGTGGTGTAGTGTTCTGGTTGATTTTTTTCTGTTTGTCTTTCCTCAAAAAAATAATCTGAATTATGACTTCCCTGACTCTGAGATATTGCATCTAAAGCCACAGGGACAGAAGGCACTGCCCACTAGTCTTTGCTATCCTAAGTTATTTGGCAAATTCCTGAAATGCACCTGCTGATATTAGGAAATTATTTGGATGACTTTAAACAAGGGTGGAGCTAGACACACTGAGAGCTAAAAATTGTACCCTGATGCTCCCTCTGTATCTACTAACTGCAGTAGAAACAGTGCAGCAGAGAAGCCACCCCAGCATCTATAATAATAGCTCTGGGTTGTTCATCACTAACACCAGCAACAAATGCAAAATTACCAATTAGAAGTGAAGCCCTATCACCTCCTGGGTTTCTTTTCTGTGCTGTCACGAGCAGAGCTTTAGACTCTCTGAACAAAAAGGATAGCTTGCAATACAAGCTGTAAAATTTCACATCACTGTCATATCGAATGAATTTAGAGAGAAGCATCTCCGGATTGCAGAGTACTGTGAGAAAGTTGCCAGGAAACAAAGTATTCCTCCTTTTTTCTCTTATGTTTCTCTAACCTAATTTTCCTTTCTCTGTTCCTATTCATCAGATGCAATGGCTTGTCCATCTTATTTTGTACTATAGTATTTTGACAGACTAAAGGTTTTCGATAGTCAGATGGTAACTAGGTTTACTAGTTTTCAATTGCAAAAGAAAATAAATCCCAAAACAGCCAGCATTTCTTGTAACTTATCTCTTTTTATTCTATTTCTTTTATTTACCAAGCATAAAACAAAGACCAAAACTAGATTAAGATAATTTTCACAGTTTGTTCCATCAGAGCAACACCAAGTCATGATGCTTTCTCTGAGTTCCTAAATACCTAGAAGACAGGATTTGGTTTTTATGATTTGTTGTTGTTGTTTAGGGTGTTTTTCAAATAAGAATTAAAATCTGAAGGATTCATTTGAACAAAGAGGTCTTCAAAACAGAAACAATTATTGAAAGGTTAGCTGCAGAGAATCCTGATAAAGATCAGGAAAACTGGATGCAATGATTATAGCTCACCTCTTTACTGAAATCTAAGGCCAGAAAGAAAAAAATCTTCTAATCAGACTGTTATTTTTGCAACAAAACCATCCTATGTTGGTGCTTATTAAACAGCAAAGTCTGTCCACACCAATTGAATGAAATAAATTTCTAATACCTGAAGAAATAAAAAGAGGACAGGGGAAATATCTTCCTATTAATTTTTCACCTAATTGGAGGGGATAAGCTCTACTAGAAACATTTTCGCAGTAACAGGTATGGCTTAGTACATAATTTATTATGATGCAAGGGAATGCACATCTAAGTTTACAACAAGAATTAAGTCCAATATTATCGGATAATTAATGTGACATTGACAAAGCAGCTTGCTGTATGCATGTATGCATACATTACTTGGCAAGCCTGAAATATATTTGTCCTTTCCCGATAACCAGCTGTGCAATAAATCACAGAAGCATTTTTGTACAATTCTGCAAACTGGAACTTAAGGACGGACAGCATTAAATCAGGTAATTGCTAGCTCCCAGGATCCATGCAATTTTTCTGAACTGGCCATGGCCCCGACTGGAATTTCACCACGGTAGGTGCCTAGGCCGAAACACAGCAAAACATGGCACCATACAGGTTACCACAAAGAAAATTCCCTCTATCCAGCCCAAACCAGTACAACCCCATACACACATGATGGCAATACCTATCAAACAAGGTGGTTTCAGTTCTGAAACCGGAATAGATAGCAAAGACCTCCCAGAACAAGAGAGAGAGTTTAAAGAAAATCAACCTCTCCTTTACTCAAGAATTTTTGCTGAATTCTTCTACACTAATCCTCTCACACCTGCCTAAAATGACAGATTTTGAGGGACTTTTTTTTTTTTTTGTGGGGGAGAAATAATGCTCTGCAGTCTGAAAAAGAGAACATGAAAACAAGTACATGAACACATTGCTTTCTTTTTGGAATTTGCACATGACTTTTCAGTAGGCTGCCTTCTTTGTCAGACTGAAAAAGTAGTGAGGTGCCAGAGTCTTAGGAAGTTTTTAAAAAAATAAAACCAACAAAGTAAACCAAAGCATTTGCCAGAAAACAAAACAAACTGTATCATTTCAAGAGGGTAAAATAAGGTAAATCTGTCTGGGGTGGATGCTATGAGAACACTGTTTCTGTCACTCCTCAGAGCAGGGTTAATCAGGACTTGCCACCAGAATTCACTTCTCAATCAGTACTAATGTGCTACGTGCAACACAGACCATTACGAGGAGCATACACAAATGCTGGAGAATATCACAGAGCTCCTCTGTCAAGCTGCCTGGAAGGGTCACATGTTGTTTTGCTTTGAGCAAGTTCATATAAAGTCTGCTCTTAAGAAAGTAAAAGTTTAAGAGTGCTCGTGGTTGCTGTGCTCCGCTAAGGTTCAGTTCTGCCGTACAGAAACACACGCTGTGCAGAAGGTAAAACTGAGTTTATCACATGTTGTATCTCCTTGAACTACCCCAGAAAAACCACTGACACCACAAGTTTTGTTTCTGGTGCCATGTGCCCGAGCACAGGAAGCCCAGGGCTCGATGCCAAACAGGAAGCGGTGCCTCGTAGCACGAACGGAGCCGCGCAGCTCCACAGAGCCCCTGCGCCGCGGGTAATTAAGGAGCTGGCAGTAATTGAAAATAGCCCTGCTTCTCCCACAGTAAGTACCCTGCATTACTGCTTGATGTATGGCAGCTACTGACAGATGACAGAATAATTTGTCTTGTATTCAACTCCAGTGCTGAATTATTGGAAGTTGGAGTTGTCTGTGGCCTAGAGGGAGACATTGTGCTGGAGTTTCATTTGCTGTTATTGAAGGCAAGAGGTTTATAAAAGTTAATGAAATACAGCCAGCAAAGAGACTGCAGAGGGTCTCAATCTCAGCAGCAGCACGCAGATGCCTCTTGCTATTACACAGGGCAGAAAAAAGGCATCAGTCTTTCCAAGCTATGATACGAAAAAAAATATTTAACATTTTCACTGGAACTGCTATTTTTCTATCATTTGACTAACTCCTAGAACTGTTAATTTTCCTGTCATTTCCTTAATATTTTAAGTCATGCACAGCAATCTTATAGAACAGACTCTAAAATGAAGAGAGCAGTCCAATGCTATTAAATATTTTCATGCTTTAAGAGACTGTCTCAAGCAGCCTACAATTAGTACTACAATTAGTACACTTCAAAGTCCGCAATTAAAGATGTGTCCTGCACTAGCCAGTTGTTAGGGAGATGGTCTTTACCTAATGAACAAGTTGCATATGGACTCTGACTACAAAAAGTGCAAATAATTTCCAAAAAACTTTCTGACAGTTAAAAATTTAATCCTATATGAGGCATACAAACTCATATAATCCTAGTGTAAGATGAAAAGCACTTTGACAGAAAAAAAAATTAACATTACTTTAGAGCCATCACTGAAGGACTTAGCACCTGTTTACATGGCTTGGTTGTGTGGGTTTAAAATAAATCTCACTAATACTTGGGGAAAAATCATGATGCTATTTGCTTTCTGGGATATAAAAAGAGATTAAAATGTCAGGAAAAGCATCAAGTTTTCTAAGATGCACTATTTACTGATAATGGCTAAATAACTTTCTTTCATTACAAAGGAAAATGATTCTGTAGCAAAATATCCATGGATATCTACTCTGATGAACTCCATCTTTAAAGCAAGCAATGTTTTTCCACTAGAATAACTTGAGGGAAAGAACTGCTCACACTTTTCTCTTTTAAATGAAACAAAGGCAAAAATATTGACCTTGAATGTCACTTTTATTACAGCAGCTCCTTCAGCTTTGTCATAAAGCTCCAAGGTTACCAGTGCTCTGGAACCCAATTACACACTACATCACCACCAGCGCTATTCTGGCTGCTGAACCATTTTCTGAGCTGGGCAGGGAAACATCAGGCAGGCTCCACAACAGTTTCTCAATGCTTTGCCTATAAAAACTAGAAGCCTGTCTCTATAATATCAAAGCTGCAAACTGAGAAGTGATTCAGGAACGATCCTTCCCTACAGGGCACAAAGACCTTTCTCTTCACCTGAGCTCTCTCTCCATAAATCTTCACACTCTGCCTCTTCTACAAGTACCACAGCAGAGCTCCTGCTGGAACACCACCTAACCCCCTTTCCATCCCCTGCAGCTGATTTTCTAGGGAAGCTGAATGTTGCAGTAACTCTTGTTCTGCTTTTGATCATCTCAGTGAGAGAGGCAAATGAATAAACAGAAAAAAATAATGAAAATACAGGAACAGGTGTATGAGGCCAAGGGGGACAACAGAACTGCTCGAAAGACCTAAGCGAGGTGAGAGGAAGGGAGAGCGAGTGGGTTGGAGGGAGGGGAAGGAAGTGGCTGAGCAGCACTGCAGGTAAAGCTTTCCTGTTGCTTTTGATTTCTGCTGTGAGCAAAGCTTCTCTCCAGTTAAAGAAAATGAGCTTTTTCAAACTACTACAGAATAAAGCCCTACCCACATAACCCCCTGAACTTCTCATTCTTCCCTGGGTGAGCTCGTAATTCCACTGCAGCCAAATACTGCTGTAAGCACCCTCCAGTCAAAAACCCTTATTGATATACATACATAAAAACAGTCCCGTATTTTCAAATATATTTACAGGTCCCTTCAGTTTTTCTTCAGCATTAATAGCAGTGAGATATCAAGCATTATGGGTTTTAACTTGAAGGCTTCTGTATGTCTGAGTAGGCACACTCTTACCTTTAACAAATTGGAGGCTGTTCCTCACCTGATAACATTAGGCCTTAAGCCAGGATGAGAATTTTCTTTGCTAAGAACTTCCGAGGCAAACAAGCTTTATATAACTTACAGGACTTGCAGAAAGTTAACAGTATATTCAGAGCAGAAAGAAGTGAAAATTTTTCTACTGAAAAATGATGTAGGAACAAAAAAACCCTTGAAGAATAACTTTGATGTTCTATCAACTATTTTCTTTCATAATTACGCTGTACTGCAGATTCATTCAGTACATACCAGCTACTCGTTGCTCTGTGGAAATGTAATCCTATTCCCACCAAGTAAAACAGATTTTTTTCCCAAGAATAAGCAGGATTGCACCCTTGCAATCACATTCCCAAGAGTTACCAATGCACATTAAGCACTCTTGTTAGAAGTAGTTTTATCAGTATGTCATTTCATAAAAGACTAAGTGCTATATAAATCCCTGGAAATGATTGTGTTAAACATTTTAATACTCTCTATACTCCATTTTCACTACAGTGAAGAATGTTGCATGCATATTTGCCCAAAGTCTTCTGCCTGAAGATGCTCACTAGTTCTGCACTGGTAGAGAAACATGCTCAGGTTTCTGAAAAAAATGTCTCTCCTTAAAGCTTAAAGCATTTTCTTCTTCATTCTTGTTCTTTCTTTCACATACTGTCTCTATAAAGTACTTGCTTTTATGCTGCTCTCTAATCTTGTTCAAGCATTTGAACAAGTTGATTTGGAGGAAGTTTAGGGGTTTCTTTGTTTCTTTCTTTGAACAGTTTGTTGTATTTTTTTAGAAAATTTGTTTAGTGGTTTGGGGTTTTTTTTGTGTGTTTTTCTTTGTTTATTTGGTTTTCCTTCTACTATGCCATATTTGGATTATTTATTCCAAATTATCTAGTTTCTCTTTTCTCACGTTTTCCCTTTTTTTTCTATCCATGGAACCAGACTGTCTTCATATTTTCCAAATGCCACAATAGAAGCTCTGAAATCATGGGTGACTCCTGTGGAAGCTTTTGTACAACTGTAGCGAATTTTGTTTGCCCTGAAGAATACTTTGTTAAAAATTCTGAAGGTTAGAACGTGCTCAAAGCTGATGTGATGTTCAGTTTTTTTTTTCTGCTAAGCCAAGCGCAAAAACATTGAAATGCTTTTCAGATTATCGAGAAAACTGATAGTCTTCAACAAGCAAGACTCACCTTTCAGAACCTCACATTGAAAAAAGCTCTACAGGATACCTACCCCTTTAACCTCACTTCAAAAACAGGAAAAACAAGAAACAAAACAAAAAACCTTACTTCAAAGGCAGAAACACAGAACACAGCTTTTCTGTTCTTCTAAAAATGACATAGGAAAACATGATATGCACGCAAATTTGCATACATGTCATCAACCAGACACTGTACACTGAACCAAGAGTAGCTTCTCAGCCATGCACAAGGGATAAGGTTAATCCTATGTTCCTCATTTAATCTCATTCCAAACTCTATGCTGATGTGTAACTGTGGACATCAATAGGAAAACCAGAAGAAACCTCACAGGAAAGACAGCAAAATAGGCAATAAAAAATAATAATAACAAAAAAATGTTTTTATTTAATGACCCCAGCCTTTGGGACTGCCAAGCAATTTGTCCCATTCCACCTCTGCCCTGCACCTGAAGGAGTTGTTGAAGGGGAATGTTTGGTGTACCATCCCTGTACACAAGGATGGGAGGGCAAGGGTTTCAGCTGGAGCACTCACTGCTCCCTGTGGCTAATACTGACTGACACTTCTCAGTGCTTGCTGTCGATGATAGTTTTGCAAAAGCTAAACTGGTTGGAGTGTAATAGTCCATGCTCGACAAGTGCCTCAGGCCAGTATTTCAGCTGGAAGTTCCTGCTAGAACAGCCTGTCATTTTCAAGAAACATTATATTTTTCTCTTCACCTTCTCTGCCTTTCTCCCCACCCTGGAAGACTTTGTTTCATCCATACTGAAATACAGCTATTTTTATTCAGCTATCAACAGATTTCCATACACAAGCTCAAGGCACTGAAGGTTGATGGTGTATGCTAAAGGTCATGCGGCTACGCATTCAACTAGTTTTTATGTCTATAAGCATTCACCTATATACAGCAAAGCCAAGTGATTTTTTCGTTTGTTTGATCAGAAGTTTTAAGTCTACCGTCACTGATTTCCCAAAGCACTAAGCTTTTTGAAAAAATTCACGTGCAGTCAACATACAACATCTTGAGGTTAATCAACGTTATTTGCAATTGATTCTTCCAGGAAATAAGGGAGGGTCTTACAGAAAAAACTTCCACATGATCAGCAGAATCAAGCAGAGCTGCATTTACATTGCACAGGTAACATACAGACTGATAGCTCCCACCTAGATATGCATCAGTGTTCCAGATGAACATCCGTGTGACTTGAGGAGTCCACGAAAAATTCAGCTGTGGCTGCAGCCTGTGTAATGCTGCAGAGCAATGGGTGCCCACACCTCTGTTTCTCTTTCCTCTCATTTCTTTCTTCTCTCTCCCTTTCCCTGCCCTCACACCTCCACTCATTTCACCCTCCCACACTGTATCCAAGTACACGAACATCCACACCTGATAATTAAGAACATGGTGACTCCATACAGCCTTAGTGTCTCTCTGCCCATTTTTGCAAGATAGAGGAACTTCAGGGTCCCTGAAAGTAAAGAAGTTGAAATCCAAGTTAGAAATCAAACAGCCAGCAACACTGTTTTCTTCCTGGACTTCTGTTCAGCCTGTGTAGAAGTTCCCTCACTGCACTGGCTTTTTGTTTCTTCCACATCTACTGTCTGAAGCAGACACTGGGTTTGTGAAAGAAGGCTTTTCTGCAGTCCACACATGCATTAATTAAGAGAAAGATTTCTGATTTTCATTATGTTTTCTCAGAGCAACTGAATTAAGAGTACCTGAAGAATTTCATTAAAACATTGACACAAGGAAAAAGAACAACCAACATTTCATATTCAACCAAAAAATGTGCCAGATTTCTCTTTTGTGGCATACAAAGAGAAATCACAGAATGGTTTGGGCTGGAAGGGACCTTAAAGGCCATCTAGTCTACCCCTCTGCCATGGGCAGGGACACCTTCCACTAGACCAGACTGCTTCAAGCTCCATCCAGCTTGGCCTCAAACATTTCCAGGGATGGGGGCGGCCACAGCTTCTCAGAGCAAAAAACTGGGAACACTGATAGAACTGCAAAGTAGTCCACACACATTGGCAGAAAAGTCATGAAGAAAACTCTCCCCCCCTTTAAACTTTCCATTAAGTGCTACACCTAGTTTAATTTAAAGTGAGTCTTCCACACTATAATGGACATTAAATTTTCAGCTACTGTAGCTTTTAGACTCCTTGTCACAGGAAAGAGCTCTCATGACAGACATTCTGTGTGGCATTGCATGCATTTAGTTTTTCACATTCAGCCACTGACAAACACCAGTGCAGGAGTTTCTGAAGTGGATGTTCCTGCACAATAGAAACCATTGTCATTTTGGCAAATAAGAAAAGTCCTTAGCTTCAGCCTTGTTTAAGATGGGAAATACTCAAAATTACGTGACATGCCTTTCCCTGCCATGGGTATTGTTTAGGGAATGTGTCAGTTCCCATCAGTGGAATATTTCTGCTGCAGTCTGCTTGGAGCATCTCCTTTCACCATGAGAGAGAAAGGAAAGGGTCAGAAGCAGACAGAAGTTTCTTCTAGCAGCTTTCCCAGGCAGGGATTTGGAGCATTTTATCACCACCCATGATTGGTTGGGTTCAGTCAATACTTTGTACTCTGGTTCGCAAAACTGTATCCAAAAGGGAGAAATGTGCTTTCTCTAGATAAAGATTCATTTTGCTATGTCAAACGCGAGGCCTTGTCCCCACTGTGCGCAGATCCGAGACTGAGTACAAAGTGGGGTCTGCAACACGATCTGACCACGGGGAAGCCAAGCTGCTTTCAGAGAGACCCTCACATGTGAGAGGCTGTGAGCCTGAGCAGCAAAAATCTTAAAGGGTCCTCCCCAACATCTTTTGAACTGATTTACAAGTCTGACTTGAAAAGTCCCCGACATGTATTTACAAAGCCAGTAGTAACCCTTTATGTGACGTGAAATGGCATTACAAAACCCGGGGCCCAAACATTTCAAGGCCCCAAGATAGAGGCTGGTCGACATAGAAAATAATTTCTTGTACGAAAAGCTTTAAAAGCTTTCAAAGCTTGCTGTAAATTTTTGCATTCATTCCTTTCCCCCACACTCCAGCCACTCAGCACCCTGCAGTTACCTTGTACTTTAACTGCTGTATCAACAACTTGTTTCAGAAAGAAAAACAGTTTCACAGCCATCACACAAAATACTATGTCTTCCCGCTACCAACACCAAAGTTTCGTCTATACTTACACCTTTCATTTCCTTTTCTCCTCATTTTTTGCAGTTAAAGCATCGGACCTAATCCTTATCCCTTTACTTGAGGCAACACCAAAATTAAGGTATTTCTAAGCAGATGTTTGCCACTTTACAGAAGGCACAGAACCTCCCAAAGAACTTACAAGTATTTGCCTCAATTAGAGATCGTTCTGTACCTACAAGTAAGGACTAGGCAAAAATATAACTCAGTTAAGACAGATGCAATTTGGTAGGTTTATGCTGAAAAAACAAACATGGGTTTTATACCGAGTAACGTTGAAGTCAGCTGAAAAAGTAACTAAGCCCAAAATGCTGCTTCAGAATTATCTAAAAGAGAGGTAAGAGCTTAAAAGCGATACAGCTAAAATGTCAATATTTATTCTACATAGTAAGCCACTCTCAAGAACATTTTGGTTTTTAGCTTCGGAACTAAAGGCTCTCTAAGAAAAGATGTCAATACAACTGTGTAAGTTTACCTGATAAGAACCGAGACAACAGTAATAAAGAAACCAGGATAAGGCAATTCTTAATTAGCCCTGTGCCCTGCCAGCAGGAAAGGGCAGCCTGAGCGAATACATTGGTGTGCTTTTATTTTAGGTTCACCTGAAACACCTGGTTGGCACTCAAAGGCATTTTATATCTTGCCTTCACAGCAGCCCAAGAATTTCAGTGTTGAAGCTGAAGATGGCAAACTTGGACATATATACCAGAATTTACATAGTACTGCAGACTTCAAATAAATCAAAACATAGATAATGCTTTCTGTCACTGTTTTCAAATATACTTAACACATACAGTGACACATAACACATATACTTCAGGGAGCACAGATATTTCGGAGGAGAGATGTCAGGCTACCCCATGGCTGGAAGACACACCAGAAGCCAGTGTTAACTGGGCAGTGGAAGGAGAACCAATCAGGCTGTTCAAACATGCGAATTAATGGCATCCCCTCAATAGATTTTACATCTCATACACACATAGCAACATTTCTGACATAGTTATTCTGCTGTTAAGATATGTTCAAGTGGGAAAGGGGGGACCAAAGTTTCAGCACGAAACCAAAAAAAAACACTTTAGCCCCCAGGGAAGAAGACAGCACCACATCAGCACAGACAGCCCCAAGAGACCCTGAGGTCCTGTCCCCGCCGCCCTGGCAGCCCTGAGAGCCCCCGCACTGCGGTACCGCAAGGCTGTACCCACCAGAGCCCACCGGAGAGGCTCCAGCGCCCTCAGCACGGAGCCACCATGGCCGCCCCACGGCCGCCCTCCTTCCCTGAACACTGACAAAACTCACCTACCACGCTAATCACACACACGTACCTTCAGCACTGCAAAAAATTCCAACCATCCTTGTCTCTCCTCTGATCAGTTCCCCCTCCCCGGTCCGGGAGACCCCCGTCCCTCGACGGTGCCGGCACCGAGGGGCTCCGCCTCAGCGCTCGGTCCCGCCGCCTTCGCACCTCGCCCCGCCCTCAGCCTCGCTCATGCCTCCTGATCGAAAGGCCGGCGTTCGCTGAGATCTGGCGAAGCTAATTGGGGTGTTGTAATATTTGTCTGCCGCAAGCTGCCTTGTGTCCATCTCTTACCTTGGAGGTTCTTACAAGTAAATAGTACGAACAGAGCTCTCCCCGCTCGCCCCTCGCCACAGCCCTCAGGCCCCCTCGCGCGGGACCCGCCATTGCCCGCCCTCAGGGGCCCGCGCGCGGGAACCGCCGCTCCCCCTCAGGCGCCCTCGGTCCAGGGGCTCCCCCTCAGCCGCTCCCGGCCCGGCGGTCCCGGCTCTCCTCCCCTCAAGCGCACAGGTAGGCAAATCAGTGAGAGAGGTTGTGGGAAGGAGAGCGATTAAAGACCAGAAGCAACAGCGGTGACCGGCGATGGAGGCGGGGAAGCTGCGTCCCTGACCCCTCGCTTTCGGCCGTAGCCGACCTGTACCTGCACAGCCTGTACCTGGTGTGGAGCTGCACAGCCCTGGCCAGCTGCTCGTTCAGGTTTTTTTTTTTCCAAGAGTGCTGTCTCTGTGACTTACCTGGTTTGGAGGGCAGTCTGCCACTAGGTCTTTGAGATCTTAATTGTAGATCCCAGGCAATATCACCAAACTGTTATATTAAATCCCAGCTATATATTTAAAATCGTATTTCCTAGACTATTGTACCATGTGGTTATTAGTAATAACAATATTCTCAATCTTACTCCCTGTAACCTCACCTGTATAACCTGGAAATATGAGTAATTAAAGTCTGGTAAGTGGCAACTAATTGCAAAATAATTGATAACCCACTCCAAAATCCAAAAAGTCTCTATGCAGCAAAAGGGCTCATAGCTTTAGCAGAGAAACTTTGGGGAATTTAGAAGGGTTTTGCACCAGTGCTAAACTTGGTATGTTTTGTACTCAGTATCTTGCAGCACTTTGCACATTGACGAAGAGGAAAATTATTACCAGTTTTCCAAAAGTTCCATCTTGGAAATCAATAGTGGAAAGGCTAAACAGGATTAAATAGGCCAAAATAAACCTGAGAGAAATGCGTTATGTGAAGATTAGGAAAATTAGGCCCAGTTTGGAAGGAAGGCTTTACCAAACCTTCAATCGATGCTTTTCATGGCAATTACCAGCATAGTTTTTGTGAACATCTTGAAGATTAGCTTCCCTCAAAAGGCCCATCCCATTTCTTTGGTGATAAAGCTGATGGGATTAAGAATAAATCCATTACTGTGAATAATGCATCATATGATGAGTTATATTGGTTGAGTCTGAGTAACCTCTCTGTCAGAGGTAAATTTAGCGCAGGAAATACTGCCTACCCACTTTGCAGAATCCAGTTCGGTCACATTAAGCTTAATGTGTTACAGCAGAAGACATCAGGCATAGCTTTTCCAGCAAAACACAGTACAGGAGATTGCAGGTTATGAATGTTTCACAGAAGTCAAGTTAATTGTAGCATTAAGAATCAGCTTTTTGTTGGTACAATGTAACACCGTCGGATTTCAGCCTGCGCTGCCCTGGGTGTTCAGACGTGCAAGGAAACACTCCATTAGTCAGCTCCCAGTAGGCTTCTGCCTTTTCCCTGCGTTACAGAATTTTTAACAGCCTATTTCTAAGCACAGTTTTCTCCCAGCCTTCAGAGCATCACAACTTGCAAGCAAAGCAGGAGTTTAGGGGTTAACAATAATTGGAAGGAAACGTTCACCCATTGTAGTTGTTAAATGTGGATTTGTTTCACTTTAATCACCCATTAGTGTTGAAACCTTATTTGTGTGCCTCTCTATAATTTATAATATATAGCTCTATACTTAATGCCTATATTTAAAACTGTATAAAGTATATGCATTTATAATTCATAACATATAATGATATAATGAAGTTTTAGCTTCTGAAACGAACAGTTCATTTACATTTTTACCACGTACCTAACGAATTTGGAAATTCAGGGTACAGATTAGCCTGATCCACTTTGACTCAGATTATTTACGGAATGAGTAGATGGCAGCGTGTATCCCCTGTGATGTGAAGTGCGAGGAAGGATCTAGCATGCCTCAAAGTGATTTTGTTTAATTCATGCAAGTCCATAGGTCTCAGGAATTGGTTTAAGGTTTTCTTCATCTAATTTTATGTAGCTTCTTCCCGTTTTATTGTGTTACTGTGCTCAAGGGGCCACAGCCCAGGGAAAAGTGGTTCTGTTCTGTTCATGGCATTTCAGGCTTAAGGCCAAATGGAGCTACACAGGTGTAAATAAAGAGCAGATTTGGTTCCCAACGCCCCTTGTGCATGACTCGAAGCTTAACTCGTAAGGGAAAGAAAAAAAGTGGACTGAATTCCTGCCTTATTTAATTCCCCTAATAACTACTCTGTTGTTTAATTACATTTATGTAATTGCACCACCCAGGAAAAGACTTCAATTTAGGCCGTGTGACTGGAGTTTGCGCTTTTAAATTTAGATCACCGACTTGTTAAATATGTCCTGCAGTTGTATGGCCAGGAACTGACTTACTGTGAATCTGTTTGACATTATAATTATTCCTGTCATTGAGTTTACAGCTTCTCCTTTGATCAGGGCACTTCAGAACGATCCCTGCTCAGAGACCTTTCTGCTAAACAAGGCTTTGGTTTAGCAGGTCTGCAGTATTGCTGATATATGCACTAGCAATTAAGGTCTGACAATGGATGTACTGGCAGCCATGGACTTATCTTCAGCAGCACAACTATACCTAGGTGTAAGTCTGTGCTAAACACACATGATGATCCTTTTTCATGGATGGGCAGAGTAGCAAATGTCTGTTTATTTTTCCCAGATGGAAAAAAGGGTATCAGGAGAAACAGGCTTTTTTAGGTTTTGCCTCACAACTATGTTTGACTTTTCAGTTTCAGAGAACTGATCCTGTTTTTACTGAAGAAGGGGAAGTTTAAGAGCAATCATTCTACGCCTCCATGCAGCTTATGCTTGTGCCAGGTTCTGGTTCCACTAAAGAAGGAAAATATTCCTATATTTTAGAATTTGCTCATTAACCAGATTTATGAGATAGCAGACCCTGAACTTGAGCTATAGAGGAAGCAGAAATGGCTTTGACAACACCCACTGCAGCAATTTTGCTCTGTATTAACTTAGACAACAGGAAAAAAATGCTTAAAAGTTCAGAGCTGAACTTTCCTTGCCAAAAGAAGTAATTTAACGGTGAGAGCAATTCATCACGTTTTTAAAGCTGGCTCCTGGTCGTCACAGTGGAAAAACACCATCAATGTGTTCTTTGGCCAAAAGGATGTAGTCTTATTTTCTAAATGTAGAGTCCTCCAGTCTCTATTGAGCAGGTCCCTGGGCTGCATGGGATGAAAGCACATGAACTGGTTGTAATGCAAGACATCTTCATCCTCATGCAAACTGTTAATAGTTAATGTAGGCATGCCTGGTGAGCAAATACATAAGTGTATTAATTCTTTTGCAGTCTCCTGATGTATACAGCAGCTCTGTGATTTGAATTGATTTTGCTGCTAACTCTGGTGACCTCCAATAAAAAATTGTTGCATTCGCCACAAAGTGATTTATGATGGCAGAACTCTCTATTATATAAATACTTTCCAATGCATTAGTCAGAAATCCACTATCTTACTTCATTAAACCAACAAATACAATCAATTCTTATCTGATTTACAGTTTTTATGCATGGAAAAATGATTTTACCTTTATGCCAAATGGAGTTGAAATGTAGATCATGTAATACAAAATGTCTGTGCCTCAGCGTGTAAGTGCCACTAATCAAAACCAGAGCCTGCGTTCAGGATTTAAGCTCTGATCACTCTCTGGCTCGCACGTTGCAGGAATGAAATGCATATGCATGTTTTGATAAACAGTGCTGAGCATTAGCACTGTGCCTTTTTGTAGCTAAACACCCACCTAGCTTTAATCACAATGGGAAATGAAAGGCACGGCTTGAATATGAGCATGGAACAAATGACATTAGGAGACAAAGTGTTTACTAGCAATACATTAATTACGTGCCTCTCCTCTTAAAATATCCCCTAGTACTTTGATATCTGTTTTGTGCACGCTGGGATGTGTATCTTAAAAATATTATACACAGGAATTACTTCAGTCAGACTTGTAATGCAGATCCAGGACTTGCTTCCTATATGTATGGAAGCAGAATAACACATTTTCAGAAGTAATGTGTCTTTTAATTTAAAAGGATGGATGTACTACTGAATCTATGGCTCCCTATTACAACACAGAGTCAATAAAAAGAGCTCTCATCCAAATGCTCTGCAGTCCATCGATAATTCTGCCAGAACCACTAAACACTACATTGCCCATAGAGTCCCTCTGTCCCAGTTATTTGCATCATAATTTTGAAGTAAAACTAGTTGGGACGAGGTATTTGGTCATTTTTCCCACACTGACCGTAGCCCCTTGAGTTCAGAGTGTGGGGAACGAGGAAGGTTTCAAAAGCCTCAAGCAGAGAATGAAAATAATTCAACGTTTTCTGTGCCTGAGTGATTTAGTTACTGAGATACTGCAAAGAGATGAGTAGGAGAGGGAGAGTTCTGTGACGTGTCCTCTTCTTTTGGCTGAGGTGCTTTACAAAGAACTGGGTGAAACCATCTCACAGCCCTCTGGAGATGACCTCCAGGCTCACCAACGAAGGGGGCACTTCCATTGCGGAGTAGCTTCAACACAACAAAACTCACCATCTCCTGTACTTCTGACAGCTCCCAGTGGGCGTGCGCTGGCCAGCCTGATTTCAGGGGGCTTCTCTCGTGTGTTGGCTGTGCTGAATTCCTCCAGCAGCCAGCCAAATGCAGCGCTTGGCTCCTGCTCACATCGCTGTGAGACACAGCACGGGCACAGCTTTGCTGTAACCTTGCACTGTCTAGAAACCCGAGACAACTTGCATGGGCTCTGAATGCTAATGCCAGGGCCCGCTACCCAAACACAAGGCACGCTGGAGCCTAAGGCCTTTTTAAGATTCTATGCAAAGATGAATGATTAATAGCAAATCCAAGTCATGCTCGAGATTCTGCTGAGGCACACCCCTCCCACTCTCCCATACTGACGGAGGAAAGGGTCCTGCATTTCTGTAACATCAACTGCACCTCTGCAAAGACACATTTCAGTTGCATGTGGAAAAAAATGTGTGTAAATCCAGGAAAGTGAGCAGCTGCTGCATGCACACACACCTGCTCCAGGCTCAGCAGGAATCACCTGTGTGACTTTCAGCAACAAAAAAACCCATTCAGCCACCAACATCTGCACTAAAGGAACAGCTCACACACTGATCCATTGCTAGCATTCCTGTTCTTTGTGGGCACAGGTTGAACATCAGTGGGAGACTGTTACCAACACACTTAGCATTACATAATTTCCTAGACAAGTTATTTTTGAGCTTTTGGGACTCAACACTTCCAGTTCCACAGTAGGCTTTTTTCTGTAAGGAATGGCAGGACCCTGGATAGATGCCTGGAATGTCATGGGACACACACGGAAGAAAGAATCTGTCACTCTTTGAGCCCCTCAAGCTACAGCTTGTAACTCTGCTAGCTTTCAGGAAATAACAGCCACCCCTCTCTTTGAAGCAAAACATCTGATCTTGATCATAAAGTCTGTGCCCTACTCCATTAATAGAAAAGAAACAGAAAATCCAGGAAACACTTGATAGCTGGGAAGGAACAGAACCACAACTCTTTGTGGCATTTAAGAATAGTGGCTTCAGTTTCTGTTTTCTCTAGCATGCAAGAACAAGAAGGGAAGGATAAAAACCACTGGTATCACAGGATTTTTCTTGTCAGAAAGGGTGTATTATTGTCCTTACTAAAGGAATTCAAAGTGGTTTTGATTCATCTAGACAGTTCAATGATATCTATATCTGTCATATCTATGGACTTTTTCCAGCTGATACATTTTTTATCAGCAGGTTAAATGTTGGTATATCATCCAGGGGTTCCTATACACAAGACTGCTGTTTCTGGAATCAGAGATTCTTTTATGGATATTAAAAGAGGCTGGGTTTCCACTAGTTCCGAGGTACCTACACAATTCCATTGCAATATACCATGAAACCATCTTCATAAAGATAGACTTAGGAAAGACATCAGGTGAATACATAGACAAAGCCTCACTTCCAAAACCATAATCCATTTAAGGAGATATTTCTCCTAGGCAAAGAGATTACTCAGCCTGATGCAGTGTCAGAGCATTTTCCTGTAAGACTGCATAATTTTTATGTTAACTTCATGCACAACTGAGTGAATAATTCATAGGTCAAAACTATTTGTTTCATATTTTCTGACGTGTTCCTGTGTCCTTTTGCCCCCCATTACTCCATAGCACTACAGATTCTGCATTCTGAAATGTCACACAGTATGTGCTGGGGTGGGACAGAGATCAGTGACACACTCTTGATTACAAGGTACCTGAGGAGTGGATCAGGTATAAGTGCAACTTTTTAAGGGCTGACATTTGGAGAAAGGTCAAAACAGAAACTTACTTCTAATTTGGCATCCCCAAGTTTGCAATTGAGTCCTATTGCTGAGTGGTAAAAATGAAAAGCAATGGCATAAACAGCCCCCAAGGCTCTTAGGGCTGAGGCTGACCAGCTGTTTCCAACATAGCTGCTCACAGGCAGAGGGTAATGAAAAAAAAAGGAGAATTTTATAAGTGCCACAAAAAAGCCTTGATTGTTGTTCATTTGGCTTTATTTTTCACTGCTGGAAATCTGTACTTGGGAGTAACAAGTAGTGCCTGAGCTAAGTACATGACACTTGGCTGCCTGTGTAATGGCACTGATGGAGGGGAATTACCCAGACTGGGGTTGCATAAACCCCATTTGGACAAGAGTGCTTTTCTGGCTGTGCATGTGCTCCAAAATGGAACTTGGAATAAATAAATGTTTGGAAGAACTTCTTGGTTATGGAAAAAATAAGAGTTTGCGTGTGTCTTCAATAAGATGAAGGCTTATTTCTTGCCCATCTCCCCACTGAGAGCCCACTTGTAGGGATGTCTGCCCCTGCCTGATCTTTCCAGGGTGGGAAAGCCACTTAGCATATACTTAAAACACCACAGAAAAATATTGCAAAAAAAAAAAAAAAAAAAAGAGGTATTAAATAAGTTTGATGTCAGTTGCAAAACCTGAAGTATTCGTTGTGTGACTAGGAGAAAAGCTTAACATTAGTACAAAGGTACAGTACTCTTGCAAAGAAATGGCATTTTGAAATTACAACCCACGTGCTTTCTTCAAAGCAAATAGCCAAGGGCACAAAGGAAACACCTCAATGAATAATGAACCTCCTGTTAGTGCAGCGTGCCTTGTGTTTAGATGTTTGGCTAAAAGGATGAAAAAATCACCTCCTTTGGTGGAGCTTTTTTAGCACAGTGCCAAAAAAGTCAGACAGAAGAAACTTCTTGGTGGCCTAATAGAAGGCAAGCCTTGCTTAAATCATATTTTGCTATGCGAAATCTATGTTTCTAGGTATTATTTGTAGATATTTCTTTCAAAAGTGTTTTCTCTACAAGTGATTTTGTGCTCAGAATGATGCAAGACCCTTTATCTATGAGTTTCAGGCTTATCACATGAAATTAAGCACCAGAATGCTCAGTAATTAGAGACCTCACCCTGGAAAATGGGTAATGACAGAGTCCTTGAAATCAATGAAGGTTAAAGCTGCCTGTTTATAACAACACTTCCATAAACCCAAGATAAGATGTTGATTAGGATATTATATCAGCCACATAACAATTATATTTAATGCTGTTGGGAGAGTTTATTTTGAGCATTGCATGACCTCACAGATTTATCCAGCAAATAACAAGCCAAACTTTCAAGCCAAAGACAACAAATATTGTGCTTTGTTCAAACTTGTCCCATGTCCATGCACTTCTCACAGATAATCATTAAGGGTCATAAAGTACACATGAGGTGTTCCTGAAAAGAAATGTCTGCAGAAAATCAACAAGTCCAATGTTTTTTTCCCAACAGGAATGTGTAAATGAGCCATTTGTCAGCCAAAGCTCAGGCAAGAGTTCCCAATAAAATAGCTACAAATTCTATTTAGGTCAGTTTTGGATCTACTAATTGTTAAAACAAGTAGATGTGTTCTCCTCTTGTCCTGCCTGCCTGAGAGGCTGCCTAGCAGATGGCAGATATCCCAGCCCTGGAGACATTCAAGGTTGGACAGAGTTCTGAGCACCCTGATCTAGCTGAAGATGTCCCTGTTCAGTGCAGGGGAGCTGCACTAGGTGGCCTTTGATGGTGCCTTCCAACCCAAACCGTTCTGTGTTTCTGTGGCCTTCCCAAGGGACTTACATGGATAAACAGAAACTATTCTTGACCTTTTTCTCATGAATTCCCATTATTAAGAAATTACAGCTTTTGGAAATCTGTTGGTTTAAGTTCTACTTTTAACTGAAATTTTATAAATACTTTATGATTCTGCTTTCATATAAGACTTTTAATCTCACAGGCAATAAGGTTCTCCAAAATGATCTATACAACCTCAAATGTACCCCTGAGCAAGACCGTTCACACAGGCAGTACCTAATGCAAGGTAAACCCACACTGTGATTTCTCTGTGTTCCTGCAGTTAAACCTTAAATATGCCTTTAAAATGTTAGGAAAGATCAGATTTCCTTAAAATTTGATGCATGCTATTTATAGGGAGTCAAAGATTTCAGGGGAGGTGGGGCTGGTTCAGTACTCTTCAGGACTTACAAGCATTTGGGTATTTGCAACAAGATGTATTTTGTTTTCCTGGTCAAGAACACCAAAATAAAATTACGAGAGGGGAGAAAAAAATATGTGACCTTCTCTAAACACTGCAATTTTTGTCACCTGAAATCAGATCTGCCTTCCATTACATCCACACAGCACTGTCAGCATGTACATGACTAGAAAGATGAGCTCTAAATCCTTCTGAAAAGTTAAAGTCTGTGGGTTCGCAGTAGATCTTCCTTTGTGCTCTTTTGTCTTTAGATTTGCTCTCATAAAGAGTCCATGAACTATAGAACTTGATATGTTATTTCTCACTTCTGACTGCATTCAACTTTTAAAGTCGAGGCCCTGATCTAATTTTAGTGGTAGTGAATCGTTTCTTTGACTGAAAAGAAAATCACCAGAGAATTGTATTGTATTGCCCTATCTCTTAATGAACAAGGACAGTGCTGCTCTACAAAGTTCCAGAGTTGAAAAGACCAAGGTTTTGAGTTTAAATAGTCCATATTGGCCAGTCAAAGCCTTCTTTCTGGCAATGTCAATAACCTTAAATGCTGCAGATCTATAAATTATGGAACCTGTTAGGTGAGAACTTAGTATAGACTAATTGTTATGAAAAGTACTACATGATAATACTTTCCAGTTCAGCACAACTGTTATTATGCCTTGCTTACGATTTTAAAGCCAAGACTCATCTGGGATTCTAAAGTGAATGAAACTTGACACTTGCATCTCAACAACAGAAGAAACTTTCTACACTGTGCCTTGTTTCTGTGCCAGAGACTAAATAACCAAGGATTTCTTTCTCAAACATCCGATGTAGAAGGTTATATTGTTTAAAAAACAGTTTTAGACCCAGACAGCTAAAATAAGACACATGTTATTTTTTTCCTCTTAGCCTTATTATCCGGGTAATAATAAGATTCATTCTTTTGACTGAGTCAAAGCAGCAGGCTTGTTCCTTGTGATTTTTCTGCTTTTGTTGGAAGGTAAGTTAGCAGCATCAATTGTATTAGTGTTTCTGTCAACACCCACACTCAATATGTTTCTTTATGAGAGACATCCCATTCCAGCCTACTCTGGACATCTAAATTTATATCTTTCATCACATCCATATTGAAATCCAGCTACCACCTGGATTCCTGTAGGGTTTACTTAGTGAAATGTTCAGAATATTTCTGTTCCAAATACCAAATTAAAAATTAACTGAACTTTATATTTAGGCAGAACAGCCAGGAAACCACAGACACTTTCTCTTTTGCTTCTATCTTTCTGGTTTTTTGTTGTGTCAGAGCAAATTCCCATAATCCAGATCAGAATTTGGTACATGCTGTGCTTTTTTGCTATTACTTTAAGCTGCATTTATTTCCCCTTATTTCACAAGTTTAGAATGCCTTGGTAGCACTGCACTCTTTTGCACTCTTTTCCATGTCCTGTGAAATTTAGAAATGGATATGTGAATTTCAACAGGATTTTCTCTGGGACTTTCCTGTTGTATTGACTGGAGAGCTTAGGACAACTGTTTCAGCTGAGGGCTAAATTCCCTGATGTCCGTGCAGTCTCTGGTCTGTCTTACAGCCTTTTTGTAGGGGAAAATACACTGGTTTTATGAGCTTCTGGATAAGACCGAACTCAATAACCACACTTCCAGAAATGCAGATTTTTTTTTCTCTCCAAGTTATTCACATGCTTCAGAGTGATTCTTGTTTCTAATTTTACTCAGAAGGTCTCACAGATGGCATTTTTCTAATCTTCCATTATTTCAACTAGAACACAAACATCACAACACGTAGTTCAAGGGGCATTTTCATATGGGTAGGGTCCTTTCTTCTGGCAAATAGTCACAGTTTCTACTGAAGCAACCTTATCTAATCCCTGAAAAACACTCTGTGCTTTCCTTTAGAGTACAGCCATGTTTATGGATTTACAAGCCACAGGAATCATTATAACAAAATTGCATTAACCCCTGCATAACATGTTAATTTGGCAAGTAAGATCAATAGCTTCAGTGAAATGCACCTTGGCAAAAGTAATCAGAGACATGAAGCAATGAGGGCGTTACTTTATCATTCTCCAAGTGAGTAAAAAAAATAAATAACTTGGAGTCTCAAAAGAGTATTTGCATTTGAGTTTGTGACCTCCAGATTTTAGCCATAGTTAGTTCTTGCTTTGGCTTTGTGTCCTTTTTCAAAGAACACTGTGGGATCAGATTTCATCTTTTTCTACAGGCAACCAGTTATGTTCAGACCGTGCTCTTTGGACTTTAGGAAGCAAATAGGTACCACACACCCCCTACAGCCATCTGGGGTCTATTCTTTGCATTTCGCAATAGGCCATTGCTACTTCTGTTCCATTTCATTGCAGATGCCATTTTTTCTCCAACTCAAACCGAGTTATCTCATTCATCTGATAGAGCCACAATTGTATAAAGACTCCAAAACCAGCTCCAAAAGGAAAATACTGCTGCATTTAGTTTTGTTTGCTGATTCCTTCTAGTTTTTTGCAAGACAAGACACTCTTTGATTCAGGCCAGGGAAAGCCATGACAGAACTGAAACTAAGGTGTAAATTCTATAAGCCTATAAAATCCTAGCTGAATGCAGAATTTAACTCATGCTTAGCTTTAAACATTTAAGTAGGCTTGTTTTGCTGAACTGAGATCTAAAGCTCCCTACTTATAATGGACAACATAATTTAACTTTAAACTCAGGATCACTATGAATGAGCTAATGCAGAAATCAATGGTAAAACCTAATGGAAAGTGAGAAGATTTGAAGTTTCACTTTTTCTTTTGTTTCCTTTGAATAGAATTATGCCCTTTTAGTGCTGGCTTTTTCCTCAGTCCTCCTCACCTACTAGGGCATACTTATAAATGCACATTTAAGAGCACTAATTAAGAACATATTCACAGCAAAAACAGTAGAAGGGTGGGCACAGAAAAAGGGTTCAAGCACCAGAGAGCAAATTAATGCCCATAAAAAAGAAACAAAAACAGGAGAGAGAAAATGAAAAGGAGAGAAGAGAAGATAGTTTGCTATGTGCCAGTAAATAAGCTGAAAATTACATTCCCAGATGGATACCAATAGCCTTTTCTGTCAGCACTGCACCATTATTACTGTCACATGATTGAACATTATATATATTTCTTGAAGTTTAGAAGACTTTATGTAAGCATCTAGCAAAATAATTAAGCAGCCGCTCCAAGCTTCACCCATAAAAGTGCTGTTGTATCTAGTTTTGCAGAATAATAGGGTATTAAGGCATCCATGGAAATGCCCATTTACCTGCTAAATGGATGTGTGCAGCCCTAAGTGTGGATACAAATTCTCCAGGAGCAGCTTTTCAGCTGTCATTTCAGGTGATGTTTGATAACAGCACAGTGTAGCTGGGCAGAAGCACAATTGCCTTGAGAAGGCTGAACAGATGTGGGACACTGGCTACAGTTTTCCTTTTGTTAAGGTCAAGGACCAGAATTTCTAGTGTAAAAATAATTATTGTAGGTAGCCAAAACACCTTAATCGTAAACAGCACAGTTACTGCTCAGAAATTCTGATGAAGAAAGATAGTCGCCCAATTGTCTTGAAAAACACTTGCTGTGAAATTTTACTCATGTACAAAATATTTGTATTCAGGTATGTTGATTTGCTACCATGGGATGAGACTGCTGGATCATGTGGTTATTAACATTTGGTTAATGGAAATACAAAAATGTGAAGAAAGCACAACCCCATTTGATCTCATTTGATTTCAAGTCTTTTTTGAACAAGCCTCCCCAGAAGTGTGACATGCTGTATCTTAGATGCCCATGTAATCTGAGAGATTTCATCTCACTCTGTTTCACATGAGATTTGGAGGTGGAAAGTGGTATTTTGTTGTAAGTGCCTGGCAAAATACCTACAAGCAAAGAATGTAACATAGAAAGAGTGACTCCTTTTTCATACTCAAAAAAGTCAGTAACAGCTGTTGTGAAAACATTATTGTTACTTGAAATGCTTTTGTAGTCTCCAAAACAATTTTATAGTGACCATCAAAAATTTATTAGCTATAACAAGATGAAATGGAAGGTCAAAAATTAGTGGATCACCTATAGTAGATTATGAGCATGAGCAAGGTAATTTTTATGCACTTTTAGGGTCCTATTCAGAAGAGACTAATTATGAGAGGCACTGCCACCAGAAAACACATGAGCAAAAGAACAGCATGCTGTAAAAGGTGTTAAAATGTGTCCAAGAAAACACTGAAGGTTTGGATTAGCATCTGCCTAATTGCTAGAGCTGTGAGCCGTCAAGAACCCTTTCCACCTGGCTCTCTGTGTCTAAAGTTGCTTTAAAACACTGGTGAAATAACAGCATTGGCTGAGTTGGAGCTCTGTCCTCAGCTGGAATTAAAGCTGGAGGTCCTCCTACACCGGAGGAGTTTTACTTTAGCCCCAGTTTCTCCGGGAAAAATGGATGAGTAAATTGCCTTTAGGGCAAGGACACCTATAGGCTGAGTAGAGTAACAGACCTTACTGCATCCTATTGCAGCTAACTGATCCAGGAATAAGCTCCCTAAGGAATGCCAAGCCAAACAAAAGAGACCCTGACAATGAAAATGCAACCCTCCTTACTGACACTCGGCATCTGCCCCACTGCTGTGATACGTCCTAGCTCATTTTGCAGGAACTGAGACTGTCTGCAGCAAGTGATGGCTTTGAGTCCCAGAAGTTTTGATGTTGTGGAGGGCTTTCCAAAGTGCTGAGCGTTCGTTTCTCGAAAACCAGCTACCTTGAAAATGCTCCAAATTGAGGAGCCAAAACCACAACTGTCTTAAAACTTCAGGTTTGTCACGGGGAATGCCAAACAAAAAGCTTTTCCAATCTTTACAAGGTTGGGTTTTTTCCCCTTATATTGTATGCTAAGCCTGGCTTTGGAGAGCCTGTAGAACATAGGAACTAGCTAAAAACCAAACCCTGATTTACTCCATGTGCAAGCTGTGCTAAGTCACACACTGAGAAAACACAGCATGGCTCTCTGATATTTCCAGGCTCTTTGCAGGACATACCAAGGAGCTCAATTTAAAGTTAGATATTTAATATTCTGTCTTATTTGTTGGATAAAACGTTTAATTTCTTGGCTTCAGATTATTCATGAGCAGCCAGCATTCAACACAAAGAACATTTTGGTGGAACATTTGGTGCTCTCAATATAGGTTCCTTCTTGATTGTATGCAAGTTCTTAGAAAATCAGAGCCCTGATGCTTGCATTCACAATTCCAAATTTAATTGCTGTAACTGTTCTGCAATTGTTGCTTTAAAGGCTCTGGTTTGACTAATGCTCATAATCCCAGAAGATGAACTAACACAGGTGGTTCAAATAGAAAAGAACTTGCTGATGGAGGATGAGGGACATAAAAGTCTCTCCATCAGTTTTCATGACAGGTTTCTGCAATAGAAGTCCAAGGGTCCTATTCACCAGGGCTGGCACAGGAAATCACATCCCACAGCTCCAAGGACAGACTCATCTCACTTGCAGTGTGCTTCCTGCACCTTCCTGGTTACTCTGTTTCCCGCTTGTGAGCACGTTTTGCTCCGTCACGGAAGGTACCCAACTGATGTGTCCTTTTTCACAGGAAGCTTCTCTGCCTCATGTCTGGGGCAGCAGCAGCTTCTCTGCTTCACAGTTTTTCAACACTCTTTCCACCATTTTTCCATCTACCTTTCCCTTCATTTTGACATTTCCTTTCCAGTATGAACAGGACACCTGTTAGCTACTGGAAAAGTGAAATATCATTAAATAATTTTGCTGGATGGCAAAATTATTTACCACATTTCTCTCACCTATCACTCTTGAAACATGCAAGTGAAGTAATAATTTGGAATCAAGATCCTTTATTTTTATATTCTTTTCCCCCCTCTCTCTCCATTGTGCTTTATTGATAGGTGAAAGGCTAATTTAGTCTCAAGAGTGTTCTGTGTCCACCCCAACTATTTCATTTCAACAAATAACCTTGCTGTGAATACATTTTAATTAGTGATTTCATACTTGGAATTGTGCAATTGTAATACAGTAGGTGTGAGGACCTATTGAAATAGAATAAAAAAGGCATAATTATTTTCAAAAGCTCACTTGGAATAATGCAGGTAAAAAATTCTCCTGCTGGCATGTTTTCTGTGTCCAATGTATCATTAGCACTTCACATTCTCTCTGTATTTGTGAAAGGGTAGACTACAGGTTGTGCAGGATGCTCCTACAGTGCTGGAGATTTTTCATTCTTTGTTTGCTGTTCCTTGCTGAGATCATTATAATGAAGACAAGATTTTTATTTCATTTGACAATTTTGATCTAATTGACTGAAAGATATTACAAAGGAAAATGGGAACAAAACCCATTCAGAAGGATTCAGAAGGATTTTACTGACTCTATGGGCCTGGCCTAGGATTCTTTCATGCAATGTGGAATAAGTAAAGTAGGCCCTAAGAATAAAAAATCAAAACCTTGTCATATGTGTTACTGCTGAAGGCAGGCTGACAAGGGCTTTGAGGAGAGAGCAGAAGAAAGATCTTAAAAGAAGCATAAGCTCATTTCAGATCTGAATTTGAACTTGCAAACAAGATGCTAGGCTAGAGGGACTTGGTATAAAATTAAGGAGCATTACAATGTATGGGATGGATTAAATCAGGCATTGGTTACCTTTACTAGGATGCAGCTCAGTTAATTTAGCCACTGCTCTCAGGCCACACATTGTGGCACAGGACAAAAAGTGATAAAGGCCAACTGGATTTTTAAAGTAGGCTGCATTTGTTGTACAAGCTCCCTTGAAGGCCCTTTTTGTCTGTTATGCAAAATTATCATGTTTAAGAAAACTGCCAGAACTTCACTGGCATGTCAGTGAACACAAGAAAGTTGTTCTTAAAATGTAGGCAATTTACACCTACTTAGAGTGACTGTAGTTAAGGAACACGTACGTATAAGCTGTCATATCTGCTCCCTTCAACTCCCTCGTCATGTTGCTGTGGACATTTTGGCAAGATTCCTGACCTGCACTCAGTCTGAGGGAGTGGGCTGCCTTCAGCTGTCATGTGTGCTGGCATCGGAGCCAACTTTGCCAGCCCCAGGAAGAGCAGCCCAGCAGCAGAGCACACGGGGAAGAGCAGCAAGGTCTTAGCAGCGCTCAGTCCCTCTGCAAAGAAGGGAGCAACGGGGTGTTCCCAGGCTGCTCCTCATTTCTGGGAAAGCTACAGTGCTGGTTATTCCCACCCTATCTTTGTGTTCCCATGTCCCTTTGATTTTGACTAAATCTCAGAATTAAGAGAGGAAGTAGCTGCAAAACTTGGATCCAGTCTGTGTCTAAGCTCAGCCCTCTCTCTGACACGGACACCGAAGACACACTCAACAGGCTCTGGAGCATGATGGCATTTCCAAGGGGGAAATTTGCTGCCCGTGCTGCTGCGCTTGGGCTGCTGCTCTGCACAGGGAGCATGGCAGTCCTTAGCTCTGCTCTCCCATGGGCTTGGAAGCGGCAGCTGCCACTTAATGGAGTGTGGTAGCATCATGTAAAACGCAGCTGACTCTACTCAATGTTTTAGTCAGTGGCGTGGCTGCTTTGTCAGAGATGTTGCGTTCACAGCTCTGCAGAAGTACCTCACAATAGTCAATGGAGAGAGAAAAGCTGATGGTCTCAAAACCAAATTCACAGGAAAAGCAGTGAAATGGGAGTGTTGATACTCCATTTGAAACTTTATTAGTTCAGAAAATGAGACTTTTGAAACCTTGTAAAATTAGCAGATTGCAAAAGCAGTTCACTGAACCTGCCATGCCTTTGAGTATGTATTTCACTGAAAAGGCTGACAGCGTCTCTACTTTTGCTCTTGCAATGCAGACCTGGCCTTTGCATTATTCATCCCTCATTTGTGTTGAATTGTTTCACAATTTCTCCTGACTAGCTCTTAAATTTCTCTAATCTTCAACACCAAGTGAGAGGAGCAGGGCTGACAGAGAGAAGGAGCTTGCTTGTATGTGGCCTCCTCAGCACAGCACAGCAGCATCCCTCCCTGTGGCAGCAGACTGCTGCTAATTAATTGCCTGTACATGGCTCTAGGCAGGAAGGTGCTGTCATCAAGAGCACCAAACAAATAGTAGTCCTGTTTCCAGAGAAACCTCAGGGTAAATGATATACAGATGTCATGAGATCACCTGAATTCATCAATATTAAGGGCTTTGGAAGAGGAGGTTGAAAAGTGGGGGCTGGGAGTTTAGAAAGCAGCTGGGTCACCTGAAATGCAGCAGCCCTCAAACCTGGGGTCAAAAACAGGGGAAAAGGCAAAAATTTAAAAAGAGTCCCAAGTATGAATGTTTAGTCAGTGATGCAAGAAATTAAGGCTGAGGTTTAATTGCCTCAGCTGTAGTGCTTTCCTATAGAATGCTTGGGAAGAAGTCTGAGAAACTTGCATAAACTTGAGAGGAACTTGGAGTAAAGTAAGTCAACAGCAAAGAGTTTAAGAACTAGAGAGGGGCGGATGAAGAGATAAGATACAAAAGTCACTATGCAAGGACCTCGCAAACTCTGTATTGTGTGCATTCTTGACTATCTGAGTTTTAAAAGGGAAGAAAAGCACACTGAAGTTGCCACGTGGGATAGAGTCTGTTCTGTTTTGTACAGATAAAGCTTCCAAAATGTTGTGTATCACTGAGGAAATCAAAGCACAAAAGAAGGTTCTTCTGGGAAAAATAAAGATTGAAATAAAGAAACTTTTTTAAAAACCCAAACAAGCAATAAAACAAACAAACAAACAAACAAACAAAAAAAAAAAACCAAAACCAAACAAAACAAAAAAAAAACACAACAAAAAACCCCAAACAAACAAAAAACCACCACAACATTTATCCCCACCTGCTGCCTTGCAGTTGGTGGAAATTGAACATCTTGGATGCATCTGTCTGCACTGGACAAATAATTGACGTTTACCATCCTAGGGGAAAGCCAGGAAAGCATGGGGAGATCATAATCCTCAGAGCATACTCCTCTTTTGCATAAAGTGTACTCAACAAAGCTGTGATCACTTAGAACATCTGATGAGATGCCTCCCCTGGTGACCAAAGCTCAGCTTTTCCCAGATGTGGCAGTCTTAGAAAGAGATGGGCAAGGAAATTGTCCACTCCATTTATATTGATGAAATCTGAGTTAGAACAGGTACTTCAAGCTGTTCAAGAAAAGGCAGAGGGATGCACTGCCTGTTTGCCACCTCCCTCTCTGCTGCATTGGGCTCACTGTGCCTATTAGCAGGAAAAGAGAGGCAGAGTTCAGTTCCTGCCTGATGTTCCAGTGCTCCAGAGAGGAGCAAGTACCCAAGATTGCACACCAGTCTTACAGAGATTGCACTCTGGTCCTATATAACAACTACCCCCTTCTCCTTGTACTTTACGAATGGAAGAGTTAGATGTTGGCCCTGTGTGGTGGAACAGAGGGAAAACAGACTGGTCAGACACTCTATATTAGCACTACACTTTTTGGGTCTCCAAATTAGGATGCAAAAGAAGAATGCAGTCTCTGCCTTAGCCAAATGTAAAGGGAACATTTTTGCATATTTTTGATATGTGATCTTATCAGCAGACAGCTTTTTCTTTTAAGCAAAATAAATCCTTGTAATTCCACAGTACAGAAATCTGACAGTACAGAAAGTAATCTTTATGATGGCTAAAAGTCTTTGCACAGCACATATTGCAGCTTACGATAATTATTTATTACTGGTGTTACCATTACTGAGCCTTTAATGCACTTGTGGCCAGTGGGCAGAAAATGAGCAATCCCTGGTGACAACAGTAAGAATGCACTTCTTCACATGGCAAGTAACTTTTTAAAGTTCCTGTCAGGCTGTAATATTTTTCCCCTCCGTGCAAGGGTATTAAAATAAAAACTTTGGATATATAAATCAGAGTAGGGTGAGTTCACTCCTGTGCCAAGAGGGAGCTGAATGAATCCTGGATGTTAAAGCTGAGAGGGGCCTCCTAGATCATCTTGTTGTGCCTCCCTTCCCCTGGCGATTAACAGCTGCTGCTGTCACAGGAGCAGAATCTTAAACAGACCATGGATGGGGAAGGAATGCCAGGCTCTCCCCTCTGGCTGCTCATTAGTGCATTAACATTTTCTACAACATATTTATTACAGCTTTATTTTTCTATACCTCTCTCTTTTCTCAAGTACCTCATCAAATATTCACATCATCACCTATACAGTGATGGTGAACTTTCTCTACCTAAGTTATTGTAAGACTGACCTTCCCTCTAAAATGCCTTTTTCTCCTAAAGCATAAAAAGAATTTTCTTTTTTCTGGTTTCAGTCCATTACATCTTTTAAATACTCAATAATTCCTTACCATCTTTATTGTCACTACAGTTAAGATATTTATAGACAAGTACATCCCTCCCTTACTGCTTCAGTATGGAAGCACAGAAGTGACAGCCTTATGATAAATAGCCAAGCTGAGGAACCACGCGGGAGCCTTTTAGAGCCATAAAGAGGAATTATCAATCCCAAGTGCAAGCAGGTGTGTACACACACAGGTGTGCAAAGGTGGAAGGAGTGAGAAGAGGGATTTGCTGCATGACCAATATTCCTCCTCGAGGAATGATTCTTCTAAGGTGCTTTCAGAGCAGTGAGATGGATCTCTTGGTAGGCAATTTTATATATTCCCACTTCATAGAAACACTCACTCTGGAGGTGAAGTAAATCGTATGAGGTGATCCCATCTACCTCTTTGCCATTAGGCACTGTGTAATAATGCCTCATGTTTTCTGCATTTGGCTGCTCATACCTTAAACAATAGGCTCTCCTTGCTTGCCTGCATTAGGACCTGAGGTTTAGCTATGCCATGCTTCCTTACCTGGCTGCACCAGGACCAGAGACCTGCTAGTGGTCAGCGGGAGCTTCAACCCCTTTCCCTCTGAGTCTTCTCCAGCACCCGAGTTATCTACCACCATTTCCCTTACGTGGAATTCATCATCCACACGTGGCTCTCCTTCCTTCTGGTTTAATGGTACCTGTATTTTCCCTAAAAGGGCTATTGCATATGTGATCTTGAAAGAAATCTATCATGACAATTTGACGCTCACAGCTGACTGCATTTTCTGGTTTTCCAAAGGGTTCTGTCTCTTTGCCATATTTCTTCTCTCACCAATACGCATATTACAGTTTTTTAATATCTTTAGACCATTTGCCTGGTATTACCTTTCTGCCTCCTGAGCACCAGAGTACTCGACTAGCACTCCTGTGATGGATCATCTGAATGCAGGCTAGTTTTTCCCATTATGCAATTTTTTTTTTTTTTTACTGAGAGTTTGATCCATTTCCATGTATATTAAAGAGTATAACAGCTATTGCTGTTATCAGTAGCCACAACTTGCATATATCCTGAAACAAATACTGTTAATGCTGGTAGTATAAGCTTAGTAAAAGATAAAATTTAGTAAAAATTGTTGGAAAAACAAAAGAAGTCTAGTAGGTTGGGAAGAAAAGGCTAGCTGAATCCTCAGAGGAACCAATCTAAATATTGCTAAATATGAAGTTTTATCCACTATAAAAACTTTACAGGACAGTCTCACATTGGATTTCAGTTTAGTTCAGGCCTACCTCTTTTGTTATTGTTCAAAGCTCCATAAAGTAGGTGCAGAGATGGTAGCATAGCAACCACAAGAAAGTAAGTTTAAACACTGAGAAAATGAGCTTTTAGCTTTCTAATAGCAGAGCTTTCATATTGGTATCTTCTTGCTGGGTTTGAAACACCTGTTTCTATTTCAGCTGACTTTGCTTCATTCTATCAGTACAGAAAGCTGCATGGCATTACTGAACCACAATTAAATGAACCTGTTTTATGTGAATATTCTTTGGTCACGGACAAACAGAAAATTGATTTGTGAATGGTGATGAATTAATTTAGTTTTTAAATTAAAGTAGCATTTCCTTGAAACAGAAGAAGGGTGGTTTTTTGTATGAAGCAGAATTGATTCCCACAATGGGCACGAGAATAAATCTACATTTTCCTGCTGACTCAGGAAAATCAAATAAATCCAAACATTCACCACTGTGATTTTTAAATCAGTTTTGAGGTTATATATGCCCTGTCTGCACAATAATAGGAGCTCTGTCAGAATAGCTGAGGGACCAAGAGTTCAGTGTTTTGGCATTTTGGTGACTTTTCCTGTTTACCTGAACTGAGTTTGAGGCTGTGACTTGTCTTGGATTTGCATCTTTGTTTTCTTGGTGCCTGGAGAAGGAGATGTGAAATGCTGATTTAAATAGCATCTCCAGCTGGTAATATCTGCATGCACATGTAGCCACATAGCAGGAAAAACAGTGGATAATAATCAGTGAATACTTTTAAACTCTTATTTTGAATCTTTGTTAGTCTTGAAGCCTTTTGCCTTCTCCATTGTATTCTTAACAAGGGTAATTTTTCCTGATGATATATTAACTGCAACAGATACAGAAGATCTCATTAATGTATATAACACCAGGCACACCCTCCAGCTTTGATTCATCCTGAAATGAAATGGTTTCTACCCCACTGGGATCTCCCTATCCCCCCAGTGCAGTTAATGACAAGGGATCTTTGGTCGGTGTATTTTCACCTGTTCTCCCTCCTGAGCAGTCAGCCTCACAGACATACACTAAAAGACCTCTAAACCTCTAATAGACAAAATTAGTTCCAAATACGCCCCTGCAGATTTTGCAGTGTGATCCTTGTTAATGTGGGAACGCAAGAGGCGGAAGAGACGTGTCCAGGGAATCTGGATCCCTGTTAGTCCTGTTTTGGAGCCTATGAAAGGTAAAGGTTGGGATGAAAAGGCAGGAAATGACTGAGCAAACCTGGTTGTTAATGTGATGGCTTTGCTTGAGAATGACCTGGAGGGCTTCCAGCCCTGGTGCTGTGTGAGAGGCTGAAGAGCTGACAGCTTGCTGCACTCACCCCTGCAATTTCCCCACCACCTGCAGGGCCCCAGCTGGGGCCAAGGGTGCCCAGGGCCCCCTGGGGTTCTCACACACCCACAGCCCCTGTGCCAGCAGAGCACCAGGACAGGTGGCTTTCTTGTGGCAGGGCCACGAGGCAGGATGGAGAGCATCTGGAGTGCCCTCAAACGAGCTTGCACCACCAGGCTTGTGCAGAATGAAAATAATTCCATACTCTTACACTGTACCTGCAAAGATTAACATCCTCTCCACTTGTTCCATACCCAATTTTCCACAAAAAGTCAAAATGAGAAGTTCTTGAAGAAATTTTTACCCCACCACTGAGCAGCAGCAAGCTGCTACTACTTAGAGATAAAACCTCAAAACTTCAGTCAATCTTTTCAATGACTAAACTCCTAGCTCACACTTTACTATGTAGCTTTCCACTTCTAACCAGAACTTTAAGTTTTCCTCTTCCAACAATAATTGTGTTGACAGCATTTCAGTAGCTCTAGAAGTAGTGTTGTAATTCTTCTCACCAACCTGTGCAAAGCCTCTCAAATTATGGAGCTTTACAGTGAACCTAAAATTCTTACATCCAGGTTACAGGAGGATTGTCCAAACCCCAGAGGTTATGCAAATTGGCTGTAGTTATGCAGAGCAGAGCTCTGAAGAACATACTAATGTCTTTACTCCACACCTCATTCCTGTTTGATGGAAGATAGATCCGCTGCCATAATAGGTACTCTTATTTATGACTCACATCATTTGTCAGTACATGCTACTGACACATCTTCATTTTCCATAAACGTTTTGCATTGGAATGTCATTGCCAATGACTTATTAGCAGCAAAATAGCAGCAATACAAAGAACAGCTGTGTTGGATAATTATTGATTATTGGAAAACACGTTATTGAAAATGTCAAGTGTTCATGTCATTCTAGAAAGCCTCAAATAAATTTATCGGAGTTCCTTCCTAACTGTTCTTTTGGATCTAATGTATGTATTCTTGTATTTACCAACGTAGAGGGGTGTTGGGAAGTGTTTGTTTTCCCTACTGTGTTTATAGAAGCTGGAAATGTTTAATTATTTAACCAGTGTTAAACAATATGTCCGTTGAGAACATACAAATATTCAAATCCAAGAAATGGTTGTGGAGAAACACTCCACTGTGTGCTCCATGTTAAATAAGGATCATACAGATTGATAGATATAAATGCAATGAGGTGTCATTAACTCACTTTTAAATAACCACTGAATGTGCAAATTAATGAGATGCGAACTCCACAGAAGTGCAGAAAAACCCACTCTGCCAAATATCACATTAGTTAAGAGCTGAAAATTGTCATTTACAGAGCACAGACCCTAACATTAACTGCGAGTTTCCTGTAATTCTTCTCTTTCATTGAAGCTACCTGTTTTGGGACCCTGCCTAGTACAGCTCGCCACAACCTGCTCTTTCCCACTCTTTGCAAATTCCTGAAGTAGTGGAGGCAGAAAATGAGACATATGGCTCCAGAGAGCAGGCACTGGCTTCCAGCACATACTTCCACATCAGCAACAGGAGAGCCCCTAGGGATGCATCTGGACTCCCAGGAGGAGACCTGGCTTCAGGTACGAGACCTGGATGGAAAATTTAATTCAGAGTAAAAAAAAAACCAAAAACCCACCAAATCTACTCATACGCCAAAATATTTGACAGCCCATATTCAAGTCCTGGACAAAGGGGTTTTTTCCTTACTCCTTATTGTATCTCTGGTTTCTGCTCCTGTTGGTTACTTTTCTTTCCTAATCCATGAAGAATTCCAAGATGCCAGCAAAAAGAAACTGCTGTAAGCCTCCCTGGATCACTTCTGTTGTGAAACAGTCAGTGAAACAAGGAGTGCCATGGATTTAAGCCTCACTGACTGAGCTCCAAGGTTGAGTACAACATTTACAGTGGGGCTTGTCATTAGTGTCACTACTGGAATAGGGATTTTTAAAAAAATAATTTAACCATCTCTGTACTTCCACAACTTAGGCAAGATAATGTGGGAGAGATTTCAGGCAGTAAATAAGAGAGAAATTTAGGATATGCACTTATTTTAAAGGAGCATGGATCTTCCAGTGTTCCAACTACCCAGGGGGTTGAGAGAGATGGAAGTCAGAGCCTTGTGCTAACACAACAAAACCAGAAAAGCCTTTACAAAAGTAAAGGACAACATTATGATAACTTTGCCCATGTGTCCCACAGGAAAGAAACATGGGATACAATCAGAAATGCGGAGGATTTCATGTGCCCCAGACATACCTCTCTACAAACCCTGTTTCCATGACAGACAACACAAACTTGGGTCCTTTTTCTTATGGGTTTGTTCAAGCAGCTGTACTAAAGGAGGGCACTTGCTGGGACTCGGTTACTGAACAGAACATCGTAAGCTAAAATGTGACTTTTTCCCCCTACAACCTACAATTAGGTAATCTACAAAATTAATTTCCTTCACATTTAACGAGGCTCTGTTATGTGGTTTGGCGTGCATTATTATGTGTATTAGTCACAGCCTGACGGAAGGGAAATGCACCATCAAATTTACTGTAACAGCAATTTTCCTTAAGGTATATCAACACAGATGAATTGGCAGACCCCTAATACGTGGCTTAAAACTATCTTTTATACAATATTGCCCTCTATGGGAGCCCAAGATGTAACAGATTTGAAATACACATGCTGCCGCTCTTTGGTCCTATTAATTTTTTTTAGTGTAGTATCTACTTTCTTAAAACACTTCTCTTTAACATAAAAGCTTTATACCACCAGGAAAAATCAACCTACTATCCTCTCATCGTTTCATCTATTTCTTTCAAGCCTACGCTTTAAACTGTAACCAATATATCTATTACTGGTGTTTAGCTTTTATGTGATAATTTCAGTTCACAGAGCCCCTGCTTCAAGTGTGTCAGCATTTCTGTCATGCTTAAAAACAAAGAATAAACAAAACTCAAACCAAAGTGCACACAACACAGTAGCCACACCACTGGTACGAATAGGCAAACAACATTTGGAATATTATTTCTAAAGTGCCCCAAAGTCTTCAAAGAGCAAAGATACAATTCTAAAAGATTATTGCAGATATTTTCAAATGTAACCAGCTGAACATTAGTGCCATGAGTTAAGTAGGAGTGAGCACGATAAACAAGTACAATGGATAAGTATCAAGATCTTACTCACTTAGAGTGCTCTCTTGATTACTCCATCCATGTTTTTCTTTGATCATTTTTATTAAGTCACCTTTGTTTTCTTCCCATGAGAAAAATGTATTTCAAAAAGAAACCTCAGTCCAAACATGATTGGAGAACAATGATCACCGGCATTGTTCACATTGAACTGTATTACGTATTCAAAACAAAAAACCAACCATTCTTTCTGCTGCCATCCTGATATTTTAAGGTTAGTGCTAAAACCCTGTAAGCAATTCCTACCTCAAGAAAAGGGAATCAATAGCAGTTAGACGTTAAAAGCATTTCTTCAGCTTATTAACTCTGTTCTAGCAGATGTTGCAGAGAGATTTCACATCTCTAAAGAAGGCCAGTTCAAAGAAAATACAACATCATGATCTTGATTTCCTCTGTCAGACTACAGCATTTTCAAGTCTTTGGCCTCCCTTTTGCTGAACCCAGGTCTGTGTGGGCTTTTTTAAACTTTATTTTGAAGCACAGCCTAGTCACATCAGTCTAAAAATAGACCTTAGGGCATACTTCCATTTCCCATTTCAGGATTTCCCATCCTACTGGAGCATTAGCATGAGGCCTCCTCCTGTAGCACCAGATGAAGCAGAAAACAAATGATAACAGGATGACCTAAAATTTTTAAAAACTGCTAGGAGGTGAAACAAAACACTGTACAACAGGATCCATTTATTACAGTAATTCTAGAATACCAGTTTGGGAGTGCTTCAGTAACGGATTTTTCACTTTCAGGATTTTTTAAGTTTTAAATTACGGTATATAAAAAGCTCTGCTTGTGAGAGCTAACCTAGAAAAAAGTCATCCTTAGAATGCAATGGAAGCTTGATATCTAGATTGCAAGGACAGAAGAGTAAAAGAAAGATAAATGTTCTTTATAGTTCCTGCTTTGAAACTACCATTTCTGGTTTCACCTTTTATTCAGAAGTGGATTAGAGTATTAAAAGAGCCTCTGTAGACATGTTAAAGGGGACTCCCACTGGAGCTCTGGTCTAATTAAGCTACTTTATGAATCATTCCAGTTTGACTAACTCAAAATTTCTTTTTAAAAAAATCACTTAATACATTAAACCAAGCTTCTTTGAGAAGCAGAGTTCAAGCTTCTTTGTTTTTAATAATCAAAGAAGAAATGCTTGGGTTGGAGATTTGTAAGCTATCACTTCTTTTTATGGATGATACCCTTTATGATAATTGCTTTGCCAGCAGCTGGTCGGCATTGCTCTTTATTAGAAGCCCCTTTCCTCTGCACATCTTAGCAGCCCTGCTACAGCTCAGACATGCAGCTGACATGACAGCAGAATGCTGCTGTTACGCACAGATAATTGTTCCAATTTATGGAAATCATCAGTCAGCATTTTGGTGGTGGGTTGGCTGGAGATCATCAGGAGCTTGTAAATGGGTCTGCTAAAGTTCATGCAGGGAATAGCTGAGCCAGTCCTGTAAGGAGTCCCTGCAGGTGCTGTAAAGCAGTGCTGTACAAAATGTGTTACCATTTAAGTCAGTCCCTTGCCCAGCCTGAACTTGGGCTGGGAGCAGACACACAACAGGGTGACAGCACTTGTGTCTGCAGTACTGGGGACCAGAGAAACCCTCTGATGGTCTCTGATGAAGCACAACCTTTGTGAGTCACACAGGAGAAAGAGCTACAGCAAGTGATTCTCTGTGCTTTCACAGAAAGAGGAAATGGGGGCACAGCCAAAGTCCCTGGATCTGGATTTATGACAATGTGCAGTGCAGTGGGGGCAGGAGCCAGCTTTTCTGGGTGAGGCAGTCAAACGAATGGGACCTGCAACTGCTTTTTAGTCTTGTTTTTGCAAGGATTTACAGAACTAGAGTGACTTGCTTATCAGCA
This sequence comes from Corvus cornix cornix, assembly GCF_000738735.6. Classification (NCBI taxonomy): domain Eukaryota; kingdom Metazoa; phylum Chordata; class Aves; order Passeriformes; family Corvidae; genus Corvus; species Corvus cornix. Next base: position 2,626,950 of record NC_046334.1, on the reverse strand, counting down.
GGAAGGTCACAAGAGTCATCATGAAACAGACCAAAGGGGACGCAGCTCGTATACATTGAACCATGTTACAGGTGCAAACAACAAATAATAGGGGGGCTGAGCCGAGATTAAATCTCCTCTGCTGCTTCAGTCTCTCCTGCTACATTGAAGTGTGGACTGGGATAAAGCTCTTCTCTCTCTAAGCTCCAGTCCTAGCCCCTTTTTCTCCCCAGGAGCTTTCTGCTACTTCAGGCCAAAGCAGAACCTGGGAAGTTTTCCATAAGGAAAACTGTGGGCCAGAGCCTGAAAGGCTTTATGGGTACACAAAGACATCCTTCCCTCTCTCACGCATCCTGAACCCTTGTCTCAGCGTCACACGGGAAGTGGTGACAAAGATCAGCTGTGGATTAAGCACAAACTCATTTTTTGCTTTGATGGTATCTCAATAAGAGTACTTAAAAGACTGCAGTTTATATTTTTATAGTTGAGTAAGCACTTAAGACATAAAACGGTAATGTAATTACAGATACATGGAGCAGCTCTAATGCGTGATGTAAATGAATGTATGTTGGTTTAACAGATATTTCCACATTAGTTTGTATCAGCACACTCTCTGAAACTAATACATCCAAAGCTTTACAGGAACAAAGCCACACTAGGATATCAAAGTTATCTTACAAAGGAATAAAAGTATAAGATAAAGGTCATTACAGAACTGGTATGCACTGATTTGCCTTTATCATCCATACGAGTGTGTCCAGACATAAAGAAGGGATAATAGAAGCTGAAAAAGAGACTGTATACCTGGAGAAAGCCAGCAGTCAGGGAATGTAGCTAATTTTTACATTTTTAAATTTAATTTTACTTAGGACTGAGCAGCATTTTTTCTGTTGATATTGTTGCAAATCAGCACTTCATGCTTAAGTGAACCACTAGCAGCATGTTCTCCCCTGACATCTGGGAAATAAGAATAACCCATGACAAGGCAGGCACTGCCAGTGGAAGACATGAATGCCTTAACTGAGTTCTGATGCATGAAACTCAGCTTCAAGTGTATTCGTATTTCATCCCTACGTTTCTGATTCTGTAAAACCTCTAACACGTTTTGAGCCAGAGCCAAAATATTCAGATGAGAAACGCTAACAACTTGTCGAGATATCAAGAAAACAAAATACTTTTCTTAATGAAATATATGAATACTCAAAGAAACCCAAACCACATTGTGGTATGCCTTTATGTTTCTTGCACTTTTGATGTGAATATAATTAAGTTCTGCATATCTCAATTTGCTGCTGGAGAATTAAGACTAATCTGTAACTCTTATAAGTCGTCATAGTTCCTCTGAAATCAGTGGATGTTTTGACAATTTACACCATGTGAGGAACTGCTCTGTGTATCTAATAAGACACTGCTGTTTAATTACAGGGAGGTTCATAAGGAGTCTCCACAGCTCAAGAAAAAGCTGGTTCTTCAAGGAATAGTCATTTTTTTGTTCTTTTAAGCTCATTATGAACTTCAGTGTCAAAAGCCATCTTTCTTTCAGTAAAGACCATAAATGTGTCTTTAGCTGAAAGAAATGGTTCTATGCATTGCAGTCGATTTTGAAGCATGGCCTTGGTGCTGCGAGAGGGTTTTTGAGAGAAGTAGGGAGTGCCTATTCCAGTGTCATCAGAGCACGGAAATAACAGGGGGGAGACTGGGGGCAGCCACACACAACAGAAGCTCAACATAAGAGCAACAGAACACCAATCCAGATATTCCAGTGAAAAGTTTCAGATAGCCTAGAAGAGTGAACCAGGGGGATACCACATATTTACACACTAATTTCTGAAGGGATTTGCTTGCTCTGCATCATATTTAGGAACATGGTTAAGTGGTAGGTTTGGCAGTGCTGGGTTAATAGTCGGACTTCATAATCTTAAAGGTCTTTTCCAACCTAAATGGTTCTAGGAGTCTCTGTTTCCAACCACAGAACTGCAGAATTGGGTTTTCCACATCTGGGGATGTGAAGATGAATACTTTAAAAATGTGTACAGACATTGTAGTGATAGGTGTGTAAGCCACAAGAAAACTTGGACAGAACACAGCAACACTTACTTTCACAAAACCAGCAAAGCAACAGCAACAAACAACCACCTAAACAAACCCCACCAAAACTCCAACCACCATCAAAGCCACAGTTCTAAAACCAGAAAGTCATGTTTCAGAAAGGTAATACTAGTTTTGGGCAAAGTAATGGTAGGTTTCATTTATGGGTTTCGAGCTACCAAAATAAGTAGAATAAGCTGTTGCGATTGCCTACCTATACAGGGAGGAAATAAACCACATGAGGATTAACAGGTACAGAATTTTCACCAGCTAATGCAAAATTTGTGCTGCAGGTTAAGAGCCAGAAAAATCCTTTGGCAAGTATTTCAGCGTAAATGTGCTGCCTTATTAATACAGTATTTTATTACTAGAATTTATCTTCTTCTCTTGCTTCTCTCCACCCATACTTAATTTCTGTTTCTTGCTGTCCTGTTTTCTTTGATGTCTATTTTTCCCTAAAGCAGAGCTTCAGAATTATATCATGATCAGAAGGACATTCTAGGTAACTTGGGTGCATTTGTGACCGAGCTGGAAGAGCTCAGTTCTCTCTACTACCCAAAGGAGAGGGAAGTGAAAATTCAAACTGTACTCTTTTTTCCCAAGGGTTGGTGTGCTCTTTCTGTTACACAGAGTTGGAGCCGTTCTGCCAACTGATTCCCACACATTTCTCATGAGGGCAGACCCTGGCACAGTGACTCTCCTGATCCTGCACTTAAAATGAATCACCAGCAGAGCAAACAGCTATGGAGGCAGCATGGATCCACAGCCCTGCTCCTTCATGTTGAATTCATCCAGCGTGGTAGGGCTTAAGCCAAGGATTTCACTTCAAAGAGTGACTTTAGCATCTGAATTAAAACACACTCTCAACAGTTTGTGCAACCACTTGGCTGCTGGCTCACCCAGGTGGCTTCCAAGGGGCAGAGCGCTGCTCCCGCCACATCTGGAGCAGCACAGCTGTCCTGCAGCCAAACCCTCCTGCTCGCAGGCGTCTCTCCAGTGCTCCAAGTGCAGCCAGGAGCCAAGGATAGGAGTACAAAGAGCAACAAACAACTGGACTTCTTCTTTTCATACCATCAGATTAGCAATAGGAAGTTCTGGCAATTTTTGGACAAGCTGCGCCAGAAGTTTTCCTTGTGTTGGGAAGAAACTCTCTAACTCAATTTGGCTTTTTTAGTTTATAGCCTGACTGAAGCTCTGATGTTCACACAGGATGCAAGGAGGCACCTGCCCATCACCCAGCTGCAGTGGGATCCACACACCCAACATTCACAAGAGTCTTTGGAAAATAAATCCCAAATCCAGAGCTGGCCATAGGTGCAAGGCATTTTTAAAAGATCTCCCAACAAGAGCTTTGTAATTAGGAATTGCCGGAAATTACTCAGACATACTTTGAATTTTAATTTTCCCTCAGTTTCTAATTTAGCCAGAAGGAATCAATTAGTCCCCAGTTAGGAATCTCTACCATCTTTGAAACTTGGATGTTCACAGAGAGCAAATAGCTCTTCATGTAGAAGGTCCCAGCTGAAGGATGTAAGTGGTGAACTGCATGGAACACCATTTATTTACACTGTTTTGGAAACACGAAAGGTTGAGCTGACCCTCCTATGATTCAAATCTGAGTTTACAGCGTCATTCATCATCTCAGAATGGGTTTGTTCCAGTCTCCTTGAACAAAACTATTTTCTCCTCACATTTGCTGCACAGAATTGGCTGAATTTCAATTCCAAGGTGTATTGTACAAAGAACGGTTTTGGAGTGAAAGATGTCAAACTGGCAAAAATTGAAAACTAGATTGAAATGAAATCTAATTCTTTTAATATAGAAAGTGTTTAGTTTTGCCTCTGTAATATAATTTAAAGTCACATAGCAATCGTGTTTCTTGGCTATGGAGGTAGGTTTCGTCTCTAGCTGGATGAAATAAAGGATTTTAATAAGAAATTATGCAACGAATAAGTGGAACTTGTGTCACATACAGCAAGAAAATACTTTTCACCTCTGAGCACCGAATATTTGCTGGTGCCAGGGAGATCATTTGTAACAAACTTGCTGGGTGACCCCTGCTTGGTTTTGGTCGTGCGCTGAAACCCACCTTTTATTGTAGCAGGTAATCTTATCAATGACCTAACAAGAGTAGGGACCAAAAAGTCTTCCAGTGCTGTGATTCTGTTGAGCCTCCTTTAGCATCTGGAAGTGGTGAGGGGTGATGAGGGGGGACTGGGAGCACGAGCATCCTCCTGTCAGAAAAATGAGTCTTTCAACTTTTCCTTTCTCCTAGGCTTTCCGCTGCAGAGTCCAGGTGTAAAATCAGGAGCTGGAAGTGGCACTTCCCTCCCGCATTTTGGGCGGGCAGGAGGGGAGGTGGTCCAGCCGCACAATGACAGATTATGCAAATCCTCGCGGAGCATGGAATCAATCAGGGCGGTGGGAGAGGAATGCAGCTCATCTCCGAATTAGCCTCCGCCGTGGCTTCCTCGCGAAGCGTCCCCCGCCTCGGCCGGAATGACATCAGAGCAGCTCCGAGTCCTTGAAAGTCTGCGGGTTGATTAGCGGGAGGAATCGGCCGCTTCTGCCAATCACAGCCCCGCGAAGCCGCCTCGCTACTCCGGGAGATCCGCGGGAGAGGGTGGCTGACTCCGGTACACGGGAGCGCGGCGCGGCGCCGGCGGCAGGACCGCGAGCAGCTGCTCTTTGGGCGATTCAATAGTTCTCGCAGCCTTTCTGCTGGAGCCTGGCGGCTCCCCGGCGTAATCCCCGTGTCCAAGAAGGACGCTGCATTTTGAACGGTGTGCTGAGCAGAGGTTTGAATCATTCCAGCTGGCTGCTCGCTCTGAAAAGGACAGGCTGGGTATAAATGAGATGTGACTGTGCCGGTAGAGTTCAGTGGCTGGGGCCGGAGCAAGAGGAGCCTTCCTGGGATGCTGCTCAGACAGCTGCTGGCAATTGAAAACTCTCCTTAGTTTACCTGGAGCCCTATGAAGAGCTTTGAATAGCAGATGTCTCTTTCCTGCACACTAGGAAGAGAAATCCTTCTCTAGGTAAGCTATTGTTCAGCTTCTGAACCTCTTCTTCTGGGTATACATTCATACAGCCACATAGACAGTGCCTGTACTCAGGGCAGGTATAAATATCCACCAAGTGTGGATATTTTTGAGTGTGTCAAATGATCTGCCTGGAACCTATGCATAGTAAGTACTTCCGAAAGCTGCCTAGAGGCTGGCATTCCAAGGATTATTCGGAAGTTTGAGATAGTCTTTGCCACATTTGCATGCAAGTGCCCCCATGTAAAGGGATGTGCACCCTCCGATGGAAACAGCTGTCTGCCTAAATATGTGAAAGACCACAGAAGGTAGAGCATGGGAAGTTATGTGAGGGGGAAAGGAGGATACAGTTGCTTCTTCAGTCTACTCCACATCCTTTGCTTTTATTTGCTACCGTCTAGCAAAGTTCAGCAGAACTACTGTACTAAAATGATATGGTGGAAGCTTTCCATGGAGATATATTAAATATGCACTATTTAAAGTAAGAGTAACTGTACTGTGAGGAAGCCAAAACCTACAGATCTGCTCTCTTCCAGCAGTTTGATAGCAAACAACATCTGTCAGCAACATTTTTTTTTAAACAGCATGATCATCCATAGAGTGGAAGCAAGGATTGTTAGAGGTAGTAAGAGGTAAATGAAGAAATCAGTGTGTGCTCTTCAGATCCTACAGAGCCGGAGTCTCCAGCAGCAGCCCAGCATTTTTATCCTACAGCTGGCACAGAGGCTCCAAGTCACTGCTGCTGGGAATGAACACTCACAGGAAAATGCTTAGAGGTGAAGAAGTCTCTTCCTACAAGCACTGCACTGTTGTAACCACACATGCCTACGAAACCCCACACTCATGAAGTTCCCTTTTCCCCAGAGAATTTATCAGGCCATTTTTTACTAACTTCTGCAGCTCTCATTCACATCGCTTGAAGCCTCCCTCCCTCCCTCCATGTGAATAAATGCTGCAGAATCTGGCCTACCCCCTGTAGCAAGTTACTCTACCTTTCCTAGCTTCGAATGTTATCAGAGAACAAGATAAAAAGAGAAGTAACTCATTTTCACCCCATTTCTTCAGTAGTTTTAATCGTGATCCTCCTGCCATAAATGTTCAGCCTGTGGAAGGACAGCAGGATCTCCTTGCTCATAAAGTTTCAATAGTTGGCAACGTTTCCAGGTGCTCCGATCTTGCCCCATCCTGTCTGTACACTTTCCCCATGCACATTTTCCCCTCCACCAAGCTGCACTGTCTGACTTGCTTTCGGAAATGCTGCTCTAAAGGAGGGGCTGGGGGTGGGGTGTGAACTGCCAAGTTGCATTTCACTAAGAAAATTCTTGACTTCGAGTTTTCTCCTGAATCTTATCAATTCAGATAATATGATCTGCTCAATTGGGTTAGATGTTCCTAATGACATTGCTCTGTGCAGAAGTTTAAGACTGTTTATTAGGTTTTGTGCCATTTCCCCAGAACTTGGCCGGGTTTTTTTGATTCATAATAGATGCCTAATGTCTGAAAGCCTCAGAATTGAAAGCAGGAGTATCTTAATGTCTTGTTGACACCACTCTCTTCTGTGAGGCCGGAGAAGTGCTCCTCTAACTTGCATTGTTTCAGAGTGAATCAAATTCAAAGGGTTGCAGTTAAGCAGAGAGTAGGATGCTTCAGTGACTGACCACTTACACACACACACATATATATATACCCCCACATATAAATCCCTTTCAGCCTGAACACCCTGTTAACTCACACCATCAAGTTCTGGAAGTCCTATGAAACATTATGGGTGTTAAGGGGTTGTGATACCTGTTCTATCACTCTTTGTAATGGCCGTGATCAGACTTAGCACCATGCAGGGATCACGAGCTGCTCTAGAGTTCAACTATCATATTCAGTATGAGTGGGATAAAAATATGCTAATAGTAAAGATGGGGTTTTTTAAGGTTTGCAGTCCAGGAATTATCCCAGCAGTATAATGAGATACTTCAAGGAAAATGTGGCCATATATTGCAGACCCATGGCAATACTGAGCACAGAAAATGCTGATGAGTTACTATTAGTTGTGACTATGAGCTTTCAGTTAGATAAAAAAAAATTGCATGTAACTATATGTCCCCAGAAAAAGATTCCTCATTTTTCTACAAGCAATAAAGGCAAGCATATAATGAACTTAAAAAAAAAAAAAAAAATTTTGTTCCAAATCATTCTAATTTAGCCCACGAACAATTTTGCTTTGATTGCCTCTATGACCACAGGGCTGGCTGAGCTTCAGCTGCATGCAAACACTGCTGTTTGCTTCCATCAAGTGTTTGGCCTTGCAAAGCTTCCATAATCAGAGAATCTAAGAACAGTTTGGGTTGGGAGGGACCTTAAAAAGTATCTAATTCCAACCCTTTTTCTGCAGCTTTATAGGTGCATCCAGAAACTGCTTTCCGTACCCACAAAATTGGCTTTTCTGAACAAATCAACCCCTGGGCTAAGAGCAGCAAAGCATTGCAAGCTAGGGCCTGGATGGCTGAAGGAAACCGGAATTGTGCAGAAAGCTGGACTTTGCCTGGGGAGTCATTTCAGGAACAGGGCACTGAGCTTAAGGTGAGCCAAGGGCTCTCCACGCTTTTCGAGGTGAGGGGAGCCTAGGTTGAAACCATTTCCAAGTGTTAAGGAGTACAGTGTGAGGTGGCAATTACCAGATCCCTTGTTCTCAGGCCTGGGATGCAGTTGAGGACCATTAGAGCAGGTTGAGGGGCTGGACTCTCAGGGAGAAGGAGGGTCTCTGTGTTGGAAATTGGGTGGAGTGTCAAAGAGTCCTGTCTCCCATTTTGAGACAGCCTGAAGAATGCCCATGTCACAGCAACAAGTCTCTTTCTCCCATTGAGATGTTAAAGCAAGGCCCCTCATGAAGGTAAGCCACCCAGAAGAGTGCTAGATAGAAATTCAGAATCAATTCTCCATCTGTGTCAACATGTAAATTAGGAAAATGGAGCTATTAAAAGCGTCGGGTGCTGGAAGAAAATGAAAATCATACACGTCAATCCCAAACATTTATTACAACTACTGTCAGGAATAATTACAATGGAATCGGAATTTCTTCTGAAATTAACAGTTGCCATAGAAAAGTAATAATATTTTACCTAAACAGCGCTGCCACCAGAATTACACGGCAACAGCACACCAGTGTAGAGACCATGTCGGTATTTGATGAGGAAAACACATTGGCACCAGAAGCCATGGATGGCCATTTAAACTCAATTCTGAAAGGAACAGAGATGTATTTAAACCTATTTCCTTCCCTCTGGCTACAGAAGGGGTCACAACTGCTCTCCCCAAGTGGAGGCAGAGGGAAAAAATTCATCTTCCATCCTCGTCTGCAAGGGTGGGTTTACAGAGCCAGAGCAAATACAGAAGTAGAAGCCAAGGTAGGGTGGGTTTCCTTCAAGAGGAAGGAAGCAAAAATGAAGGGATTCCCTCTTTTTCCTTAGAAGCTGCTGAAATAAGAACTGTCCTTGGCTTACTTAGCCTGGCCAAGGGAGATCAGGCTGATGCCCCCCACAGCTACAGACTTTTACTAATGGCTGGGTTTTCATCCCCCATGTGTAAATATCATTACCAGACACAAACAGCAGAGAGAATAATGTGGACGGGCTCTTCCCTGAGCAGAGCTCTGCACGAAACCTCCCCTCCTGAAGGGCTGTCCACAGCTACTTATTCCAGCCCGCTCTCTGCCAGGCTCCAGTGAAGGGATTGCATTTAGCTTTTAGTGTATAAATAAGTGTTCTGATAAATAATTAATAGTAGCTGCTGGCCGTAAAAGAGGCGGCTGCTTGGAAAGTTAAAACAGTCTGTCATGAAATATGCACCCACCTCTGTGTTCTACTTTCAGGGGATGTTTTAGCCAACATCTTGTCCTTTTGCATGGGACCATATTGTGCAAAGAGGAGGCCAGAGCTCAAGTTCCAGACCCTCAGGGTATTCTTGAATTTTTTCTCTCTCACTGGGATATAGACAGCCCCCTAAACCCCCAGAGGGGAGGGTAGGCGGTCAGTGATTCACAGAGAAGTTTCTGGAAAGGAGAGGAAAGTGCAGTGTTCTAGGCTTCTGGGTAAGATACAGAAATTAGACTTACTGATCACATTTGATTTTAAAGCCCTCATAGCTTCTTGGGTTTTTTTAGTTTAAACCAAAGCAGGGCCATCTGCTGGACTGCCTGCACTCTACCCACCTAAACAGCTGGAATAACTACAGGGCATTTTTATTTATTACTACTGTCTAGACTGTATTTGGATTGCAATTTTAAATGGCTTCACTATTCTACCCCCATACAGTCATGGGGTTTAGGGTGGAACTGTGCCTCAGCAGCCTGGTGAATGAATCACCTGCAGAAGGGCATGGTACTATTATTTGTACCCGAAAAATCACAGTTAAAGAGAATTTGGTGATATGCAATGCCCACATGGCAAGCAAAGTGAGCCATGCATGCCTCAAAACACCTGACAGATTCCCATCAGACTAATTTTCAATCAGCCTTGGAGCAAGCTCCATGTGCCTGCATCAGTCATTCTGCATACTCAGATTTTTAACTGAAGGACCTCCTAAAAGGCTTTCTTCTCCATGGAAAAAAATATTTGTGTTCAGGCAGAAAATTAAGTCTCTATGTATATGTTATCTAAAACTGAGCTTTATGGATTACAACATACGGTGTCAAATGATGAGACACAATTTTGTAAGCCCCTTCCATAACCCAGAAAGCCAGGCTGGATTTTCTCTTCCACAGTACACTCTGGAGATTCTTACTGAAAACCAAGTAGAGTTATGCACTCAGCCCCCAGGAGAGGACAGGAATGTAAAGGCAATTCCAGCCTGATTCAGGGGCAGTATGTTCAGAAAGACTGACAACCATTTGGATTTTTTTTATTCCACACTCTACCCCTTCAACAATAAGTTAATGCCTCAGTAGTTCAATAAACAGAGATTTTTCACGAAAGCAAGAGGTTAATCAAAGCCTCTCTATTCCATCACAGAGCTCTAATGGTATTAGTTCTAGTTCCAGTCTCTGAGCTCAGCGTGACTCAACAAAAAATCCCCTGAATTCCCAAGTAGGACTGTTATCCTACTAGTGGCATTTCCAAATTGAACTTTATCTAGATAAAACAAAGCATAGATCTTTCAAAAGGAAACATTTGTTTATATTTTGAACCAAGAGCAAAACAGTATCTATAGGTCACAGATGACACACCAGAAATCTCTAAAGAGATCTTTCATTTGGCTGACAAAGTGGCTTCTCTCAGAGAAACCCCATAAAACAGTGGCAGAAATAAACACAAAGGAATTTAACCAGGGTACAAAGAATAAGAAGAAAAAGGAAGCGAGCACAGCAAACACATTTGCCTGCACATGAAAGTATGAATTTTGCACTAGCTTTCCCAAAAGCATGCTTTGCAATATCCATGCTATACACATCTGAACCAAACATGAATCACCTTAGAACATTTTACAGCTAATGCCCATGTAAAGGTAGAAAAGACTAATATTCCCTCAACAAAGACAGGAAAAATGAAATGCTGAAAAAAATCAGTGGCCTCCAGAGAGCCAAACATGATGGTGGCAGAGACAGAAATCAAAGATTCTACTCCCTGCCTTATCTTCTCACCGTAAAGCATTTTTTCTCTTGATAGACAAACAGCATCCCTCCAGTCATTTCAAGGTAAGAATTTGAATTTGTGTTAATAATCTCGCATAAAACTTCCTCTGGCTTGTCTGCAATACTTAAATACATTAAAATGAAAGTCTCTTGGGTATTGTAGTATTTTTGTTACATGACCAAATTTCTCTGTCTAGATTAGTTTTACTGACAGCAGCAATATGTGCAGCCATAACTGGTCCCCACAAAAAGCTCATCTTGCCTGTAAAGAACTGGTACTAAGACTCAAAATTTTCTTAAAGAACTGCCTAGAACCTAGTCTAGACCTAAGACTAGGAACAGACAGGAGAAGTATTATAAACTTCCTGCTCCCGAACTGCCATGCAATAAAAGCAGTGATAAATGCAAGTATTTATGAGCAAGGTGAAAGCGACTGAATTTTCCCCTTTAGAAGCTGTTTGAAAGTCCAAGAAGTGCACACAAAAAAAAGAGGAGGCACACGTGGAGGGTCACCCTGGCTTCACTCACTCCTTGCTTCACTTCGCTTGAAAGCCACTACTTGCCAAGCCCTGCCAGGCTGTCACCAGCACTGGTGGCTTGGATGGTGCTCCAGCCCACACATCTGCTCTGACCAGAAATTGGTGGGACCAAACTCTGTATATTCTCCCTCTTTTTCTTCCAAATCCTCTCAAAGATAACAAAACCCTTCAGCCAGTGAGGACAAAGATGGGGAAATGGGACTCCAGCAGAAATTACTTAAAGAATAAATAAAGGGAAGCCATTATAATGAGAATTTAATGTATACAGAGCTTGGAAACTCTGTCTGACTGGCTGGAACCGGGCTTGAGCAAACTCAGAATAAACCTCTGTTTAAATTTCATGTGGCAAACGTGCTGTACTAAAGATTTAAGTACAAAGTCTTTGTTATCTGGGTTTAAATAGACTTCCTGTGCAGTAGCAATAGATCATTACTATGTGACAGCAGTAGTCCCTCTGAAATAAGTTAGTGGCTTCCTTTTAATTCCTAGCACAGATGTGACCACATCTGACTTTCTCACAAATAGTCCCTGTGACAGGATACAGACGGCACAAAACATGTTATTCAGTGAAATATATTGGCAGTGGTATAAGAGTGGACACATTTTAATTATCTCACATGGTGGCAAACCTTTTTAGCTCCCAGAAATGCAATAGGACAACAGAAAGCGTGGGAAACAATTAAAAGAATTGTTAACAATTTAAAGAATCTACTAAAAAGAAGCATAGTGACCAAATAGTTTAGCTTCTAACAGGCTATCCCAGAGCCTAGGGCTGTATCTCTTTTTTTGTGTAAGAAACCTCCAAAAAGTTTTAATAATCATCCACTAAATCTGTAATCCTTGGTAAATTTTCAAAATCAATACAGAAAATCTGCAGTTATTTGGTTGCTAATAGAACTACAAAAATGGGTTTTAGCAATTTTTTTTTAATGGCTTAGCTTGTCTATCCAATCAAACCGCATGTACAGAGCTTGGCTACTACATTGATTGACTTTAAGGAGTCCTACTTAGGGAGCCATTCTATTGCACAAATGTTGTCTCTCAGCTGAGTTCACAACACAAATCATTCTATTGGAACTGGAAAGCTAATTGACAGCCGTATGAAAGTGGAAAACAGTACCAGAATAGAGGGACTGTAATAAAACATCTGATACAGCATCTCACAAAAGTTTTATTTGAAGAGTTAAATGAATTCAAATTGGCTTCCATTGAAGCATTAAACTATGAATTGAAAAGTGATGAAGAGCCATTAACCAAGCGAGAGCAGGAGATTTGTTGCATCAAGTCAGGGGGAATGTTTTGTAGGCTGCCTCAGAACACTGTGTAAAGCCTGCTTTTATTCCCCACCTTCATTCACAAGGACTGGGGCACTGACAGCGTGGTAATTTCACCTGCACTCTCCATTAATCCCATCGGGAAAGCAAAGCAAGGACTCAGTCCTGCAGGTCACACACATCCCTGATCGCAGGCCCAACTCCCTGCCATGACCTTTTGGCTCTGTCCTCATGGCCTTGGCAGTAAGCTGCTGACCTTCAGATCATCTCTCAACACCTTCTTTTCAGCCTTTTACTTTAATACACGTGCCATGAGGGTTGTGAACATCTGCTGAAGGGCATTACGCAAGAGCAAGGGGCTGTTGCTCCCAGCTCAGCCATGGGTCCCCAAGTGACTTTGGGAAAGTCAGGCTTGTACCCATTAATGCTATTTAGCTTTTTGAATTTTTGGTGAGTTACTGGTGAAAAGTGGTAGATCTTAATACCATCACTCGTGCTAGATGGACACATTTATTAGAAACTGCATTAAGAAGGTACTTTAAAAATTATATTAAGTCTGGCCACAGAATTTAAGGTATTTTGCCTGATGACATCAAAATATTATATATATGGTGATAATTTTGGTATCACCACACAACATCTGGAGCTGCTCAGAGGGTGAGCGTGGTCACTAACACCTACCTGTTGTGATGGTGACAAGAGCCACTGTGTCAAGAAACAAGAAATACTTACATAGATTCTCTCTTGCATGGCTCTCATCAGGCCATACCTAAATTACTGATTTCCAGGAGCTTCCATGCCTGACACTCCAGAGAAACCACCAGTCAGCAATTTCTGAGGAGCTATTACAACTACTCGTTATGTTCAGAAGTACTGATGCGTTAGAGATCCATAAATTGTGCCATTTGGAGGAAGCCTCAGTGAAATACCCCAGATGGATATTTAGGGGGTTTTCTGGGTGGTCCAAATGACCGTGGGACTGTTGGAAGTTAATGGGTCGGAAGAAGGAAGCATTGAGGCTGAACATCAGGCAACACTCAGCAGAAGTGTGGTCTGGTTAAGTCTTAAAGCACATTTCTGCTAGGAGCTAAGCAACATGAAGTGTCACATGTGGGCTGGGGAACCAAAGGATGTGCATATGCATAGGTGTACACTTGTGTGAGAATATTCCGGTGTCTAAAACTCATCTCCAAATCACCCTCCGGCCACTGCTCCACGAGGGAGCCTTTTCACCAGTTCCTGAAATCATCTGGAAAAGTTTAAAGCCAAAGAGAAACAGAAGTCAGCAGGGTCAAACAGCTCCCTTCCAAGTATTGTTTCACGCTAAAATCACACCAGCTTTCATCAAATGCACAAGTTGAAGTATTTCAAACTCTTTGCTTTATATTCATTGATTATCGACTTCACCCTCTGGCATCATTTAGCTTTCTGAAATCACACAAGATTACATGTGCACTATAGACTTGATCAAATGGCTGAAAATACCGAAAAATTGGGGATTAATTTACACATGATTAGTCATTGAAAAGAAACAAAAGAGGTGAAAGTGCTGAGCAGCCTTTCCACTCAGAAATTATAAAATAGAAGTCAGAAGGTCTGCAATAGCCTTTATCAGCTGAGAGGCTGGCCTTATCCTAGGTAAAGAGTTTTCTAACACCTTGTGATGAGCTATGAGAAGCTGGTACCAACATCTCAAGCAAAGCCACATTTACAAACACAAAGCACATTGCAGCTTTGTTAAGTTTGGAAAAGAAAAAACCAGTTACTTTCAAAGAGGATCTAAGTTTTGTGAGCTCAGTCCAAAAATCTCCTGGAAACTTTTGTGAGAGTGAGAAAAGAAAAGTGCTCTTTTTTCTTTCTGCAGTGAATAGAAACGCTGAATTTTTGCTAATGGTCACCAGGAGTCATTTATCACTCAAATCAGTTTGCTTGTTTCTGTAATGAATGAGGAGTCACATGCAAGGAGCAGCAAGGCAGGTACCATGATTCATTGGGCTGCTAGTAAATGACAGGAGTCATACAAGCTTAGAAAGGAAAGAAAAGAGGAAAGGCTTTACATTAGGTTTTTAGCCTAAAGGGGAGTTATATATATAGACAATAAAGACATTCTGACTTCTGATTTATTCTGGAGTAAGGAAGGGAAAGCTCTGTCCTGCCTCCAGGTGAATTACTCCCAGCAGTGCACTCTGGTGCAGACAGGAGATTAGCAATGGCCACACTGCTGGGGAACAACGAGGGTCCTGCTCCTCTGCTCGGCACTGTCAGCACTGGCACGCTCTGAACTCGCTGCAGACGTGAAGTCCATTAGCTCCATCCTCAGGGTGAATGAACACATCTGATGGCTTAATAGCAATACTTCTACTTTCCATAAGCTGAAGTAGCTCAGAGACCCTTTGCCTACCTATGATCAGAGGTAAGAGGAGCTCCCCAAGCCCACACACCAAGTCTGCCTGTTCAGGCACCAAGCCCTGGGGGAAGCTGTGCCCGTGGGAGCTGGCCCACGAGGGAGCCAGCTTTAATTCCTGATGCACAGTTAACACATGGCATTAATAAGGGGCTGTTTCTCTTCGCTGTCGTGCTATCAGTTTTAAATAGTCAAGTCTTAATCTCCCAATCAATCATCTTCAAAATCAGCACACTTTAGTCATCAATCAAATGCATTTCTGCGGGCAAGCAGGAAGTGTTATTTAGCAAGGAGGCAGCAATTTTTAAACCTCCATTTTTCTTCAGCTGCCTGAATTAAAGAAAAATTAAGAGTCCCTGCAGATGTCTCTGACATCACAACAGAGTTGTACTGCAGAGTTCTGCTCTTGCGGGGGAAAGGCCCCACGTTGAGTAAACCAGCTGAACAGACCAGCTCTGGAAGAAAGTAACCTTGATTCCTTGACCAAATGTGCCCAACTTTGGGCTTTACCCCCTTGAAGTCAGTGAATGCTCAGCAGTGACCACAGGAACACAGGACCCTCAAACACCGGTTTCCAAAATGAAACTCCATTAGTAACACTAATTATGAAATATGGCCTATTTCCATGTTTTTCAAATTAATCTAGCACAGGAACTCTCCGAAGATAGTTGAATTTTGGAGGGAATATAAAGCTCTTGAACTTTAAGGGGGAGAGTTTCAAAGGCACAAATGGCACTTAACTTCCAATTATGCCTTGGAAAAAGTCCCACTAATGGCTAATATAGCTGATTTACTTTCATAACCTTTAATTACTTCACACCATTCTTTTTTTTACTGAACAGTATAATCAGTTCAACAGAGCAGTTCAAACACAATGTGCAGACTAAAAAAGATCTGCTCCAATGCTGGGTTTCCTTATGCAAGTTTAAATTCTTTACCAATTCAGTATATTTAGAGATCGCAATAAGTGGGCATACTTGCATTTGGTTATAACATCTGCATACAACAGATAGTAGCTAGCATTAAATCTGATAATTAGTATTTTATCTGGATCAGATTTTACCAGTGTTATTTGGAGGAAATAGTTAGGGATGAAGACCATAGTTTCGTTTTGGCTGGTATAAAGTATGGGGATTCTCCTATTTTAATAATACAAGCTATAATGTCCGTGAAGTTTACTGTTTTGACAGCTTGCAATACCGGTACCCAGGACATCCAGCAAGACCAAACACTGAGGGGGAAATATGCAATTTTAGATCTCCTCACATGCTATTCCCTTGTGCCACAGGTGGAGGCTGAAACATTGGCTAAGCAATCCAGGGTGATCTAGAGGCACATTTCTTAGAGCAGAAGTCCTGGGTTTTATTTAATTTTAAACATAAGAGTCTTAATTAAGGTGTTTTACGTTCCCTGGGGATTTTCGATGCCTTCTGGCGGGAGCGTGGCCTCAGGCAGGGCTGTGTGCTGGGGAGCGCGGGGAGAGCAGGTGCTGCCTCGCAAAAGCAAGAAGCGATTGCCCTCTAGTGCCCAAAGCAAGCCGAGGCTGCACAGTCCGAGGAAGGGACGTTCAAGATTTCTCCAAGTTACGTGCCTGTCTCGTGCTGACCGAGCAAGCCTTTTGCAATCAGCTGTTTGGGGGGGGACACATCACCCAACCCTGAAGGCTGCCCCTCCCGCGGAGAGCAGGAGTCCTGATCTGATAAGCCCTCGGAGTCGGGCTGAGTGACTCATCAATGTCACCCAAACTCCAACACCGGCTCGCAGAGGATGCTTCACTTGATCCAGTGTTATCTTTTGAGGAAATCTTAATTGGAGGTTTAATAAGAAGTGAAATCCCAGCAAGCAGACAACGGCAGAACAAGGGAAGCACCAAAGCAGGGCAAGTACTCTTAAGATTATCAGGATGACTTCCATTTCCTAATGATAGCTGTGATTTCTTTTGTATTTCTTCTCTCGCACATAAGAAACGAGTAAATGCAGAAGAGGTTTATTATTACTATTTCTGTCCCCACTTCGTTCCCCTCTTGGCCAGTTGTGTGACACAGCAGGGTCACTGATGGAATAGCCCACAATCCAGGGGTATCCATCTCCTAGCAAGCTTCCAGCTGAGGAAGGTAAATCAGATAAGAGCTTGAACCTGGCAGAGCCACAAATGGCCTCAGAAACAGCTCCCTCTCTCTAAATGCTTCTTACAAGCATTTTCCAATTTTAGGTGCAAAGCTTAAGATGAATGAATAGTTTGCAGAACAAAAGTCAAAAGTGCAATCTGAGTTAATGGAGGAGGACACATGAACTGATAAGTATCTGCCTGGAAAAAGCATTTCTTCCCTGCAGTTCCAAAATCATTCATTGTTTACTGTCTCGCATTGTTCCAATAGACAAACAATATAAATAATTCAGAAAGATGTTAATTCCTACTTAAATCCATAGAGCAGCACAGGCTATTTATTTAGTTACCTTTAACTGCCTCTGAATCATACGGTTTACTGTTACCAATGGCAATTTTTCACCAATTTAGGCAGACCTGCCAGGAATTGCACAAGGGCTTCAGAGCAATGAGGTTTAAGCAGCTCGTACTTCATCCATACAGGGCCAGACCAGAGGCCCAGTGCTTTAGCTGGAGGTGTCATGGACCAGCACATGCACCAACTTGCCCACCTAGCACTAAAACAGCTCCCTT
Organism: Corvus cornix cornix; assembly: GCF_000738735.6. Classification (NCBI taxonomy): domain Eukaryota; kingdom Metazoa; phylum Chordata; class Aves; order Passeriformes; family Corvidae; genus Corvus; species Corvus cornix. The sequence goes on along the minus strand of NC_046334.1, from coordinate 2,609,328 downwards.
GAGGTACTTTTTCTGCTACATAGCACCTCCCATTGATCCCTGATGGAGGCAGAGCCATGCAGAGCTGCAGCCTGCAGCTGTAGCAGCCTGCTCATTCACTTGGAATGTCCCCATAGAATCTTGATAGTTCCTAAAATGGACCATGAAGTACTGATTGCTCTGAGTGCAGAATGGAAAAGGGAAAGAAAGTCCTACAAATCTTTCCTCAAACTCCTGTCCTGTCTTTCACTTTGCTCACATTAGTTTCCCAGTCCAACACAGAATTTATCACTTACGCAATTTGAATTTGACATGGAATGTGGTCCCATATTTTACAAAGATTCACTTCGTCCTAATTTTGCCCCTACAATCTTCCATTGCTCCCATTTGCAATAGCAACAATGCATGTTAGATGAGAAATGCTGATAAGTAGATGCACATCCTCAAAAAGCTATGTTCAGACTTCATTTCTGTACGCTAAGAACATGGGGGAGCTGCTTAATGCAGCTTACCTTAATGCACCGAGAAAGCAAGTGACACTGAGTGCTCCTCGAACTACTCAGAAACTTCCCTCTTTACTAAGATTACCAGTATCAATCACCGGCCTTATTAACGTGTGTTTTTAATTGCGTTATGGATTTTGTTTTACTTACTCTTCTTTTACTTCTTGTTGCAGATAATGTTAAGAGTCCTCTTCATTGATTATTGGCAGCTGCTGCGTTCTGAGAAAACCTCTTTCAATTTATCTTTCCGGATCCTTTGATTTCCCACTCCAACAGCTTTACAACCTCCCCAACAGCTTCATAAATGCACTGCAATGGTCACATGAACATCTTGGAAGGGGAACCTCCGCAACTCCTCGTTCCTATGGCACTGTAGGAAGAGCACCCGGAAAAGTGGCAAGTCCAGCAGGAGCTGGAAGCCCTGCAAAAGATGAATCTCATCGGGAAGCTACGCAGAAGCTTCCGAACTCTGGTCATTCTCCTGGCCACCTTCTGCTTGGCAAGTATTGTCATCTCTGCCTATTTCCTCTACACTGGCTACAAGCAGGAAATGGCCCTTGTGGAAACCACTGGACAAGCAGAGTGCGAGGACCTCAAACTTCTGCCCTACAGGTCTGCGGAGCTGAGAACACCGAAGCCAATTGATCCCTCTAGAACTGATCCCACTGTGCTCCTGTTTGTGGAAAGCCAGTACTCCCAGCTGGGGCAAGACATCATAGCCATCCTTGAGTCCAGCAAGTTTCAGTACCACATGGTCATTGCACCAGCTAAGGGGGACATTCCCCCTCTCACAGACAATGGGAGAGGGAAGTACACCATTGTTATATATGAGAATATTTTAAAGTACGTGTCCATGGACTCATGGAATAGAGAGCTTCTGGAAAAATACTGTGTGGAATACAGTGTTAGCATAATTGGTTTTCATAAAGCCAACGAGAACAGCTCCCCGAGTGTCAGAATGAAAGGGTTGCCATTACAGCTGTACAACAACGTGGCCCTCAGAGACTGCGTGGTAAACCCTCAGTCGCCCCTGCTGCGCATCACCAAAGCGCCCAGGGTGGAGAAGGGCCCCCTGCCTGGCGAGGACTGGACAGTGTTCCAGTTTAACCATTCCACCTACCAGCCCGTGCTTCTGACTGAGCTGCAGCCCGCCAGGCCCACCCCCGCCACCCTGCCGAGGGCTGCTCTCTATGCAACCGTCATCCAAGACTTGGGCCTGCATGACGGCATCCAGAGAGTCCTCTTTGGAAACAACCTGACCTTCTGGCTCCACAAGCTCATCTTTATCGATGCCATCTCTTTCCTGTCGGGAAAGAAGCTCACGCTCTCCTTGGAGCGCTACATTCTCGTGGACATAGACGACATCTTTGTCGGGAAGGAGGGGACAAGGATGAACGTCAACGACGTGAAGGTAAGCGAGAACTGGGGGATACCATCCCAGACACGTGTATGTGCAAATGGGTGTTTAAAAAGAGACAAAGCTTGTAAAAGCTGAAAAGCTCCTTTTCCTAGTAAAGGCTGAAAGTACACAAGTGCAGGCAGCAGATACATAAACCACAACCTGAGATTAAAAGCCATTTTGCCCACGTACATACAGAGATGCACATATGACTGTGTATATGTAGGGGCGTACACATGTATGTTGCACATATATATGTATATATAAAAAATACCTTTTAGAAGCCTTTTCCATATTATTTCTCTCACTATTCCTGTGAAGTAGACAGAACAATACAAGATGGTTGCCTTTTTAAACCTCAGCATCACTGAATTTAAAAAGAACAAAAAGAGCAAAAGGAAAAAAAAGAGCCTGAAGAAGTTACAGCCCCGATGTGACTTCTACGAGTTAGCAGGATAATTTTCATTACCAGACTAGTAGGTAAGCATTTAAAGTTACCAGTGACAGGGTGGAACCACAGCATTCACTCGAGCAAGTGACATAACCATCTGATAGAGTGAAAGGCCCACTGACTACTCACTGGGGGCTCTTCTACCCTTATTTTCCTGATCTGTACTATCCAGGGACACCATTAAATTTTTTCAGAGTAATTTTCAAAGATGTGTGCAACTTGGAAAGAATAGACAGAACTCAACAGCATGACAGTTATTTCTTGTCATTTTCCACATGTGGGAATCACAGTCAGAGATTAATTGAATCCCTAAGCATGCAATATCACATTATCCAGCCCTTTATTCTGGAGGGTTTTTCCTGTAAATACCCAATGCTTTCAAGAACAATAAGCAAGCCTTTTGTTTTTAAAGGCAGATTTCTATTTAATTTCTAAACCCTTATTTCCATTCCTACAATTTCTATATTCATTTGCCTCCTCATCCAGACCACTGAGGTATCCAAATACCCAGCAAAAGCAGTAGTCTCACATACAATTGAAACAATTTTGCACATCAGAACACCTGGGGTAATTCTATTAGCCAAACCAAGCGTATGAATGCTCATCAGGGCTGATTCTGAGCACCAGGCACTCCAAGCGCCTGGTGTCTTTGAGATCTCAGCACTGTGCACAAGCTCAGTGATCAAGTGCTCTCTCTCTGGAAATATATGGGAAAATGCTCCGAGAAAGGGCTTGTACACAAGAGGAAATTAACTCAAAAGGCAATTGTGAAACAAGTTTTTCAGCAATAGCTTCCCGCCTGCGCATTTTTGAGAGCATCCTTCTGACGTGGTTTGCTCCACTAAGGAAGCCTGTTACTAGTCCGCAGCAGTTCAAGAGCCCCCATCACCAGCAGAGGACTGTCCACACAGAGACATTTGGAGATTCAGAGCAGAGTTCTCACCAGCATCATCTCATCATGCAGGAAAAAAACCCAAGTCACCTCCATTATTATCCAACGTTGCTAGGCAAACCTTTCCACCTGTGCTTGGCACAGCAGCCAACAACATTGCTAGGCAAACCTTTCCACCTGTGCTTGGCACAGCAGCCATGCTTCCATGCTTGTTATAGGAGACACAGCAGAAAACTCCACATCCAGGGGCTACAGTAGGAGCTGGATGCTGTTAAAAGCATTCAGCATTATTTTTGTGTGCTGCACACATTTATCCATCTGAAAACCAACCAGTCCACGCTGCTCAATATCTAGGCAATAGCAAGGAAAAACATCTGCTAGGATTGAGACCTTGTTAATTTTTTTTTTTTTCAAGCGATGCATGGTAAGCCTTCTTTTATTCATTATGCCTGAGCCAGGGTAGGAAGGGAAACTTTCATTCTTCCCACATTTCTCTAGGGCCAAATTAGCAGCCCGCTTTCATCACAAAAACACGAACAGCGCCACTCACAGGACAAATCCCCTCCTCACCTCACACAAGAAATCATGCCACAAACTAACCACGGGGAGAAATCGCCTGCAGGCACAGGCTCAGAACCAACCTTCCCCTCAAGCTCTCTTTCGGGGACAACAAAAAGTTTATCTCCCTTTTCAGGTGAATGTTTCACACATAAATCCACCCTGCAAGTTGAACACCCATAGATACTTTGTCCTCAGCATCATGGATTTCATTTTGAACCAGTTACCCAGCACGGATTTGTTCCTCAGGGTATTTCACAAACACTTGCTACACAAATCAGTCCGTTCCTACGGCCTGGACATTCCCAGAATACAGTAACCCACAGAACAGAATCCTGCTAATGAACATAGCCCCGAAAGCAGAGTGCACTTTGGTTAGTTTACAGAAAAGGATAATTACAGCCAGTTAGAGAACGATCTCCCAAGTCACTGGGGGAAAGAGGCAATTAAGAACCAGCGGACCTGGCTTCACCCCATATGGCAGAGAAGCTCTGCTTGAGAGGCAAAAGTAACACCTACTCAGGAGGTTGGTATTTCAGTGATGGCAAAGCATTGCCCTGCCTTTGGGAGGAGTGGCTGTGGCTGCTCATAGACGGTTCACTTTGCAGAGATACAGGGACTCTCTGCTAGGCTCTCCAAAGGTGCCATACACACCCAAATCCCTTGGGAATGCTTTAGTACCCAGCGAGTCTTCTGGTAACAATATTAGCATGTAACAATAATATACCGAGTAAACCAATGCCTGTGTAATTACTTCTGCAACCCAAATGTTTTTGTTCCCTCACAAAGCTGTTTCTCAATTAGGTGCTACAGGGATATATACAGTTTTATAAAGGGTGGCATCAGCTACAGAAACAGAGATTAGAGAACAGGGTTATTATGGGCTCTGTTTACCACGGAAGATCTCCTAGTCCCTGGTGTTAGAAGAGTTGTGCAAGGTCATGTCTGGCTAAGTAATTAACAGGAACTGAGCAGAGCCACAGAAAGCTGTTTTTCCAAGCTTTGTCGAGATCTATCTTGAGCCTAGCAAGCCTCTGCAAATGAATTTCTCCCTTTCCTGCCTGCCAATATATTATCTCAGTGCTTGATTTTAGAGGGCAAAAGAATTCATCAGTTCATTTGCAGAAACAGTGAATTTGTGTACTTATAAATGATACTGGTTCCCAGCCACCCAAGTCCAGTATCACTGACATCAGTGATTTGGCAAAAAACTCCTGGAAATGTCTTGTTATGCTGTGTCTGGGAGTGCCATACAGAAAAAATACAAAGCTTTCACCTTTAGAGTTTGCTTTTAACTGAGCACAGAGAGGGCTGCATTATCCAAACAAGGAGTAAGAACTTGCTGAAGTATTTCTATTTTTTCTGTTGCCATAGTATGAGCTAGTACAATATTTACTCACCCAGGAAGAGCTCCACACAGCCACCAGGGCTTCTCCGTCACCTTTCACAAATACACGTTCTATTGTTAACTCAAAAGCCCTGCAAGAGCACAGTGCAAGCTAGGGCATTTACTCTTTAATAAATAAAAGAAATAAAAAAGCCCTCCAAATAAAGCAAAAGGCATTAGCCTTTCACTTTCTACCCTCCTTTTAGCTCTAGAATTTAGGCTGCAACACATGTTCTGGGTGGACTCGGGAACAACTCGTTTCGCTCTCTTCCCCCACTCTCTTTGCTGGAGAGGATAAGATTATCAAGGACAAATTGCTTGTCCCAGCACCACCATTTCCCACAGCCCCTTTCTCTAAAAGTTGCATTTTCCCTTTCAGTAGTCCCTCTAATTGTCACTATAGGGGTGGGAGCATCCTTGGGCTTTCTGAGCTACTCTAAAACGATGGAGCTGTGCTTGGCCATGTCCTTTGTTGTGTTACTGCTGACTGCAGGCCTTCCTTCTCCTTGCAGCCTGTCTGCGTTCCCCTCTGAGCTCCAGCCCACTTCCTTCAGTGAAAATAAGAATCACATTAGTCGCTGACATCTCCTCACTGCCACAGTCTGCACTTTGTCTTTGACCTTCGCCATCATTAAAATGCCTGGAACATGTAAAGCCTGTGATTTCTGGCTCATTTTAGTGTTTTAAAGCCAAGAATTCACGCTGGAGCTGCATCTTTCCTGGTGATTCCAAATTAAAAAGTACTGGCACAGCAGGAAGCTGAGCTCAACCACTCAATCTCTCCAGCACAGGATTATCCCTGAATTTTGTGCAAGGACAACTGCTTTCAGGTGGAACAACTGGAAATGTCTGGGCCATATTGCCAGGCATGGCAGAATGGTCAGTCCTGAAATAAAACAGTCACCATGATACCCTTTTAATAATAATAAGCCCCTGCCAGGAAAGTAACCACACCCATGGCCAGTCTAGGGAGAAGCTGAGTCCAGGAGATGTGTGAGCGCAGGAATCCAGAGGAGACAGCCAAGCATTAGTCACTACAGGCTGGGTGACACTTCTGTCACCTAAAGCACTTGAGAGTGACAGTGAAGAACGCAATGAAGTGGAGTTCTGGAGCTCCCACTTTTGGATGGTCTTGAAGTCTTTAAAAATGAATTTAAAGAGCAGCTGAGAGGCATTACATGAAAACTTTAATAATCTTTTTAAAAATGGGAGTGCCTGCTCCATTCTGCTTCATCAGAGATGACAGTTCATTCAATATTTGCCTTGTTCGGGTCTCTTGACTCACCCAGTTCTTAGTAATTTGAGTGTTGAATACTGCTCAAGTGCCTTGTCAAGACACATCAGACAAAATGTTTCGTACTTATTTTGTTTCAATAGGGCCTGTTCTTTCATTCAGAATTTCTGTACCAATGTAGTTAAAAACCACAATTCCCTTGCCACCAACAAAACATGTATTCTTCTCCTTGGCAACCTGATGGATTGACTGTCTGTCTGAGTACCCTCCCTGAATTACAATAGATTTGGGGTTCTCTTGTCTGCCAGGTTCCCACTGAAGATTAGGTGGTCTTAACAGTGTTTTATACAGTCTTGCCAGAAAACAGATTCTGGTGGCTCAAATTTTCTACCTCTTGAATTTATTAAACAGTTATGTCCCAAGCAAGATCTTCCTGAATGTTTGAAAACTAACTCACATTTAAAAATATAGAAATGGCAGGTTTTTCAGGTCAAATTCAGAGATTTCTAGTGCTCACACATCCTGCGCCAAGCACCACTGACTTGTGACACGTTCTTCTTCTACACTTGCACTAATTTTCTGGACTTGTACTTATTTCTTGAATCCTTTCTCCAAAATAATTTTCAAGTCATAGGTTGCGTCATACTGGAGTATATTTCCAGGATACACGTGGTACTCTATTTAATTTAGCTTCACTTAGGGAATCCATAGGATCCAAAAAACACATCTGCTTTACATCCACCCCTCAAGAGACCTGCATTAACCTGACCTTTAAAACAACGCGTATTAGTTAAAAAGGAGCTCTAACAGTTGCTTCCGGCACAGAAAACAGCACTCTGAAATGATGGAATAGCCTTGTAGAAGGGCCAGGCAGTGCAGACTGCAAGAGCAGTCATAATTATTGCCTTAAAAGCACTTGATGCAGCAATAAACACATTACCAGGAACCCATCTATAACACAGCTCCTTCAGGAGCAGTGTTACTTAAGTGACTTTAAATATGCCTTTGTCATCCAAATGGGAGCAGGAGGAACACTTAGAGCAAAAGCTCAATTTAGCACCGTTGGCATTATTCAAATGATGTGCAAGTGGCAGTGCTCAGGAAAAGGGTGGATACAGGGAGGGACGGACAAACAGGTGAGGAATAGAGAAATTCTCCAAGAGGAAAGGAGAAAATTGAGACTTCAATTATTTAGCAATAATTAACTAGGCATTTTCTGTCCAGCTCTGTATCATAATGCAGCATAAAACCAAATATTTGACTATGTCTGGCTTCAAATCCCTAGATAGATTTGTCTGTCCATGCACCCCTATAGCTTTATCTACGTATCCTCACACAAATTAAATCTTAGGGTCTTTGTCTTTTCTATGAATATTGCCGAAGATCCCTTCACTTGCTGCTTTTACTTCCAATATTCTACACCTCCACCTGTCTTCTTCCCATGGAGGCAGAATAATCCAAGGGGTTTTAAGTAAACGTTACCAAACCCCAGCTTATGCAGAGGGCACAAGAAGAGTCCAGCAAGAGCTGCACCCCAAACACTGAGCATGGTGTCCCTCTAAAGTGCCAAATTACCTTTAATTTGAGATGGACACACTCTGCTAATTGTCATTCCTGAAAGTAAACATCACATGCCAGCAGGTGGGACTTCCAAACTGCTAAATCATCAGCAGCAGGTTATGGTACCTCAGAACAGAATAACCCTCAAGCCACACCTCCTGCTCCTGAAAAAACTGCCTTTGGTCAACATCTGGGATGTGCCCATTGCTTCCTGTGAGCTGTGCATTCATCTGCAGGGACATTTAGGCATTCCCAAGGGGCTGCACAATCTTCATAAATGTCTCCTTTTCCTCTGGACATCTACAGAGTCCAAATACTGTTACAGAGACATCAGAGCAAATGACCTTCTGAGTCCATCGTTCAACAGGAGTTAGGCATAGCTTGGAAGAGTTGGAATGAGGCATGGGTGGCTTTCAGCAGAGTTTGTTGGAGAAGAGTGCTCTGCATACTTAAATAAAAATTATTTTCGATGGCTATTCATTCATCTCTCAAAAAAAGAAAGTACAAAAATTGTTTTGCCTCATGGGGAATTCTAATATAAGCCTATTTGGTAATTTAAATATGTATTTTGTGTCAACAAAATTTCTAATGTTAAACATGGTAATTTATAGCTTAAACAGTCACACCATTTTATAGCTAATATCTTATAAAAGTTAAGAATTTCTCTCCAGAAATGTCAGGGAGAAAACAAAACAATTTTTATTTAATTCCATTAAGAATTTAGTTTTCAAAAATTTACAAGAAAATGAAAGGATAAGCTATTGACAATTTCCCACAAACCAATGTATTGGCTAAAACACTCCGGGGCTTTCTGGGCAGCATTTTTGTTCGTCAGGATTTGATTTACTGCAACACATTGCCTGCATTGGAGTGTTCTGACCTCAAACTGCAGCATTTATCATTGATGAGGGGAGCATACAATAAGAAGCTCCCGTATTTCCAGTTGAGGCTGGCACAGAAGGCACCAAGGCAGCCTGACAGCTTCTGTAAGAAACTAAAGTTCCCCCTTTTAGAGTCCAGAGTTTGCCTTCTTTAGGAAATAAAGCCATGGATTAAGTGGTTTTTTCCCCTTCAGAAGCACAAATTATAAATATCCTTTTCCAAGCCATGACAATTTCTCTAAATATTTGTAAACCTTGCTCTCCTCTGTGTTTTTGTTCCTTCTGCTAATTACCAGCACTATTTTAGTCTGCTGTTCACATTTTTCATCCAGACAGCACCCAAACACAAGTGGGATCTGTGGTGTGATACACACTCAGCTTCTCTAACACATGACATCCCTGCTATTTTTAACACTTCTGATTGAAAAAGGCTGAATCCCTTTTCTCAGAGTTTAGTTTTTTTAATTGATGTAGTCATTTAATTGGCATTTTAGCACTTAGTTTTGAAAGCCCACAAACTAAATCTCTTAAAATTAATACCACCTTCACAATCCTTTCTGACCAAGGTATGGAAAAATGCAGAGGGTAGGATTTTAAGTTTTCCTTCCACCCTATTTGTTTAGCCATTTATCCTTACACTAAGTAAGTGGAAAATCCTTCTAAAATGGCAAAGTGGCAAGGCAGAGGAAAATGAAGTTTATATTCTTGTTGCTTGATCAACTTGGATTGCACCAGTGAAACAGCTTCCTGTGGCAAAATGTTGATTTATGAAATGCAGAATGTTTCACGTGAATACGATTCAAACACAACTGTGTTTTGGCAGCTCATCTGCTGTGGCAGCCTAAAGGAAAAGGGGGCAGTTTGTAGAATATTAAAAAAAAAAATAAATTCCAAAGATCATAATTAAATGTAGCTTTGGAATTGCTGATCTTCCAGAAATTAAAAAATGCAAATAACTCACACTTTGCTGAGACTTCTTTAATATGAGAATATCCCAGGAAATGGATATTTCAGGTTATTACTGCCTCTTCATTTTATGTAAAAGCCAGAATTATTAATGTAGTTTTTACATTACATATTAAATCTAAAATACCAACACTGAAGCAATTTCTACGAGCTGTCTCACTATTACACTTGAACTGCCTGGATTGAATCAGATTGAATTAAAGCCATGGGCTTCAGGACCTGTATGTTTTTCACCCCAAAACATCAGCTCTTCAGGTAAAAAGTGGTATAAAAAATGATGGAATTCACATTTCTGACAGGAGACTGTATTTGCCTGCCTTGCCCAAACCTCATGAAATATTGGCTCTTAAAGCTGTCACTGATTCTTGATAGCACAAGTGCTTTTTTGGAGACCCAGTTGCTTTAACAGGGCAAATCACGCGGGCAGCAGGTTGTACGTGGGGAAAAGCACCCTGGTGGAGAACAGGACAAGGGAAGGAGGCTCAAGGGATGAGGATCAAAGTGCTCTGTCCATTTTCCAGTAATATTTTAATCCCTGAGGGCTACAAAGACTGAAGACCTCCATTGTAATAATATTTACTGTGAGTTTTTCAGCAAATTAGCACAAATGTTTGGGAATTAATTGAATATACATGCATAAATAAGCATTAATCTATATGAATCTATAATTAATAGAGATTAAATACTCTATAACCATATTAATTTAGGCGTAAGTGTGAACTGCTGAGGCTATGCTCTGCATGGTCAATAGTAATAATAATGACCATAATAATAACAATAATAATAATAATGCATTACATTTTAAAAAGGTAGGTTAAATGCAGAATGTGAATTCTTTAATAAAAAAGCTCTGCATGTGTCTTCCTAGTAACTTATCCCGAGATTTATGTGCATCATAAACAAATATGTCTGTGGTATTATAAAGTGCAATTCCACTGTATTTGTTATTAGGAAAGGGAATACAGTTTCCCATATGCTTTCACTGTTATTTCTGCTGTAACTGGGAACAGGCTGCCAGTACATTATCAGGAAATAAGAGCTACCCATCCCTGCTGTAAATATTCTGAGGTGAGTGTTAAAGACCAGAGGGGATTTCAGGCTGGAAACCTGTGCCTGTAGATCCCCATGTCTGCAAAAGACTGGAAAGAGCCTGCTGTAGGATGGCTAAAACCAGCCTTCTTAAAGGCTTCTGCTCTTAAACTGCTCAAACCCACTGATACTCCACATACAGAAATACTCTGGGTTTAGTCATTTCAGTGGTGCCATAAGCCATGGGGTGTGCTGAACCCCTGCAGAGGAGAGAGGGGACAAAGAAGGGGGAATGCAGAGCCCACGGAAGAGCTTGAGGAGTAAGGAAGGTCTCCCACAGCGGAAAAATACCACCCAGCTTTCAGCTCTTTCTCATCTTACAGCTGCACATTATTTTCAGGATTGGGATGTACACCTTGTCCAACAGTCCTGTTTGGCTAGCAGAGCATTACCCAAGTAAAACCTGTCTCAGCAATTCAGTATTTGTGATTTTTAAACAGCTATTCCCATATAAAATAAAATTATTGCATTACCCCTTCAGCTGTGAGAGTAATAGAAGCTCTCACTTCAGAAATGAGTGGAAATTTAGTGTAACAACTGTAATTAAAAGCTCGATAGTTTGCTGAACATATTTTTCCCAGTTTAATGATCCAGTGTTACATGAATTCATACTTTACGCTGCAAGTAGCTACAGCTTTGAATGGCAATATTGAGAGAGAAGAGAACAGCCTTTAATGATTAAGATTAAAAGCAACTAGATTTAAAAGTTAACTGCCTCAGTAATGCCACTTTCTGGCTGCCACCACAATGCATATGAATGGCTCTGAAATAGGAAACTGTTTTAAGCAAAACCCAAAACAAACCTTTCCCCCCAACCTTTCTGTGCTTCTTTTGTTTTTCGAGACAATGCTATGCAGGTATTTAATGTGCTGGTAGGATTGGCTCTCTCCCCTGTTCCCAAGTGCTAGAGACCTATTCACCATAAAGGTTCACAGGCAGTGTTCTCCTACATGTGAGAACAGAGAAAAGCCAGGAGTTTCAACTGTTATGAGACTTAGGAAAGGATCACAAACATCACAAACACTGATTTTTCACTAGATTATTATTGTCAGCCATTATTACTCTTGGAGAACATACTGCTCCTCTAGGGTCTGGGCTGAACCCTTCACCAAGAACTAATCCCTGGGGAAGGCTCCATACACCACGGGAATGTGTTCTCATACGAATGGTAAGTTGGGGAAGGGAATGAGAAATTTCAAAATTATGTTCCCATTCTCTTCCAAGCAGCCAAGAAAACATGTTGTAAAAGACATCAGTAACCACTCCCTGACAAAAAAATGCTTGTTAGAAATGTTCTCTTTCTCTTCCACATAATTCACCTCGTGCACTCAAGCACAGCATTTGTCCTGTGTAATTTAGAAAATCCGGGATGAGGAGCTCAAGGAGAACACAAACATTCCTTCCTAACAAGAAATACTGCGGGTGCACAGTGCTCAGGGAAATCCAGTACATTCCAACACCAAAAAAGGCTGTTTGTCAGAAGCAGTTTTGGAAGCCCTAGGGATAAGTCTTCCCTGTCAAGAATGATTTAGCAGCATCTAGAAAGAGATGAGCTCCATCAGACTGGAGCAAATTCACCCAAAGCCTCTTTTTCTCTCTGGTGGCTGAAATTGCCTCCCAGACTCCTGGTGACGGGGCAAGGGAGCAGCTACTCTCCTTGCTTCAGCGTCTTTTCCAGAGCCTGGTGAGCCAGGTTATCATCCTCTTCCCTGCTCAGGGAGCTTGGGACCAGCTGCCTTGCTGTGGGCACTTAGGCGAGGTTCAGCTGGAAAAGTCAGGTAGAAGGGCTTCCTGTTAGCAGAAGTTCCCTTCCTAGGAAGTTACTGAAAGGCTTCATCACTTTGCCGCAATTACATTGGACCACTTGAATTTCTTGAGGGTGCAGGTTTGAGGTTTTTGCCAATCTCTAGTCCAGAGTGATCTGAGGAAGAGCAGTACTTCAGTTTTGCTCTGAGTGTAATTTTCCCACTTTTTGGAAAGGTGTGGTGATACTTTTGAACTCGAAACATTTCCTTTGACTGTTAGAGTGATTTGTTCTCAATTTGACCTGAAATTACATAGTTTTATGAAAAAGTAACCTACTGGAACTTCTGAAATGCTTGATTTCAAATGTGTCAGCCGCAGTTGGTGATCTGGATTGATTTTATTGGACAACATACTGGCTTTTCATGTTTCTATTCAAGAGAATTGAGCAGAAACGCAACATGGGCATTGCCGTTTTGCTTTGGATCTTCCAGCTTCCTCCTCTGGACAGCTCACTATGCTGTCCTCATGCTGGGAAGGGTAATAAAGCAGTGATAAGCAAGAGGATTTTCTGGGATGGAGGGATTTTAAACCTGTCCTCGAGGACAATAAAGGTTTTAGCTCCCTCTGCTCTGAACCTGAAGGAGCAGAGGGTGGCAGAAGCACTCTGATCTCTGGTGAAAGAGATGTGGTGTAAAGCAAGAAGAGTTGCCTTGCAATACCCTTTTCATTCCACAGAAACATCCAATTCTAGTTATCAAAACACTGAAGCAAGCTCCCTGGATAATGGAAGACAGCATCACAAAGAAGGAAGAAGGGTCAAAGAAGTTAAGCTCTGCCAGACAAGTATCAAACATCTCAAAAATATTAAAAAGCAACCCTTAATCCTAGTGGTTTTTAAAGCACATCCTTACTCATCAAGATTTTGCAAACTGAAGGTTTCACAATAACTGAGGAAAACAGTACTCCAGACTTCCCTGGTTTCTGATTTTTATGGAGAGGGTGGGCAATGGACAGACTTGCATAGGGAAAAAAAACCCCAAACCTATGGAGGCACCCTCTTAAAGCCACAAGATACATCCATCATTGTGCCAACACGCCCAGTCTGAAACCTGAAGGACAGACCTCTGTTCAGAATATATCACCTGCTCCAATCTCTCTTTTATGATTGAATGTGTGCTGAAAAAAAAAGCTTAATTTCCCACCAAAAAGCATATACATCAGTTAGTTTTTAAGCAGTAAATTTAAAACAGGAATTTGAGATTGCTGGTAGGTGTTCAGAATTTTGAGATAAATGTCCATGATGAGAACTTTAAGGAAGTTTTATTTTTGTGACAAGTTATCCAAGTGATTGATTTCCAAGGGCAGTAAAGGAATGGAAGACAACTCTGATTAAACCTCAGTAGATCCAAAACCATAAATTAAAGAAGATAAATAAGGTAGCCTCCATTAGTCTAGCCTTTAAATAATTTATAGCAAGTGAGTACCCACCTGTAACAGGTTGTAGACTTTTTTTGTAATTCTTTCTTTTTGCTTAAGGAAGCAAGTCTGAAGCACCAAAGCACAAGAAAAAGAAAGAATATACAACTCAACCAAAATGCAGTTGTTGGTGTTACTTGTCTTTTACCCTATATTTGTATTGTGCCAAGGAGAGGGAGACTTTGATCCTTTTTTTTTCTTTTTGACATGGCCTAAACATGACCTGAGCTAACGAATGACCAAGTCTGGGTTTTATGTCGGTGACATGCAGCACAATGACTGACACCAGCACTGTTTCCTGCAAACAGGATCATGATGGCTCAACATGCATTTCTTACTAACATACTATTTTAGACCTTGATATGGCCCCTGTAAAGCCTCAGGATGGTTTTGCCCTTCAGTACTTATTTTAGGGGTTAATTTTGTGATTGATCAGAGCTGAGGTGGGGGTTCTGCCACTGCCTTTCGGGCCTCTTTTTTGATAGCTCTACAGTGCAGTTGGAGGCAGGCAAACCTCACCTGCCTCGTGCAGATGTGGATATGGGGAAATATTGCACCTCTTCTGTATTTCACGGGGCTGTTGTGCTGGCCAGGCTGAACTGCAGCCGTAGGGAGCAGAGCCATTCAAATTAGAACAAGCATTCCTGATCATGTTGTTTCAAAAACTGGACCAATAATCCTTGATCTCCCGCTGGCAGATTGCCTTCGCCTGATTCCCCTGCCTGAAGAACATTTCTTCAAGAGATTTCTTTTGCTGAAAATGCTTAAGCTTTTGAAAAGTCAGAACTGATAAGAAATAATCTCTAAGCCCCTTCACTGCTCTGCGCAAAGTGCCACCAGCTCCTGTCTCTGCTGCCTGATCCTGCAGGGAGGGACCTGCTCAGCCCCGGGCTTGTGCCAGCCCCAGGCTTCTCCACAGCCCAGGGTATTGCCACCTGTGCTCAGCTTGGGCACATGCTAATTTTTCCCCTTCCAGGATTTGTCGGCAGATTTGGTTAGTGTTCCTAGAAAATCCTTCCGAATCAGTAATGATTGATACTGGAGACCCTCAGTGCTTCGCCAAAGAGGCTGTAAATCTTGTCAGTGGGTAAGGCTGACACAGAGCAGCAATCACTGCTGGCAGGTGACCGCTGCAGCCATTCCCTGCTCCTGCAGCTCCAGCAGCAGGTCCTGTGGATGCCCCCAGCCAAGCCTAATGCCTTCGATCTTCCCCAGAATGGGAAGCAATTGCCTTTACTCATCTGTGTGGTCCCAGTTAAAATAAACCCTGCTTTTTATTCGTGCTCTTTATTTTCAGTTTATACTTTCTGCCCTGTTAGACTGCCCCCTTGCTCTTCATTTGAGCTTTTTGCTGCTAGATGCTCTAACAAGGCCAGGAATTGCTTTTTCCAAGAAGAGAGACCGAATTATCGCCATGGATATTTTATGTATCTGTGCACCTACACATCTGTGGTTGGTCAAGGTGCTCTCACTGCTGGGGTATCTGTGTCACACTCAGCATCATCTCTCTTCTAATACTAAATCAAAAGCCACCTCCTGAGTTCACAGGGATGTTATTCACCATTTAGTCATGAGTGAGTGGTGAATTGGGTGCAGTATCAGCCCATTCATCTCCTTCAGCTGAAACTGGCTTAACCTCTACTGGGACAGATGCACTCCTCTGGCTCAAATTAAATGCAGGTAGACTCCTCACAGTTTTCTGACTTCAAGACAGAGTTAAAAAACAGCAGCAGAAGTACATCTGATAAACTGGGTATTCCACTCATGGAGGAAAAATCTTTTTTTTCCTCTTTGCAATAAACATACTACACAAATATGTGCAAATCATCACTTTTTTTCTTGCTTCAAGAAACCCACCTATCGTGTCTGACCTCACACAAAGGCAGCTAACTCCAGGGAAATGCTGAACAGACTCAAGTAATAGCTCTACAATAAAAAATAGCTTTGCAGGCAGAGCTGGCTGTGTTCAGCCCCAGCCGAGAGCTCCCTATTAATTATTTATGTGGCACTGTGGATTAGCATGGTGCTTCACGGAAATAAATGCACAAGGAAATGCAGTCCCACCCCTTGTGAAGGCAGGGCCAAAGCCCTGCTTGCCCTGTTGGCTGTGCCCAGTGTTCTGCAGCCGGTACTGGGAGTGGCACCACTTGTGGGAAGGACTGGATGGAAAGTGTCTCTAGGTCTGTGAGGGTTGGCAGTTTCCCTCTGATCTAGCCCCTGAAGTTCCAGTCAGGTTTGGCATGGGGTATAGGGTGAGTGATTACAAAATTCCATCAAAGATTTGACTAACTCCAACCCCTAAACTCCTTTCAAACTCCAGCCAGTAAGTCAATAATGTGGATTCTTTCTGATTCCCACACTCTGGTATTATCTGCTATAAGCATGGGAAGTGGGCTGAAATCCTCACCACACAGAAATCATCAACTCGGCTTCACTGGGATAATAAATTCCTCACCAAGTTGAGCTTTAACAAGTGCAGATACAGCTGAGTTGATTGTCCCCCCTTATGACAGAAATTTATGTTCCAATCTGAAAACTGAAAATAAAGAATTTGGAATCCTGATCTTGCAGTGACCCCATCAGTGATGTCAGGTTAGACATCACTTCTTTACTGACAGCTTTTCTGTCAGAAAAAAGCAGTGGCTAGTTATTTCACACCTTCCTCACAGTCACTACTATGATTATAACTACTTTGTGGTATTCCTATCAATTCCAATTCCACTGGCTTTGAAAATTGCCAAGACCACAGCAGGCTTAGCCCGATTTTTTTTTTTTTTATCCTAGCATAGATTTCAGGGAGGGAGCAAGAGCGGTAAGAGGCAATCACAAAATCACATCCTGACAGCAGCTGCTTGCAGTGCAAAGAAACATTGCTGAAAGTACTCTTTGCTTTTTTTTCTTTCCCCAGCTGGAAATTTAGAGCAAAACTATAACTTCGTAGTTCTCCAACTTTCCACAGACCACCAGCAAATTGCTTCACAGAACAGCTTGGGAATGAACCTCAGGGCTATGTAGCTGCACAAGCATTAAGGACACGTGTTAGGGACAAAAATGAATAAATGCATTAAAAGACTTCTTAGTATTATAACAAGTATATGCCATAGAAGCCTGAGAAAACAATTTCGATTGGAAGGGGTTTCTGGAGGTGATCTAATCTAAGCCCCAGCTCAAAGCAGAGGTAATGTCAAAGTTAGGTATGTGCAAATATTTGCACATATTTCCTATCTACAGTATATATAAATAAGTAGTATTGTGTATCTAGTGAGCATATACATATTTTATGCACACACACCAGAGAGCAGAAACCTGCAGCAGTGGAATCACTATCCAGCACTAGGATCTGCTCCCAAATGAATAATGACTTTGAGTAATGGCAAGTGAGCCTGTTTTTGACAAGATTCTCAGTCATATCCCTCAGAAAGTGATGGGACAGTGTAACCTCGGCCACGTACCCCTGGGATGCTGGGCACTGGTACGTCCTCCCATGCCAGAAGCACTTCCTCAAACGAGTCTGTGCAAGTAAAATAACTCGAGATGACAGCAAATTACAGATACACTGCAAAGCAGGAATATCTAGCTTCCCCTCCTTCCCCTGATCTCCCTACAGACTGAATGAAGAACTTACGTCCTTTCTCACTTTCCCCCCACACTGTGCATTCTTTTCAACAGGCTCTGTAGTAACTTGGGATGGTGTTTCCTTGGGCAGCTCTCCCTCATGGAATGCCCCAGAGGCTGGGTGCTCTGGGCACCACAACCACACAGATCCTGCCACAGAGACAGGAACCTCCAAGATCTGGAGGTTTTGCTGCTTCCCAAAACTTACATTCACAGCACTGCCTCTGGAAGGTCACATGTATGAGCAGGAGCCCTAATTAAATGCCAGGCTTTCTGCTCCACACTGGAGTAATGTTGAGTCCTGCAAATCTTGTGTCCGTCCTGTGCTTTTCCTGATGCTCTCAGTTTCTGGGAATGTCCCTGAGATATCTGCAAGTGTCAGGAATTTGGTTCTGTTTTGCAGAAATAGTCTTTAGAGGTGTCATAAAGACATTTTGACAGCTGAAGTTTTCAAGCTGAACAATGTCTATGTTTCAGAGACTGTTAGCATTTTCCTCTACAACCAGACTTTAAGTTCTCACCAGCTGATCTCACAGACACTGGTCCTCTCTTTCCCAAGAACCCTTCCTGTCTCTAATGCTATTACCTGCTGTGGAAGCAGCATGAAAAGCACATGAAATATATATAGAGATATATATATATAGGTTAATAGAATGCTAGGAGGACAGGGATCTGTGTATTAATTCCCATAATTAATCCTTTTTTGGTTTAACTGAAGTTTCAGGGATCACCGGTCCCTGTCTGTGCATTTGCACACACACAAACCCACGTCTGCCTGTACCATCTGTCTCCCTACAAACAGCCCCAATATTGAGCCCCAATATTTGCCTCACTTTCCTCAATAAGAAATACAAGATTCCGTTGTGTCGGCTCGATTCGGCTGGCATCTGTTCCTCCTCACCCCCAACACCGTTGCACATGCAGGGAAGGGCTCATGCTTTAGCAGCTCTGTTGATCCACACAGACCTTTGGGTGAGGAGGAAAGCCTCTTTAATTACTTTGGCTGACTTTCAGGTTCTGTTTTGCCTTAACAATGTCTTCAGAAATCCAGTACCGCGTTTTAGCGTTGTTGTCGCCTAGCTTAGATTTGGAGTTTCGTTCCCCAGAGAGACACCTTCTACCTCAGCCTGGCCAGCCCATGCTTGGCATCAAAATCAGGACAAGTCGTTCATTTTCCTTCTCTAAGGATTTGATAACCTCTACACTTCCCTTAGCCAGAGGTGTTTTGACCTTTAATTAAAAGGAAAATTTGTTGTCTTCCACTCAGAAGGCAGCAAATAATGAACTCATTAAAATGAGGTTACTGTTCAGGCCTTAGAGCAATAAGAGCCAAAGTCTCATTAGCAGCTAACAATCCAGAACACAGCACATAAATAAACCTAATATGGCAGAGCAAAATGCCTTGGTGTATTAAATTTGAGCAGAATCAAATGTTTACAGTCAATGATGTCTGGGGCATGAAGTTTTAATGTACTTAATGAAGGAAAGCAAATTGCTTCCTATTAGGCATGAAATGTTCCTGCAGAAATCGCCCCAAAAAGTTTATTATGTAAATGAAGGATAGAGTTATAATTAACAAGGACATAGAAGGAAAATACCACTTCTTCCTAATAGATGCACCAATTATGAAGAATAGAGACACGGCAGCTTCAAATCTACAAAAGGTAATTACATGGATTAATGTAAAAGGCTGCTGAACGCAATATAGCGAAGAAACTGTATCTTGTGGGTGTCACAGAGAAGCCTCACTGGCAAAGCAAATAATCAATTAATGAAGTTAAATCTGTGAGTTTTGAGGGATTCCAGGCAATTAAGGGTTTGTATTTGAAAGAACAGCTTAGATTACCTTAAAAAAAACCCCAGTTTTTGCTTAGTCTGGCACAGTAACGTGCCTGTTCGTCCACGTGCAGTGTCCTCCATGGTTCTTTCCTTGGAAAGTGATAATTATTAAGTATGATTTATTTAACTGTCCAAAAATAAGCACCTGTGGGTTCAACAGGGAATGCCGGTTGTATTTCCACAGGCATGCAGTGGGGACAGGGATGCGATAGGGACCACTGAGCCCACAGGGAAGGGAGGATTCCTGTGGAACAGGGGACAGCAGGCAGGACCAGGCAGAGTGGGAATAGTGGGGCACACGGCCTTGGAAAGAGAACAGTTTTCCAGCTGTTAAAATTCAATAGCCCTTCTCCATCCTGCAGAACCTTCTGAATGAAATAAAATAAATACCTTCTGCCTCATGTGCAAATCCCAGGAAGGTTTATGGCACTGGGTGCCAGGGATGTGCAGCCTCTCCACCCTTTCGTGAAAGACAGGGAAGGCAGACCCTAATCACCTAAAGAATTTTTTCATGTTAAGGGTGTGGAAGACATTACTTCCCTTCCCCCAAACAGACAAGCTGTGACAAAGTAAGTTTGGACTGGCCTAGCTGACAAGATCTTCTTAGTGTTAAAAAGAGAGGAGGTCATGACAACAAAATTTAGCAGCATATTATATAAATTAATATGCATATATGGAGAATGAAATGGCAAAAAAAAGTCTTTAGGACCAAGCCAAATCCAGTTTGAGCGACAGATTTGCCCTTTAGACAGAGGAAAATGCTTGACACACTGCAGGTTCCAGGATTTACATCTTAATCCTCGCTCTGTGTTTTTAATGAGACCTCTCTGGGCTGGAAGGCTCCTGCCTATCCTGCAGCTCTGTCATCTTAATTGAGATGTGAGGGGAGCAGGAGAGAGGAGCCCAGGTGATGAAATGATGTTTGTTTTGTGCCCCTTCTTGTGCTATATGTTAAGCGATGATAATTTCTCAAGATGTTCTTCCCTCAAAGGAAAATTAAATTGATTTTGCTCAGCCCATCAGTCTTTCTCAACATATCTAAAATGCTCTAGATAGTTTGGAAAACTACGTTCTAAAATATAATGACTCAGATTCTATGCTTCTGACTTTAATGGTGTCAATTTAGTGCCAGTTTTTACCAGCTGGGGATTTTCCTCAGTGTCTCAGCTAACAGTGGTGTTCACCTCTGAGGTTTTACATTTTAGTGAACATTTACTTGTTATATATTATGTAACTATAGTCCCCCATGTGAAATTGTCACAGGATTGAAATAATCAACTTACTAAATGGCTGGCAAGATAGGCTGGAAACCACACAGCTACCTTAATATTTAATGCTAAAGCACAAGACTTACTGTCATAAGATTACTTTATTTCCTTTAGTAAGGAAAGGAATTTGCTTGGTGACTGTTGCAGCTGATAAACACTATCTCTGTTTTACATCTTCCTTGCCACACAATGTATTTTTCTCTTTAAAAAAACAAGGCAGTTGCACACTGCCTGAAAGTCTCCTGTATTACACTCACACACCTCAGATGCTGAAACCCTGGTTTCATCGTTTATCCTGCACTGGAGATACTTTTGGTTTATGGTCCCAGGCAGGGGTGCTGGTTGTTGCTTAAATTAGACCAAAGAACTATCTTCCTGCAACATTAAGTGAAATTATGACCATAAAAATTGTAATTTTTTCAAATGAAGGACAACATTAGCTGGACTGGGTGTGTGTGTGCAAACCACTGCAATCATTTTATCTTTGAACTCTGCAGGAACATGAAGGCCCAATCAATAGAAGTGTTATTAATAGATGATAGGAAGAGTTCTCTAGAGCCACATAATGGAGACACGGAAAATTGATGAAAACAGAGTTTATAACCCATTCAGCATTGGCAAGGCCAATAGGGAGATAAATGCACTCCCCATCTCACATGCACCTCACTCAAATTCCATGGGCTGGGGATCCGAAGCAGATCTGTGCACAAGGACCAGCTCTAGAAGCAGTGCAGAGCTAACAACCAATAAGTAAGCATAGATAGCTCACACAGGCTTAACCATTCTCTCTTTCCCTAGTAGCTGGAAATATGTCCAAAACAAAAATTGGACAAGTGGCCAAGACTACCTATTTCTGCTACAAGCAACACCCTTTCATTCCATTTCATTTACAGTGGCCTTATCTTAGCTTGGAGGAGAGAATAAAAATAAACATTAAATTAAAAATTCATTTATGACACGGACACTGCTTCTACCATAGGTCAGCACTGAAGCTTTGCTCATTGACACTTAAGCCTGAATTTGCTATTCAGACACAGCCCAAAATGTTCCAGCAGGTAAGTAAATCCCAACGTCTTCATGCCTGGATGGCGAGTAGTATTCCTAATTTTATTTTGGGTTTTAAGCACATGGTATCAAGCTTCACTAATAACCCAGAGCATGGGTGACTTAGTAATCAGTATATTGCTGCCTCTGAGTGGATGGATCTGAGTCCTACCATAGATCACTGCCCCGATGGATATATGCTGGGCCAAGCCACAGAACCATCACCTCCCTTGTGTACTTAGGCACCATCACTACCTTTTCTAGACCATCGAGCTCTGATGGAACAAATTAAGCTCTCTGTAATAGTCTTATAAAAACGGATGAGCCCGAAATAACATTAACTTTTCTAAATGCATCTTAATTTCTTATTTATTTCAGGCTTTACTAGAGACTCAAAATTTACTGCGCACTCAGGTTGCAAATTTTACCTTCAACCTTGGATTTTCAGGAAAATTTTACCACACAGGTAAGAAGGAACTTTGTGCTCTCAGGTAGCTGCAGTTAAATAGGTGACAGAATTTTAAACCTAGCTTTAAACATTCCCTTTCTAAATAACCCAGTGACTCAGTGGAGCAGTGGGAAATAAGTGTTCCACCATTTCAGTGTCTAATTCAGTGTACAAAGGGTAAAGACACACTATGGGTGAGCTGCTCAGGTACAACAAGGATACCCTTGGTGTTTTCCTGAAAGACGTGTGGTGGTAAATCTCAGGTTTATAAAGGAGGCAGAGTAGCTGCAGAGATCTCTCTAATTCCACAGGAGACAGGACAACACGGAAGACGGAGTAAGGTTTTTCGGTATGATGAAATATAAAAGATTGGGAAAATCATGTCTCAGAACCTCTGAGGAGGCAGAAGCATTTCAATGGGATGCATAAGATTTTGTTATGTCTGTGAAGGTAATCTGTCTCAGGGATCTGCAAATCAGGAGGGATGATAAAAGGAAAGCATAACGAAAAGGAATTTTTACCGAAAACCTGCCCTTTCCACACTCTGTGCAGTAACAAGCTGCACACTTGCACTGTGCTTCTGTGGAAGATGAGGCACTTCCACATCTGCTCCTCCTCTTCATGACTCCTTTCTCATTTTTGCTCCATTTCTCCACAGCACAACCCCCCCCCCCCCCTTTTAAAAATTTTATTTCTTTTCCTCCTCTTTTGCCTTCCCCATTGCTGCACCTTCACTCAGGCTTCCCTCTGCTGCCTCTGAGCTGTGCTGCTCCCTAGTACTGCTGAAGCAAGAAGAGACTCCCTGCAAGGGAGAACCTCCTGTCCTTCTTTCCAAACCCCATACCCTTCCCACCCCTGGAGACCAGCTCCAAAATCCTCAGCTGTCAGCCTATTCAGCCACACTCACTGAGTGATACCAGGGAAACTTATGGAGCAGAGGAGGAGGCAGCAAGAGGATGGGAGGGTGAGTTTAAAACCTAGGAATGATGCAGTCTCTGCTTTCCTAGACCCTGAGGCAGCTGTGGAGTAAGGCAGGTCACCCTGGCAGAAGGGAGATGAGGAAGCCTCTGAGGAATGAGTAGAGAGAAGGCAACCAAAAGGATCTATTTGTATCACTGTCACTAAGTCCAGGCCGTTTTCCCTTTGTGCAAGCACTTAATGCTGAGCAACTGCTGCCCAGGAAACCTCATGGACTAAAGATACAGGCTGGAGAGCCTGGGGAAAATAAGAGGCAGAGAGAGATGGAATTACCTGTCTGGAGTCATATAACAAGGTAGTGGCAGACCTGTGGTCAGAGAGCAGCTCTGGAAACAGAACTACAGCGTTCTCCTCACTTCATCCTGACCTGCCTGTGTTGTTACTCCTTCTGGAGATTAATTGGACATGCGTGTAACACAGCAAAACAAACAAAAGCAGCTCGAGGCTCTGAGCTGCTCTAAAGCAGGAAGCTGCTTGGTTGTGGCCATCTCCAGAGCAGAGCTGGTATCAGTCATTCATGTCCTCTGTGAGGTAAGGTGATCCATGGAGTAGAGGAGATGGAGAAGGAGATGGTTTTCTTATTAATATTATGACATAGTGGGCAGTGGCTGGCAGAAAACATGCAGCCTTTGTGAAAAACCCACTCCCTGACCTGCCACTACTTTTCCTTCCTTCCTTCATCCCAACACCCTCCACATTGTCACAGGGTTTCTGATACAAGGCTGACCAATTTCAGAGTTGCTACTGCTGTAGAGAGAGAAAAGAGGAGGATGTGCACGTGTGTCCATCCTCCTAAGGCTCTCGAGGCTCCCCAAAACAGCTCAGAACTATTTCCCGAGGTGAAGCGTGCCCTTGGCTCCATTAAGGGCCTGGATGCAGCCGGGTTTTTAACGGAGCACTTCATTTATAGGGTGGGGATGGCCCTTTGGTGCCTCAGCTTAGCGGAAAGGTTTTGGCATACTCCCCACACAATATGCACTTTTTTGACTCATTATAAATAAAGCATGGAAAGGTGCTCTTTAATTACTGTACACGTGGCTTGCTGACCCACGGAGGCTTTTACTATCAGATATTCAATGTGTTTTATTAGTGCACTGCAGCTGCTGTGCCTTATTGACTTCCTTAGTGTGGGATTGTGCTTTCCTTTCCAAAACCTGGATCATTTTAAAACTACAGCAGGGAGATGAGTGTGGGGACGTGTTGGCAGATGAAACAGTTACATGTTTTCATGGAAAGATGCTGCTGACCCATCAGATATTGCAGTACATCAGGACACATCACCTGGTAGACTCTGCACTGTATTAACACCATTAACAAAAAGAACGAGCAGACCCTGTTAGTTCTGCAACTTTTCACTTGTTCATGCTGCAGCAATTGAAATTAAGACAGCCTCAGAGTTTGTATATAAGATGCACAAGAATATTGGTAGTAGCTTCCAGTTTAGCTTCAGCTTTGAACTCCAAAGAGACTCTAAGTTATGGTTATAGTTTTAAAAATGGGATTAATTATTATGCACAAAAAACCTTTGAATTACTACCTGTGTAAAGTGCACCCTGCATCTCAAAGCAGACACATGCTCACCCTGTTTGCATAGGTTATACATAGGTTTTACGCATTTTTCAGATTTAAATGAAGAAAGCTACAGAAAGAATGTTGGTTGTAAAAGAAATTAAAACCCCCAAATCCCTTGTTTAGCCCCCAATACTCTGAATAAGGGGTTGGGCAAAAAATATTTAAACAATATAAACAACCACCAAATGCTCCATTAAAACTTTGCATGAGTGTTCTTTGAAATAACACTACCTAAGAATTCATAAAACCAAACAACATTCTTTTCCAAGATTTGCAAGAAAAATTAACCTCATAAGCAATGCCACCACCTTAGGTTAAACTTCCAACCTTTCTGCCTCCCCCCTGGCATTACAGGATGGGGTTATACTTCTTTAAAATGGAAAGCATTATGCTTCATCTTGTTTAATTTTTGTTACATTAAAAGAAGTGCAAAGTTTGATTAGTTGTATATCTAAATTTACAAAGAAATTAGTAGGATTTATTTCAAGAACCACACTCTACTGCAAAAATTAATAAGGCACTAAATTATACTTTGACCTAAATCTACTCTGGTTGTAGTTCTTCATGTTTTTCAAACACTCACTTTTTTCCTCTTCATCACTAACTTTGGCTTATCCTCAGTTGCCTCACAAACTCCATTTTCTCCCTCCTCTGTTCTATTTTGAAACCTGTGTTAAGTTTCTTCCCTTGCCTGTGCCCGAGTGACTGCAGGTGAAGCACATAGCCCAAAACCAAGCCAGCAGTCATTCCAAAAATGCAGGGCACAGAGGGAGCAGCCGTCAAGCCTTTCTTTTCAGTATGGAATTCCCTAGTAAACAGGGTTGTTTTCTTTTTCCAGTAGCACTCCCATCAGTGGGAGCAGCTTCCCTAGAACTTGCAGAGTGCTACAAAGAGGGGAGCAAGGGGACTCAGTGACTCTGGGAGAAAGTTACAAAGTACTGCTCTCCTTGTGTAGTGGCATTCTTCAAAAACCACTGCAGAAATGGAAAATAAAAGCCAAGAGCTGAAGTGCAGGCACTGAACAGGCATCTCTGGATGTTCCTGCCAAGTAAACAGTGACATCCGTGGAGCATTTGCTTCCAGTGAGTTTTGCAAAACATTAAAAGGCCTGTAAGAAGACAGGATTTCTATGTTTGCGTCTGGAGACTGATTTTGGCAATTATTTCTTAGACTGAAGCAAAAAAACCCCCATTCAAATGGCAGAGAACACAGAGGAAAGCTTCCAAAAAACAAATGTTGGGTAGTTTGAGGGTGAAGCTACTGGGATGTCACTTTGCCTTTCCAGGCTGGAAAAGCAGGGCAGACATGTGTCCACAGATGGTAGGAACAGCACTGTGTCCTTTCTCAAATGGAAGGTTTCCTTTGTTCCAGCCACACATCCTCACTTCTGCCTGAAGCAGATGCCCTTCACTAACACAAGAGGTTTTATTTGGTTTACTTTAAGATTAAATCTGACCAAAATTGAATACTGAACCCTAAGAAACATTTAGAAGCCTTTTGCCATTAGAGCTTCATGCTTTCCACCTAATTATATTTTGAAATTTGTTTCACACTTTACCAGAAATTATCAGATTTCAATTAACGAAGGCTAATAAAGTCGTAGTTACGAGGAGGATGGAGGGGTGGCATTGATAAGATTTCATTTTTATCCATATGTTGCCTTTAGAGAGAAAGTATTTTGTATTTAACAGGGACATTATTATGAGGACAAAATGGAAAATAACTGATATATACTGAACCTTTTCTTAATACTGATTGAATGTCTTCATTTGTCCAGCTTTCAAAAGACCTGGCAACCAGCATTAGTATTCCTGACACTGTTGCGTCACGTTAAATCCAAGCTGCCAGGTTATGGGCATGAAAAGATAGCATGACATTAAATTAAAGCAAAGAGAGAAAACGTGGGGGGTGGGGGGGTGGTTTTTCAGATCCCATATGTTAAAAAAAAATTCTTACTGCTTATATGTAACATTCCCATAGTTTATAAACATAACAGTAACACAGTGAGACACTCAGGCCAAAGACAGTAGGGTTTTTGGCAGCCTCTTCTGTGTTTAAAAAACAATTATGGGCCTTTTTCACTTTTCTAGTATCTTTTTTCTCCCTTTCTTCCCTCTGCAGGGACTGAGGAGGAGGATGAGGGCGATGACCTGCTGCTGAGATCTGTGGATGAGTTCTGGTGGTTTCCCCACATGTGGAGTCACATGCAGCCACACCTCTTCCACAATGAGTCCTCACTGGTGGAGCAGATGATCCTCAACAAAGAGTTTGCAATTGTGAGTAGAAGTTCCCAAGAGATTTACTAGGATGCCTTCACTACCATGCCCATGCTTTCTGCACTGGTTTTATGCTTGTCAATACAATACCCATATACTTCCTCAGGTATGCAAACAGAGGCAGTGAGGTTAGAAACTCACCTGAACCCAGCCTTTTTGTGACTCAAACGGAATTTGGTCTTAGCCTTTCCAGGCTTTCTGGAGAGAGAGCAGTCCTTCCCCAAGCATCCTGGCAAGACCATAGGGATCAGAATCAGTGAAAACACAGCAAATACCAGCTGGCATTCTAAGCTTTAAGAAGCAGTTTGTACACAGGTTACCACCTTCCTAAAGTCTGCTGCAAACATCCTCAGGAAGGCAGGGAGGAATTTGCAGTGAGCCCTAAACCTTGTATATGGTTTGGTTTGGGAGAAATCTTGATGCTGACAGAGCCAACATGTGAAGCTACTGGATTTCACTGTGCCTTTTTTAAATGACCTGCTTGAAATATGCTCTTGATATAGCTAACCTCTTGCTAATACTGATAGATAACGGTGCTCTCCTTTTCCTCGTGCTCTTGACTTCCAAGAGCCATCCTCCCCACCTTGCCCACAGAGCTCACAGTACTTGTGCTATTTACAGCCCTTTCAGGGTAATTCTGCTGCCTTATTGAGCACGACAAAGAGAACCTGAAATCTATAACTGCTGGCTTTGGAAAAGGCACTGTGTGGTCTCTGGTGAGGCACAGAAATGCCAAGCAACCAGAGCCACTCACAGAAGCAGAGGGACACAGTGGGGCTTTCTCAGCTGCTTTGGAAACAGCAATCCCAGCCCTTCCCAGCTCCAAAAGGCCAGGCCCCTTCCTCCCATCCCTGACACGAGCCAAGGCACATCAGGAGAAAGGCGGAGGCAGATGCCTGAACAAGCAGTTGGAAGCAATTTATTCTCTTGTTTATGAAAATATTTCCTAACAACCTTTAAAGAAAATTAATTAAAAATGGCTTAACTGTTTACTCGTTATGCCAGACTTCCCCACTTCCCATCTCCTGCTTGGCAGGATGACTTCTTTTCCTTTCTACAGTTCTGCTTCTCTGTCAGCCTCATTCCTGGCACAGCCTGTTCATGCCTTTTGTGTAGCCTGGCCCAGAGACCCATACAGAGCTGAGATTTTAAATGCAAGAGTAATTTTTTAAACAATCCATATCTCAAGAATACACAGCCCCTTAATCTTTAAACCGACAGGGAAATTCTCCTAGTATTTTCAGGAAACATGAAGTCGTCCAGGTCAAGCCACCTTTGGGAGTAAAATCTATAGCACAGCCTGAAAACAGAGCTGGTAATGGAATCTGTTTGTAACTTCAACCCCAGAAAGATAAAGCCCGTGTCCTGAAGGGTAGAGACTCCTTAGGGTGCCTATAAATAAGGAGCTGATGTCAGTGAAAAGCTGCTGTTATTACACTTTTATTTCCTGCTAACACTTGGACAGGGGTTATATGAACCCTTTGACCTTGAATCTATATGAGCTGTACAATTTACTTAGGAGAACATTCCTTTTCAAAAGCCTTCCTCTGAAATTCTCTCTTGTGGGAGAAATTTATCTTCCTGATATGACAGCCTTCCTGATAGCTATCAGAGAGGTCCCAGCCATGACTTCAGAGTGGGTTTGATTCCTCCCTGGCTTTCTCATCCTCAGCATCATGTCTTATTTGAGAAAAAAACTCCCTGTTCTGCAGCTGCACTACTCCGAGCCCTCCAAGTTAAAGCAAACCTCTTTCCATTATTCTTTGATTTCACAATGTGGATCCAGATTTAAATTTGACATCTGGAACAATGCATAGAAGATTTGCTTGCTGTTACACGTTTTGTTTGTTGTCCACTATCTTTATTTAATATTATACTCAGGAGAACACAGCTTGATGCTAGTGCCATTTTCTCTTGCATTTCTCATTTATTGACCACATCTCCCCACATCCTGTTTTGGCTACAGATGGAGGTGATACCTTGTGTCAGCTTCTGCAAGGAAAGCTGCAGTAATTATTTGGAAGTGTGATCACATTAATTCTTCACCTAATACGCTATTTCTTTGTTCACTTTTTTTAAACATGGCTAAGAGAGTAACAGGGTCTTCAGGAAGGGAGAGCACATCATTATATCCAAGAACAATAGTCAAGGTGGCTTAAGATCCCAAATAACACACTGAAGTTCTGTGTATTAAGACCTGTTGGCTCCCCTGGCAGATAGATAAAAGCCTTGGCTCTGTTTCCTATGGCTTTATCCACACCTCCTAACAATGCTCTGTAAAATGGGAGCTTACAATTGCAGCTGCCTCAAACAGCTCTGTCACAACACACAGATTGAAATCAGGTATTTAAACAGTTCTGTACACACAGAACTAATTGCTAATTAGGTATCTAATAGCCTTGATTTCAGTGCAGATATAGACACCTCTGTACATGTGGGGCTTAGTAAAAATCAACAGCCTTCAAAGGATTCCCCTCCACATGCATTGCTTGTGAACCAGGGGAGTGCCTTCGACCAGAGCCCTCCAAATTGTTCTATCAATCACTGAGATATTTATCATTTCCACTGTTTCATGCCTACATGGTGAGAGGAAGAAACTCCCATCTTGCATAAATTTCATTGTCCCACCACTCTGGATCTGGCAGGCAGCAGGGGATGCTTGGCCTGGCAAACTCCCTATCCATGTGTACCTGAGTAACAGGCCCCACAGCTGCCCCATCCATAGCCCCATTCCCAAAGTCCTCACTGCCAAATCTCTCATTAACATTGAGATCCTCAGCCCCAGAGGAACAAGAGACAGAGATTTTAACTGTGGTAAAGTAAGTCGCAGGCTACCCAGAGCTTTGCTATCCCAATGCTATCCTGTTTATGTAAATATGGATGGTGTGTTCCAGAGCCTGCCTAAGGAAATGGGAAACTACAATTATTTTGATTATCAGTTGGGTTTGAGTTGATTGTGTTTTGTGGTTTGCGTTTTTTCTTTATCAGACAATCCCAAAACCCTTTAAAGACACTAATCAACAAAACCTCAGATTAAATTTTACAAACAGATACTTCTTCAAGTATTATTCTCCTTGTTTATAGGCAATGCAATGGATACAAAGAGAGACAAAAAATTGCTCAAGCAGAAGTCTCTGATAGCATATACTCCAAAAATCAAGCAAACCAAGTTTTCCCTGCCATCAATAACAAGATATTCCTCCTCTCCCTTTGGTACAGCCTTATCTGACAAAAACAAGTAGAATGTATCTAATCCAAAGCCTGTAGCTCTTTATTTCATCCCTTGATTTGTTTGCTCAGTGATTATCTTCTGTGCTCATTTGAGTACAGAACCCAAAGCACAGTGGAGACAGGGCAAAAACTGTCACTGACTCTACAAGGCAGCTGTGAGCTGATAGGAAGAAGAAAGAAAGATATAAAACTAAATAAATCAATTGAGAACCTGTCTGGCAGCACTCCTTGGCTCCCACCTTCTGCTTACAACAAGCTGCAGATGCACATCAGCACTTCCTCTGCCTGGAACTCATGAGCTGCCCAAACCACAGATACACCATGAGCTTTTAATACACCAATTAAATACCAACAATATGAGGCCCAGTGACCACATAGCTAAGGCAAAGTATCTACATGTGATGAAAAGAGTCTAATTTGTCCCACTATTAATACCTTGTTAATGTGGGGAAGGAGAGATGCCCACTGGAGATTGCCTCTAAAAATGGGCTGTAAGTATAGGGATAACATCATCCTGTGCAGCAGGATGAGATTCATTCTGCCTCACCTTGTTTTCTCCTGAAGTACTCATTTGCTGCATCACCTACTATCAGACAAAGCCAAAAGGTTTGGCAAACTTAGCTGAGGTTGTATTTAGCTTTTTCATCTAATAAAAGCCTTCATACCTGCACTTTGACTGTGTGAAAAGATCTACATAAAATTTTTTAAATTAAATGTTCGCCTTCTTATTTTCTCTGACAAGGGCCAATCAGCGATTTTCCAAACTAAACAAAAAAGCACAAGTTTTGAAATGAAGAAAAAAGCCAATGTACATTTTGAATGAAAAATCAGGAAATTGTTCCTTAGAATAGATAAGAAAATATGCTCAGTACAGGTATTTCTCATATCTTGACACACCAGTATACTTCTCCTTTAACACATGAGTTTTCACTCCCAAAGTAAGTCTAATTACAAAATGAGAGGAAAAGAAGAAAAGAGCAACAGAAAATTACTGCAAGGGGGCACACAGTATTTAATCTTCCCAGGTAAACTGCAAATAGAACTGCCCAAAGAAAATACAATTATTTGTTAGTTGTTTCTTCCTAAATCCATACTGGATATCTGAGTGCCTGATGTATCTGTGTGATGAACTATGTAGTGTGCAGGTTTTACTCAGAGGCCAATTTGCTTCTCCGTTGAGAACTCACAAAAGCTGCCTTATTTTATTTGTGAATGGCAGATGACCATTTCAGCATTCTGTTGCTATGGCAATTCCAGCATCAAATAGTAGGGAGATAAACAGGATCTTATGCGTATTCATCCAGATCCCTTCTTTGGGATATGTCATCCAGAGCAGTGCTCATCACCAGCCTCAGGGCACATTCACCTTACATCTCTGTTTCTGTGTACTCCCTTCCTCACATTTGGGGCAGGTTTGTGCATTCCAGCTGCGACAGGATATTCAGGTTAACAGCTGGACAGACTGAGCATCACAGACCTCTCAGGCATGGCAGCAAATGGCCAGATTTAAAGAAATCTTTTGATACAGCTTTTTCCTTTTAACATGTCCATGGCAAAAAAACCCACAAAACAAAACAGGGTGATTTACCATCTCTCATTATAGAGCTATCCCTCCTTCCACCCTTAAACTGACTCATGCCTCTCAAGTAGGTAACAGCATTAATAAGCTGAAATTATGTTTTGTTCTCAATAAATTACAAGAGAGTTTGGGTTTCTCTTCTACAAGAACAGTCAGTAACCTGAGATCTGTACTGTAAGGAATAGATAATTTTAAGTGGTTGCATTATGTGATGTAGGAATGAGTGTTCCCTACAGATTTAACTTAATTTTTGCCAATGAATCAAAATCCCTTCTTGTTTAAGTACTTGAGGATGCCCAGCAGAACCTGTTGTTCCTGGAATTAAAGGAATCAATGGATAATGTGGGCAAAAGGCAGGGCAAAAAAACCCATACAATAATCTCATATTTTAGCCTTTTCCCTCTGCACATCAGTTTTAAAGGAATAGAAAAGAGCTGATGTGCCCTGTAGTACTGGGAGCAAGATGAATTTGTGCCTTCAGAAGAGATTTTCAAGATAGCCTAGAGATTATATTCATGAAGATGCACATATTTCCATATAGAAATGGAGCTAAATATAAGTATTTATAAAATGAAAAAGTAGTCCAAGCTATTTTTTACTACTACCTTAATACCATGGGAAAAAAATAAGGAGGTTCAGAAGATATGAGGAATATTTATTTATTAAATTAGGAAGGAATCTTGCTCCTATTCCAGAACTGGGAAACAAAATCCCATGTATGCCACAGCAACTTTTTTTTTCCCGTTTACTAGCTACATTGGTTCACTGGATTACCTTTAAAAAGAACCAGACAGGTAGGATGCATATTAAAATAGATGCAATACGTAACAGAACAGGAGGCAAATCTATTCCATGCAACAGCAGTGTAACATGATCCAGGAGGATTATTTCTCGCTGTAGTTGCCAAACTGTAATTCCAGTTCCCTCCTCCTCCCCCCATTTTCAGCTGCAATTAGTACAAGTCTAAGGCCAGCAACTTCTCCAGTGCCACTGTGTGCAGGAAAAAAGCTTTGAATAATTACATGGCTGGTTTTTTTGTATGTTCCTGACTCTCCCCATCCCTCTGGTGCACTGCAGGAGCACGGCATCCCGACTGGCATGGGCTACGCAGTGGCCCCGCACCACTCCGGGGTGTACCCGGTGCACATGCAGCTCTACGAGGCCTGGAAGAAGGTGTGGCACATCCGGGTGACCAGCACAGAAGAGTATCCACACCTGAAGCCTGCACGGTACAGACGGGGCTTCATCCACAATGGCATCATGGTACACTGCATTTCCATGTTCATAGCAATAGTACTGCAGGGACCCCAAAGGGGGCTGTCCTTACTGAGTGCCTCAAGTTTCCCAGCATCGTTAAAATTCCCTGGGATCGAAGAGTTGTAAGGATGCCAAAAGAGTGCATTTGTTAAGCAGTTTAAAGGAGGGGAAAAAAAACAAGGCACACAAACTCAGGCAACTGCAAGAGTATTCCTGAGAAACTAAATGTGCTCGTGGTCCCATCAGCTGCCAACCGAGTCATGGCTGCACTCTGTGAAATCATTAAACTGCCTAAGACCTGTGTTCCAAGCTGTGCTTCATCTTTATGCATGGCAGGATTAGAAATCCTTCACCTGGGAAGGTGAACGGGTGTAAGTAATCTCCTCCAGCACTTCTCTGAGGCTGAAGTTTCAGCTCTGCTCCTGAAATTCCCAAAGCCAGGATTGGGATACCTGCCTGGCTCTTCCAGTCCATGCGCTCGTGTGAGGAGAGAGAAGGCTCCTCCCATGTGCCTAAAAGTGCACAGAGGACAGGAGAACTGATCAAGTTCTTTGGCCTGTCCTACCAGCCAGCTGCACCCCTCTAGAGAGGGGAGACACAAAGATTGGGTGTGCTTAAGTGAAGTGACAAGTATTCCAAGGGTGGTTGAAAGTCCCAAAAGCAGATCTGATTATTGCCTGTGCATACCAAGTCAAAATTGTGATCCCTAAACAAGGCAGAGGGAGTGTCTCAAAACCAAATTCCTGCACAGAGTCCAATTACTGCTGGAACAGACTCAAAATCAGCGCTGTTTTTACACACGTATCCAGATGCTCTGCTAAATGTCAGTTTTGGTTGTTGTTTTATCTGAGTGAAAAAAAAACCCAACAAAAAACCCCCCTGAATTAAGGGAAACAAAAGTCCTTGCCCAGGTCGATTATGTCTCTGCAATACCTGCAAGCTGCTGTTCTTTTGTTCCCAGGTGCTCCCTCGACAGACCTGTGGCCTTTTCACTCACACTATTTTTTACAAGGAATATCCTGGCGGTCCTCAGGAGCTGGACAAAAGTATCCGAGGAGGTGAACTCTTCCTCACCATTCTCCTGAATCCCGTAGGTACCTTCTTTTGCTCTTTTTCAGACGTGCTCACTAACAGGAGGGAGGGAGGGAGGGGAGGAGATCAGTTTGGGAAATAAAAACCAGGACCACTTGCTCAGAGGTAATAAGCAGTTTAAGAAGAAAGGAGAAAAATGTCTTCTGCCAATTTCCACGAGAGCTGTACGTGCAACAATTTCCTGGGAAATGCATTAATTCCAGCTCCTTAGTGTTTCCCAGCCGGAAGCCAGGTCCCCCTGAGAGACTTGTCTGAGGCTGAAACCAACCTGTGAGGGTAGAAAAAGCGGGTCTTGTTCTTTTTTTCCCTTTTTCCACAAGCTTAGCTCCTCAGGCTCTCCTGATACAGCTCAATGGAAGCCCCAGGGCTCAGGCCTGATATCATTCCTCCACCACTGGCTCCTAAAAATAGGTTTTGAGCTGCTAAAAACCTGCCTGGTGCCATTTACAACAGCAGCTTAGAGGTGCAAGGAGGAAGGGAAAGAGCCAAAACCCCCCATATATCAACTATTTTTTCTTGCCATTGTCCTCCCTCCTTCCCATTCCACCCAAACAAGCTGCACTAGGCACAAGATAAATGTCTCTTGTCTTGCCAGGTGGCCTCGTTTTCAGTGAGTTTAAATTGCAGTACTCAGTGGCTCCTCTGCAGAGCTAAAGAAACTTCAGGTGGAGCTGACTCTCAAATCCAGGTCACTTTTATTTAGACAGCTAAATATAGATTTTTGGTATTATACAATTAGATGCTTGTGAGTGAAAATTTTGGCTGGGTAAGTAACATAGTGTCTGAGTCAGATTCAGTGGGCTTAAAGAAATGGGACATTTCTATCAGGAATTTTTCTATACTGTACACATGACACATCATTTGAGAATATAATATATCCCTCTTCTTTATCCTGTCTCTCCATTACCTGCAGTTCTCTCAGGCTGGCTTTTCTTCCCATAGTTTCCTTAAGTGTAACTTGGAATTGACCCTGAGCTTTATCATCCTTTGATCAATGCCTGTGCATTTCTCACTCATGTGAAGATTTCCTCAGACTTGGGCAGTGCAGCAGCCTGCAGCACAGCATGTTCTTACCCCACAAGCAATGCTGAGAACAGCCCAAATTCCTCAGCCAATCTATGTCCCAATAACACGAGAGTGCCACAGATACTCGTGGTGGTATTTGAAAAACCTTCAATAATCAACTTTTGATTAAACAATTTTTCAAGAGGTTTACAGAAACTCTGTCCCTTCCTCAGGTTGTGGTTAGCAATTTCAGCAAATGTATTACAAATAAGTATTAAGCTCAAATACCAGAAATGTTTGCGCTTCCATGAAGCAATACCACACAGATGGTTAAATCAGAAAGTTCCCAAGGGACACTGCACTGGAATAAAGTTTGCAGAGAGATTGTCAAGGGGATCTTCTGATGGAATTTTTTTTTAAATGGCTTCTGCTGCATACTCTGTGGCTCAGAGAGGTATTTTCACTTTCTAATTTATGAATCCTAAAGATGAGTCATGTCTGGCAGAGATGATTTAGTAGTAGGCAGAGGAGGGATAAATTCCGCCAAGACAGACAGAAATCAAACCAACTTCCTTTGAGTTTTAATGAGGGTTATAAGAATCCCAGGCAGACCTTTGCAGAATCCAGCTAAGGCAGCAGGCTGCTCAAGTCTGCAGTTTGGGGTACCTACTCTGTGCATAAACACTTCAAAGCAAAGCTCATTAAAGTTAGTGGGAAAGGCTCAGCAAAGAGACGGGGCTTGAAATAAACCCAAACAGTGAAACTCTTTCAAAAGGTATCAATCCAGCTCCCCTCAGAAGGGTTTCCTTCATTTGGAGGCTTAGAGCAATAACAAGGAGCTTCAGATGTATGTGCAAATAAATAGAAATACAGTTTAGGGCAGAAAATGAAACATTATCTTCTTGGACTTTTGTTTTACTATTTCATACAAGTAAGAAAAATTTCAGTTGAAAGTTTCCTATCTCCCTTGCCAGGCCAAAGCAATCAGGGTTAAGTCATAATCATCTTGATGTTATTTACTATGTGATTTGACAAACATCAAAACCCAGTGAGTCACTAAATCTTAATTAGGACAGACCTCCCAAAAGCCATAGCATCAGCACTTGCACAGCAGCAGTGAAAAGAGAGCAGCAAAACCACCACACTCACTAGAAAGAAGGGAACAGGAAAAAATGACATCTAAAACTTCAATCAACCAAAATGTAAAAAAACTTTACAAAACTGGTTTTGTGCCCAATAATTTTGATAGCAAAAGAAAACTTTTCCCAAGACTGAGATTCTTGTGACAGCATAAATGTCTCTATTAAGTGTAGTAAGATCTTAAGCCAAGAAAACACATTATTACTCAAAGCGGTGCATTGCTACTCATGGTGTATCTTCAAAGCCAGAAATTTAATGCCAAAGAGCATCAGACAAGAAGAACACCATGTCCTTAACAGGAATATAACACTACCCAGCTATGTAAATATGTTAGAAAATTCTCTGGTTCTGATCAGCCTTGCGAAAAAATATTTAGGTTTTCTGCAGGTGTGCAGCATTCCACAGCTCCGGCAGCTGAAACAAAGTCAACTTGAAACTCGTAAAAATTTACGTTCTGTTTAAAACCATTTTGAACAGCATCACGTCATTTTTTCTCTTCCTAAACCTTTCCAATTCTTTACAACTTTTTGCAATGTTTTGAGATGCTTTCAAAGATACTTTTTTAACATTTGCTTCACTGGGTTATGCAAATAGAAAAAAAATTTATGGCATTTCAAGGAGTTCAACATTTCAGTCATTTTCAGCCTTTTTAAAATTCTACCTATCATTATTTGCCTAGCTCAATTATGCTTTAGAATATCTTTTTCTTCTCACAGAATACATTCTTAAAATCTCCCTTCCTCATTGTTTCCTTCAGCACTGCTGTGCCACGTTCCTTTCCATTTAAACATCTTCCCATCAACTTTCCAGGCACTTCTGGTTTTGCCACACTCCATAGAGAAAGACAAGTTAACCAGCATTAAAACCAGCCTGCTTTAAGGTGCCTTTTTTTTTTTTTTTTTTTGTAAAGGGAGTTTGGTGTGGAAGCTGTGGTGTGCCAAGGTATCTCCCAAGGCTCCCAGCATCTGCTGTCATGACCAAACACGGAGCAGGAGGTGGAATGAACAAACGGGATGAACAGAGCAAATCCCTCGCTTTGCTTCCAAATGTAACCCATGAAAATTCGGAATTTCAAAGACCGCATTTGTAACATACAGTCCCCAAAACTGAAACGCTTTCAGCAGGAAAAAAGAAAAAGCAAGTTTCTCACAGGAAAAGTTAGAGAACTCCATTGGAGTTGAAAGGTTTCAGGGGGATTTTCCACATCTGAATGTCAGGCTCCAAACAAAGTGGGTTCTCTGACCGCTGCCCTTCATTCAGTCTTCCGGGAAAAGCTGTGACATGTTTAATGCTTTTACAAACCGTTCTATTTATCACCTCTTCAGCATCCACAAGGTCTCCCACTATCTGTTTGATAGCTCCTCTCCTTTCCTCCCCTGCTCCACAGGCCATAAACAACAGCCATAAACGTTTAACAGCCAAGATAAGCTAATAAATACAGCCCTAAATATTATTGCCTCTACAAACAACAGCAAGAGAGTCATTTCTCCTAAAAAACCCACCTCTTTAAACCAGAGAGCTTTTTATTAAGCCAGCAAGTGACAGCACAAAAGGCACCTCAGTGGAACACTGCAGCAAAAATCGGTGCGTGGGGCTCTGAGGAGACCCAGCAACACCCACTGGCTCGGTTGAGTTGTCAGTGAATTGGATTTATTTGCCAACACGGTGCATTTTTCCCCATTACCTGGTCACCTTGAAAAGCGTTTGGATAACCCAGGATACTGCCTCCCCCTTTCCTGCAGCACCCTTCCTATTCTTCCTTTCTTTGCCTCCTTGTCACACAGCAATTTACCTGGGCTGACTCTTCCTCTCGCAGGACATTTTTGTTCTGTCTCCATTGTCTCCTTTTTAAAGTTCCACCGTAAAAATGGGCACAAGTCATTTTTCTCTATATTTTTATATATATAACCCTCCCTAGTCTAGATTTACACCTGCTTCACCACATTGGATCTAGAGTCAGGCATACCCTGCACAACACTTGCCCACAAAACCAACAAAGTATCACGTACTTGCAACTGACAGATCAGGTTAAAAATGGAAAAGCAGCAGAAAAAGGGAGAAGTTAAACGCTTCTTCAGGCTTCTCTTCCCACTTCAATCAAACACCAGTAAGAAGCTTTAACCAGAGGTGAAATGTGGCAGATGAATTTCAGGAAGATTAGCTTCTTTTGCAGGAATTTGGTTGTCAAGAGCAAAATCAGACCTGTGATTGAAAGGTAACTTTGAACTCCCCTCAGCAGAAGCTACAGGCAGCCCATAATAATGCACATTATTATTCTAGCTCCCTCGGAAGTGGCATGGGACGTTTTTAATTCTGAAGGCCACTTAAAGGCATTTCCATTTTTAAACTCTCACCGTGACTAAAGGGTTATTGCTCGTTTCCAGCCTGTTAGATCGACATTCTCCACGTCCCGCATGTGCCACACTTGGAAGATTTTGTTCTTGTTTCCTGCTCTCGCTCATCACAGAGACAGAGGAGAATCACACGTTATTGCTTTGGAATATTAAAAGCAAATGCAGAGAGGGGTTAATTTATACCTTCCACTAGAGACTTGGGAATGTTATTATGAAACATCGTGAGTGTTGATAATATTTTTCTTTTTATTTGCTTTGTTTCTCTGAGCATAGCTGTAGAAGGAGTAAAAAATAACCTTGGGCATTGTAGGAAATGTGCTGCAATCCAAAAGTAATTCACAGAGCAGATCTGCTGAGGGCCCTGTGAGCTGAGCATCTCAGCACATTTTGGGGACAGGAAAAAGCAGGCAGGCAACCTCCCCACTAAATAAATGTCAATATTTGTGGAGCTGCAATTATCAGGGTACAGCCCACAGGGAGAGACGTGTCCCTCTCCAACCCGACACGAGGGAAAGGTTCATTCTACCAAATTAAAAGGCAGTTTTGTTAACAAGTTACATCAGAATTTATCTTAATGGTGATAAACACACCAAATCAGCCCAACCTTCCTCATGTTTTTCAATCTTTTCCCCCCTTGGTAAATCATTATTTTTCCCCCTCATCCCACATGGCTACCCCAGCTGCACAGAGCTACTACAGGGAAATATTATCCCATGGAAACTCAAGCCTTCAGCAGCATATTTAGAAACTAATTAGCTTAAAACCCAGAGCATGAAGAAAACGTTTCAAGGATAGCACATCTCCTTTCCTTCTTTCATGACATTTCCCAGCTTTATGAAAGCTGATGCTCCACTCCACATATTTTGATATTTTACCAGAATTACTTCCCAGCAAGTTGGGTGGTGGCAGAAATAGCAATAAATGACTGCGTGTCAACAAGGGGGTTATTGGGGAAAGAGGGAAAGAATCTGTTACCTTCATGCACACACCATGCAATAGTTTATTAAAGTGTCAGGAGCAAGCCTTTAAGGTGAAAGCAAGCTGACTCAGAATTCTCTGATTATTGAAAATGAATCCTTAATAGAAGTAAATGGACAAGAACAAAATTTCCTCGCTGTGCTCGCCATTCAAAATTAATTGGAAAGTGGATGATTTGAGAATATTATATCCTCTAGTGAACTGAAAATGCTGCATTTTTTTTCTCTGAAACCAAGAGCGGGGAATTAAATTAACTCTGAGGTTTGTTTGCTCAGAGTAGGCCACCAAACTGGATTAATTAATCATCATTTATGAACACTCTATAACCCAGGGCAGTCAGAAAACTGCTAAAATAGCAACATGACACTAGAACCATTATAAAAACAAATGATAAATTTCCTTCATCTCCAAGCTGTATCAACTTGCCAGGCATTTCTTTGCAGTTCAAAAGAAAATATCCTGGAGAAAACTCTTACTTAGTGTTTATAGGGGTGCTCAGAATAAACAGAATGATGATGTACACTTGTTCTGCAACTTCATGTGCTGTGCAGGGTCCTGGGCAGTCATTTCCATAGGAAATGCCAGGATTGCGTTTCCTTCCTCTGCCTGAAGACTACAGGGTGTTGTGCTAGGGATAAAAGACATCATTCATCTGATCATTCCAAACTCAGTTAGAAGCACATCTTAATTTACCACATCTCTAAGGAGAAATGGCAGAGAATCTGTCATTTATGGGCATTAATCCAAACTAATCATCCTTTGGACTTCTTTTTGCCTGGATGTCCCTTGCCCTCCATAGCTCTGCTTCATGTTAAGCTTGACTTAAGCCAAACCCATTTCAACCCGCTTAATTTCCCGAACTTGAACTTGGGTTTATTCTTGAGTCTGAGCTGAATAGATTTATATATTTTTAGAGAGAGTTGATAGTCTAAGGAAGTCTTTTCAATGAGAAAACACAGATGGCAAGAAAAAAAATACCTATATCATGAATTTCACCAGAAAATGGAAATAACAAGAGGATTGAATTGCTGTAGACTTCTGCAAAGGCTTCCTGGGGCCCACAGATGTGAGTGGCAGCAGCGCATTTGGGCAGAATTTATTCAGCTTTGGCCACAATTAGCTGTGCTGCTGATCACTTACACAAGTGTGACAAATGAACAGACATAAAACATCCATTCAGATTTTCCACCCTCACGCAGCTACACACCAATTGCACAAATTCATCAAAAGCAGCAGTTACTTTTTCACAGGTTCTGAGCTCATGTGCTAAGAGGAAAAAAAAACAAAATCCATTTTTTCTAATCGCAAGCTTTGAAAAATAATAGATATATTTGAAAAATAGTATTATTTGAAAATTAATGGATATATAACTAATATACGTAACTAATGGATTAGAACTTCCCAACCAATTTTCTTCATCTGGGACCCCACACATCTGTGGCGTCAAAAATGTGTATGACCTGGGAAACAGTGGCTGTGTTGGCATGTATTCATGACTTAGCCTTTATTTTAGAAGCAAAACTTGGAGAGATAATAGAAAAAAAATAAAATATCAAACCTAGCAACTGTATTCTCAGAAGGAAAGGAACAAGGCACAGGATTGTTCTGTCAATACTAAGGAATTCATTTAATCCTGCCAACTAAACAATGGAAAAGTAGAAAGCGTTCCCGGGTAAATGAGAAACAATTTTGCTCTTCCAGTAGGGAATTTTAAAACAACATAGAGGCTCTGCAGCATTTCTACAGCTGTCCCAAGGCCACTTCCCACCAGTGATGGACAGCAGCTTCCACTCCCATCCTGGGAGCACTCGAGGTGGAGAGCAGACATGGTAACGAATATGGGCATGGGAAATAAAATGCCATTCAATGGTTTTGTTTCCCCTTCAATCAAAGACAAAAATGCTTCTGTCCAAACACTGACTTTGTTGCTTTCTTTAGAGATATTACATTTGGAAAATATTTGATTATCCTGTCAAAAACATTAAAGTATAAACAGATGTGCACAGTGGAAAGGGAGTAAAAGTAAAAAAAACCAAAAAAAGGGCGATTTTTCAGGCACATAAATGATTTTGCTTCAGCAGCAGAAGGGTCATGAATATGAATAGCGCTGAATTCTAGAGAAACCATTTGTCATTATTAAAATTAGTGCTTTGTCAACACAAAACTCTCCCTCCCAGCTTCCTCTTAGCCACACAAACAGCTGCATTACGGGATTCATTATCAGGGAATGGGCCTCTGGCGGGACAAGCCTGTAATCCGTAATGGGAG
Source organism: Corvus cornix cornix (assembly GCF_000738735.6). NCBI lineage: Eukaryota > Metazoa > Chordata > Aves > Passeriformes > Corvidae > Corvus > Corvus cornix. The sequence goes on along the minus strand of NC_046334.1, from coordinate 2,567,263 downwards.
GCTGCTCAGGGTGGGAAAGGGATGAGACACTCCAGACTGAAAGAGGCGGTGCTGTGGCCAGCCTGGCACGGAGCTGCTGGCGATTAGCACATGAAAATCTGGCAGGTCTGCATTCCTCAGCCGCGGCCTCCCATTTGCACAGCCAGGAATCCAAGGGGCTGCCGTCCAGATCCCGTTCCGGGAGCCTGCGCTTGGAGCGGCCGCGCGGCAAAACTGAGAGCACAATGGAAAACCGCGGAGGAGCAAAATTCATTTCTGTGGGAGACGGGCGTGCGGGAGAGGAGCCGAGCAGTAAATGCACTTCCACATTGCCGCAAGAACACCACGGAGTGCCCGACACGCCTCTGTTATGCACAAGGCCCAGCTACAGCCCTTGCATTAATTCCTCCCTTCTTGCAAATCTTATTAAGAGGTGTAAAAGCAAGGCAAAAAGCTCCTGATACAGTAAGCATCAGTTTCCGCTCAGAAGAGCAGAATTCCCACATGAGACCCATCTCTGGCTCCTAGGCTTTCCAGCTATGGGCCAGGGCCAAACAACCAGCAGGAGGAAAGGACCTGAAAGGGAACATTGATCCTATTTAATTATGGAATAGCTGAGAGGATGAGGTGGAACACATTTATACCTAAGTTTGGTAATGGATGTTTTCATTGCAAGTGTTTGATCAATGAATAGGGAGAGTTTCAGATACGAACAGAAAGGAATCAGCCAATATTTTATTCCCAACACGGGATTGCCATCCTTGAGATTGTGTTGCACTTCAGCTGTGCCCTCCAAGGCAGGTGGCTAATCTTTGTCCAAAACCAAGTGCTTTTAGCTAAAGCTGTGCTAAGTTTGGCAATTACAGGGGGAAAAACCCTCTTTATTCTGCATTAACAGGGCTGTGCTTCCAGAACAAGCACACAAACTCTGAGTACAGAATGCAGTTTCAAGGCACTGGTTTTACATTCCAATATTTTTTAAAGAAGCCCTTTGTTTCTCTCTGCTACCTACTGGAGGTTTCATTTTCTGTGTAACACAAGCCTGCACATACAAACATTTCATATAGAGAAAACACTGTATATCTAAAGTCTGGATGTAAGTGGTGTTAAATAGCCCTAGGAACAAGAACCAAATAGTGAAATGGTGTGATGGGCCTGCCATTAGTTTACAAACAATCTGATATCATCCATGCTCTAAGTATGAACAGTTAAAACCTATTGCCTTTAGTCTCAAGTGACTTGGAGGTAGAAGGCAAAGAACTAAATACAGTTTTATTCCATGAATAACGCATCATATCTGGGTTCCTTTCACTTCCAAAAAGACCAACAGGGCAAAAGAAGCCAAGAGAGATGTCCGAGATCTTTTGACTCCATAAAGAGTGATTAATTGGATCTTTTAAATTGGTTTGCAGCCTAATGAAACTCCTAAAATAAGCTAATACTCATCTCCTACAAGTAAATTTTAACATTAAAAACAATCTCATCCATTTTCAAGTGTAAACAAAGCACAAAGAGCACACAGATTTACTTGCTTACTTCATTTGCTGCAATAATATTAAATGTCATTGGCAGACCCTTTAGCACTTCTCAAACAAACGCTCCAGAGATGAGGTGATATTCTCCACCGACATTTCCTACAAGTCTTTTCCTTTTCATCACTTTAAAACAGTTTGCAGCAAGAACTTTTCACATTTACAGGAGTTGAACTGGTTGAAACTAGGAAGGTTCTGTTTGTGTTGGCTGAGTTTTTTTTGTGAGGAGAGAATGATTTATTACCTTTCTTGTAAGTTTCTGGGGTAGTACATAGAGACATGCACCAAGTTTAGGGTAATTTTAAGATTCACTCCGTTTATGTCAAGTACTTGGGGTCATAAAATGCACAGGCACTGGAATCCACCAAGTCAATCCACAGAAAAAAAGAACTTGTACAGTTTCCAATCTCTGCTCAGCAGAAGCCCAGAGCAAAATAAAAGTGAAGAATAAATTACTTTTTGTGGCATGAAACGTGCACAATGCAAACCCACTGCAGAAGGGCCATGAGGGACACTTTCTCCTAAGCTCCATCTGTCTCCCCCTTTCAAAAGTACTAAAAGCCTTGTTAATAATTTAACAAGCTAATGGATGTGTTTTCAAACATCAGGGGCTGATGTTTAAAGAAGCACCACCTCAGCACAGCAAGAGGGTGAGGGTTGGAAGCTAGTGGCTTCTTATCCCATGGTGTGCTAGGGACAACAGAGCAGGAGCCTGCTGGAGGGAAAGCTCTCTCTCCAGGTAGATCAGTGCTAACAACCTTCCTGAGACACACACAGAGGTATTTTAGAGCTTATCTCCAGCCTATCTAAGCCACACTCCAGGCTCCAAAGGCGTGCTGCCTGAACACTGTCCCCCATGCCCGGGTTGTGCAAGGTGTCACTCAAACTACATTCAGCTGCCCTCCAGACACATTAATTTAATTAATTTTGAGTTTAAAAAAATCAAAATTCACTGACCTAAACATGACTCCTGTAGCAGCTTTCAAAGGAGGAAGTTGCACGTGCTCTCCTGCAACCTCTTCCCTGCTGCCTGCACATGACTTTACAATCTCCTTCCCATTCCTAATCATCCAAAGTGAGGCTCACCTGGACACAGCCAGCTCTCTGCAAAGCAAACCATTTCCCTGGCACTCAGGTGTCCTCACTGTTGATAGCTAATTTCTTCAGAATGAGGTGCTTCGGTCCCCCAAATCTGCCTGGTTTACACCCCCAGCCCTCCCTGCAGCTGTAATCAAATTCCACTGTCAGTCCACCCTGTCTCAGGCCAATGCACTGACTAAAACAGCCAAGTGACAACATTCAGTTTGATGGCATCTTCATAAAAGTAAATAATGACAATCTACAGGTAAACCAGCCGCAAAACTGAGTTTAATCACCTCGTGGAAAGAAAATGCTGCAAAATATATTTGTCACATTTTTGTTATAAACTCTCTTTATCCCTCTGAAGTAAATCATGAGATCTACAAAGCAGTGGCCACGTAAAGGTTGATAAAAAGACAGAAGTTATTTCAGCTTTAAGGAGAAAAAAAAAAAGACGTACTTAGGTGAGACACCATCATTCCCAAAGCCTGGGAGTTTTCCTGTGTCAGAACTTATTCCCCTACTTACAGCCATGCTATTCTAAGCAAGCCAGCCAGCACTGGGGAGAGACAGCATATCAAAATTTTGGTGTGCCATGCCTGAAAGGCTCCTCTTGTCCCCAGATCAGCATCTTCATGACCCACCTGTCCAACTACGGGAACGACCGCCTGGGCCTGTACACCTTTGCCAACCTTGCCAGCTTTGTCAAGAGCTCCACAAACCTGAAACTGCAGACACTGCCCCCGGTGCAGCTGGCTCAGAAGTACTTCGAGCTCTTCCCCGAGCAGACAGACCCTATCTGGCAGGTAAAATCACATCCTCTTCCTCCTCCAGCTGCTCATTGGAATAAGCATATTTTCCTCTAAAAAGCCTATTTTATGGATGGGAATGTGATCTCAACAATGTAATTTCATGCTTACACGTACCGGGCTCTTCCCTTAACTGGAATACCATGAGCCACACTGTGCTTTTGGCTACACAGGCATAAATCCAGGGTGGCACCAAGGAAACCTGTGCAGTTATTTAGGGTTTACACTGGCAAAAAGGTGCAGAAATTTTCCCCTGTTATTTTTGGCCCAGCTACAAAGGAAGTATAAATCTATAATATTTCCACTGAGCTGCAGCAATTCCCATCAGTTAACGATTTCCTCCATTATATTTCGTTAATTTTATTCACCAGCAAAGTGCATCCTCTGTTACCAGTCAACACTATGCAAAAGCAGCATCTGTATGATAACTGCTTTAAAGAGCAGCCAGTCCCAACCTCTTCTGCAGGGCCTTTTGTTCACAGGTTTTTATTTTGCATTCACAGGTAGTAGAAAGATAAGGAGATGAATAATATCCCGCATTTCTCTTTTGTCCTTCCCTTTTGCCCTTCCCTTTTGCGTTCTCACGTAAATTAAAATTGGCACTAAGCCCCGTGCATCTGAAACCATTCTGACAGCTCAAAAAGTAATGCCTCGAAGCTATTCAGAGGTTTCCATTTTAACCTCAAATGGAAACGTGATTAAATCAATGTTTCAATCTTTTTTTTCCCCCTTTCTTTTCCGTTTCTGCTAATGACTGAACCTAGTCCTCAGTCATTCAAAACCATTATATACACACTGTGGGATTTTACTACTCAGTGTAGGGCTCTGGCATTAGAGCATAACACTGAGACCCTGCAAAGATTTAGGATCCCACCAGTGTGATGTGCACAACCACCTTTTCTCCTTCAGAACCCGTGTGACGATAAACGACACAGGGATATTTGGTCCAGAGACAAAACTTGTGACCACCTACCCAAATTCCTGGTGATAGGACCCCAGAAAACAGGTAAGAAGCACAAGCAGAGCTTTAAAAAAGTTTCTACCAAGTCAAAGGTATTTTGTTTTTTTTCTGTTTCCTAATGGCATCTCTTTTTGTTGTCATAGGAACAACAGCCCTTTATTTATTCCTTCTTATGCATCCTTCCATTATCAGCAATCTCCCCAGTCCAAAAACTTTTGAGGAAGTTCAATTCTTCAATGGCAACAACTACCACAAGGGAATTGACTGGTAAGAAGAATGACAAAACCAAGGTGTTCATTCTTAATACATGGAAAATCACAATGGAACAATTCCAGGAGCAGGTGTGACATCGCCTTAATTACTGGATGAATTGGTTATGCTTGGAATTACCAGACAGAAAGAGAATCTAATTGGTAATGATGGGACAAGTAATCAAGCCCCTAATTTTGTTTAGATATTACAGGAAGAATTTTCTGAGTTTTCACACAAATGAATGCAACAGCTCTGTCATGATTTCTGTCTTCATGCTGAATAACATCTCTGTCTAGTCATCGCTGTAGGAGCACTGACTTACACTCTGTTCCTTCCAAAGTGGCTTTTCATGAAGTGAGGTTTGATTCATCTCTTCACGAGAATCCATCCAATCAGTTTTAGATGGAAAAGACCATTCAAAGCCAAAATTCAAATCTTGCATTCTGAAAGTGTCCAAAAGCAAAGATGTGTCAGTTCCAAAATGAAGAACTTCAACAATGTTAAATTTAAACAGTTTGACATTTAAATGTTGACATTAAATGTTGACATTTTGAAGCTTTTCCCATTTTTTTCTGCAGCTAAAACTGAACTCACTCCAAACTGGTGAAAGATATCCCTTTGACACTGAAGTTATTAGCAAAAATCCCATCCATCTCAGGAAAAACCTAATTACCAGACTTCATGAGGGCTTTAGCTATTACCAGCACCACCTAAGAGCCAAAATGCATTCCCATTATTCCAGTCTGGGCTGAGCTGAGAAATTCAATTTTGCTTCTTGAGAATTATGTCTGAAAATTCACCTTTTCACCCACCATGAAAATGGGAAGCACAGGGACATGACCCTTTTGTGCTGCTGCTAATTCTAACAAGTCTCTTCCCCTCCAAGGTACATGGATTTCTTCCCCACTCCTTCCAACATCACCACCGACCTCCTCTTTGAGAAAAGTGCCAATTATTTCCATTCTGAGGAAGCTCCCAAGAGAGCTGCTTCCCTCATCCCCAAGGCCAAGATCATCACCATCCTCATCGACCCGTCCGACCGCGCCTATTCCTGGTACCAGGTACGGCCTTTGCCTCAAGGAATGGACAGTGGGACCAGTGGCAGGGGATGATGGCCAGCATCAGTGGGATTCTGTGTCCTTGAGCAAGAAGTGGGAGCTACTGCACAGCGCTGGCACTGTGTGGAAGCAGGAGGATGCTGGATGCCAGTTTTTGCAGTTGGCACCTGTGACACCTGTGTCAGAAATGATGAAACTTCCCAGCGCAGAGCTGCCACCAGCAGTAAACAAACAGTTTAATCTCAATTACAGCTGACAGGGCAGAAAGGGAGAGCAGTGCTCCTCACCCAGGGACCTACACAGGGAGAAGGAGCGTGGCCCAGCCAGGGAATCAGAGCTCCTGATGCTGAGGGTCTGGCACCACATCCCTTCCTCGAGTGCGTAAGCTCAGCAATGTGCAGGGGTGCACAAATGGACCCAGCGTCTCCAGCCGTTTCCAAGGAGTTACGAAGAGCTGTGTCTGGAGACGCTGGCTTTTTTCTCTCCTTGGAAATAAAAGCAAGGCTGTTGTTTTCCCCTGGAAACTTTCCCCTGGAAACTCTTCCTTGCCTTTTACTGAGCCCACACCCATCTGCAACAAAATCGGCACTATTTAAAACCTCTATTTTTAGAGAAATGTATAAGCATGCTTGTGAAATCTGGCGTAGGCGTACACATAAGGGAAACACTAAATGCAGTGTTAAAATAGACACAGATTAATAATGCTGGAATAAGCATGAAATACATCATTTCTGATACTGCCAGGAAGTTCTGCAAGGAATAAAACACGGCCAGGGGGCTGCAGTTTGCACCCTTGTAATATCTCATTGGCACCTTTACGACTGCCAAGGCAAAGTAGTAAAACAATGGCTCCTCACTCCCCAGGGAGAGCCTTGACTGAATGGTGTCCCCACCCTGCTTCCTTGGCCCCCATCCCTCTCCTACCTGGCAGAGGTGGCACTGAGGGGGAGCCGAGGGCTGCCGGCACAGCCCTCCTGGCAGCTCCCGGAAGATTTAAGGCTTAATCTTCAGCGTCCTTGTGAAACGTATTTCAATATCTCCCACCAGCACCAGCGCTCCCACGAGGACCCGGCTGCCCTGAAGTTCAACTTTTATGAAGTGATCACGTCCAGCCCCTGGGCGCCGTCGGAGATCCGGGCGCTGCAGAGGCGGTGCCTGACCCCCGGCTGGTACGCGCTGCACATCGAGAGGTGGCTCACACACTTCCCTGCCTCACAGGTAATGGCCAGGCTGTGGCCCAAGAAACCTGCAGCTGCAGCATGAGACATTGTGGGAAGGTCTGAAGAATTCCTTTAGAAAATTCCAGGGCTTTTTCTAAAAAGAAATTTCATCCTGCTTCCCACTCGGTCCCTATCATAGAAAGCTTCACATTTATTTGATCCTGTTGTGGAATTGGCCTTTCTCAGGGCTAGAGCGTAGATTCCTTCTTTTGCCCCCTCTTCTTTCAGATATTTTATTGAATTGTTTTTTATAACCTTTCCCATGAAAAATTTACCCAAACACATAGACCTAAAGAAGATTTCCATTGCTAAAGTAATAATATTAAAATAACCCAAAGCAAACATTTTAGTACCATAAAGTACATGCATGGGCACTCTTTATCCAAGGACATGGTCACAGGTCAGTTCATATCTGTACCTACTGTAAGAAAAAGTTGTAAAAGGCTGTATAATAAGTGAGCAAAGGAACAAGGATCCCCAGAGACTGCTCTGTGTGGGACAGAATTTTGCTGAAAGGAGGCAGAGCTGAGTGTTGCCTGCTTTGTCATGGATCCAGGGGAAAAAAAGAACTAGAAGCTCTGTCTTCTTGCACTCCTCCTTTTTCCTTTTTATACAGCCTCAGCTGTCCTACAGAGAGGACAAGCAGGTCAATCCCTTTTCCAGGAGAAGAGAGAAAATCTCAGTTCATCATTTACTTCCTTCTTTCACCTCTGGCCTTTCTACTCTTTCATAAATGGGGTGGGAGTCCTGCCCAGAGCTGCTGAGCTTGCAGCAAGGGCAGTATTGCCCTGGGAGCAAACAGGCCACATCTCCTCATTGCCCACCTCATCTCAACTTAGTCCTCCAAAGGAGATGAGGATGTCCTGGCAAATTCTGAGCATGCAAAGTGTGCTGAGCATCCCATGCCCTGTTCCCTGGGCTCCTTCTCTGCCCTCACCTGGGGCTGCTGCCCTCTCTCCTCAAGATTTTCCACAGACACATCATAAACCGCAACAATATTTTACATTCTTTCCTTATCTCTTTTTCTCAGAATTCTCTGAGACTCAGGTTTGGCTTGGGAGGTTTAACTCCTGCACATGAACAAGGTGCCCACACAGAGTTACAAGGTGCCCACCTATGCAAATTCAACTCAATGAAGTAAAAAGTGAACCTAAGAAGTTCACCCATATGAATGTTATTAGCACTGTACAAAGTCATGTGCTAATTTAAATCCAGGTTGCCACATAAGTGAAATAATGCCATTACTTTGTTAACCTTGGTCCTGTTTCCAAGAAAGTGCCATATTTACCCCTGCAGTTGCTCATTATTGATGGACAGCAGCTGAGAAGTGACCCTGCTACTGTGATGGATGAAGTGCAGAAGTTTCTGGGAGTCTCTCCTCATTATAATTACTCCGAAGCCCTAACGTGAGTGTATTCCTCTTGTGTCTGCCCTGTGGGATCCCAGGCTACATCCCCTCCCACCAGGATTCCTTGATTATTAATTACAAACAGATGACACATCAGGACAATGATAATTTTGAAAAGCTTGGGGTTCTCTTCCCTCAGTCTCCAGGAGCTGAAGCCCGCTGAGTGTCAGGTGTGGAAAGTCTGGCTTAAGTGTTTTTATCATTCCCATAGGAGCCTGATGGCAGAGGTTGGGTTAGAAGCACTCGTTCCCTAATCCCATTTCCTGTCTGGATTTCCATGTACGGTTGAGACTCCTGCAGGGGCAGGAGTGGGCTGAATTCCCCTCTCCCCTCTTAGTCCAGCAGAAAATTGTAAGAAGCTTTTGCCCTGAGCATTGTGTGAGGTGCATCATCTCCTTACAGCTCCAGCCCTGGGATATCTGTGGGCTGGGAAGCCTGGCACTGCAGCTGAGGCTTTTCCAAGTCCCCTGTGCAAGCAGAGAGCACGAGCCAGCACATGCAGTGGGAAGCAGAAGAGCCTCTACTTCACCTTCCCTGCAGGCTGGTCCTGAGGGAAAACACAACCACGGACTTTCCAGCTGCCCCACACTGCTCCTCTCTGCTCACAATTACCATTTAATGTTTCCTCTTCTGGGAGGGTTCAGCTTATTTATATCGTGGGTTCAAAGTAAGACTTCAGTGCTTAAGAAAGTTGGTCTGCCAAAACCTTTTTCTAGAGGAAATACTTTGGATTTCAGAATGCAATTTTTTAAGTCACTGGTTTCCTAAGCGGATGGAAGAGAGGAGGAGTCTGAGCACAGAGCTGAGCTACTGATGTTTGAACAACTCACAATTGCACATCTGCAGTGCCTTCTGCTGGGTTTTTAAAATACACACCCACAGACATACATCTTCCTTTCTGGAACTAAATTAAAGTCAGTGGAGTCGCACAGCAGGAAGAAATTTGGCCTCTCTACTGGTTTGGACAGGAAAAATGGATTGTAAACAGATCCATAAAATTATGCACTCCCTGTTTAGAGGCATCAAGAATGCAAATGGGCTATGGAAGCACACACTTCTGCATGGATTTGGGATGGAAGGGAAAAATGCATTAAAGTATGTAGCTGCTTTTTGTCCAAGGGGAAAAGATTGCATAGGATTGTTCCTAGTCATTACTGCCTAACAAGTGCACACCGCACATCTTTAAAGGTGTCAGGAAGCAGCCTGAGGACCCAGTCCTGTGAACAGCACTGAGCAACAAGTCCACCACCCTGAGTAATTATGTGAAAGTCTTGCAGGGGAGTAAAATCGACCGAGGCAGAAGGGAGGCGCTATCCAGAGCCATGGGAGGGGAGCAGAGGGGACCCAGAGGCGGGAGAGGCAGGGCTCGAGGAGAACACAAGATCAGAGGAGTGTGCTTAGGAAAATGTTTTCCCTTGGAGGGCTGCTACATTCTGTCAGAGAACAAGAGAAAAATTCTCGTGGTGGCATTGCTTGGCTCTTCCCTCGCAGGCGTTCCCTGCCTGTGGCATCAGGTACTGCCTTCCCAAAACCCTGCTTCTCCCCCAGGCTTAGTCTGCAGGGATGGGAAGACAACCAGGCCTCGAAAGGTTTCTGCTGACAGCTCTAAAACGCTCCCCTGTAACTTTAGCCTTAGGGCTATCACTATTTTTAAATAAATACTTCCACTGTGCCCAATTACGTTCACAGAAGCCCTGAGAGTTCCGTGATTTCTGAATGCAGAGGGTTGAATTCATCCCGAGCTGTCTCACCCTCTTTTCCCCTTCCCAAATTTGCACATCCTTTTCATAATATTCAACAAGCTCCTTCTGAGACAGAAATATTGTTTGGGGCATAGTTTTGCAGTTTCCCCTTTACCCAGCACACGATACTGCTGCTCCTCCTGGGAAATTAATGCAAGGCAGCTAAAGCACTTCACCATGCATGGAGCAGATGGGAAAGGCCAAAGCAGAAATGAATCTATCATCAATATACCCATTTAATCAATGATTTATTTGTTTTTAATTGATACAGCTACAGAGACAATTTAGGAAACAAAGGTCAGGCCTGCATTAATAGGCTGGGCAAGAAAAAATCCATGAAGAAGGTTCACCCTTCTCCTGGAATTCGTTCACTTCTGTACAGCAGCAAATTGCAGGTGCATCCGTGTTGTACGGACAGAGCCGGGGCAGAGAGGTGCTGTGTAACTAATTAACTCCATGTCCTGGCCCATTATCCTTCATCTTTTTCAAACATCTGCTGAGCAGCAGGAATGTGCAGCGTTTGGATGTTTTATGCCTGCTGCAAGTCCCACAGCAATAAATTCCAAACTTAACGCCACGTGCTGTTCATTCCTCAGTGAGTGCGTGTTTCCAAGCCTTAATCTAAACCTCCTCTATCTCTGCATTTCAGACATCACAATCAAATTGCATGCTTCAGATAAGGCTGCTAAGACAGTGTTTACGCTACAATGCCATCTTAGGAACGAAAATGGTATTTAGATGCAGTGATAGGGAGCAGCCAACTTCTCAGGCGGGTTAAATCATCAGCACCCAACCAGCGCTTCCTTAGGAGACCTGCAGATCAACACTTCACCCTGTGTGCTGGACAAGTAGAACAAACATTAGCCAGTGCAGGTAGAGCACAATGGGAAAAGCTTCCTGCCTTGAGCTACTTCCAAGGCAGATTTGTGGGAGAAAAATGAATCCCCAGAGTTCACACAGGAGAGGAAAGCTGTTTCCCACTCTGTCCTCAGAATTCCAGTCATCTCGAGAGATGTGTGCAGCAATAATTGTTGGCTAACACTGATGTCTCAGTAGCCAGGAGATGTTTCTGTAGCGAGGTCTTTTAAAAGATGTGATCCTCTATAGGTTTGACCCTCAGAAAGGCTTCTGGTGCCAGTTATTGGAAGGAGGGAAAACAAAGTGCCTGGGGAAAAGCAAAGGTCGGAAATACCCACCAATGGACCAAGAGGTAAGGGCTTTTCAGAAATTTATGGGAGCAGTTTTAATATTGACCCTAAATAAACGCACTTTTTATTTTTATTATTTGTTGTATTTTCACTGGGTTGATACTTCAAAAAATCAGAAACTTGAGCTTTGAAAGAGAGGGGATTAAGTGCCCCTGTGAGCGCCCTCTGTGGGGCTCAGATGCTCAGTGCAGAAATGCCCGCCGGGTGGGTTTCCTTTAACCCTGATCCTGGTTTGTTTTTCCCCCTTCCCAGTCTCGAGCATTTCTGTCGAGCTACTACAGAGACCACAACGTGGAGCTGTCCAAGCTGCTGCACAGGCTGGGGCAGCCCCTGCCCTCGTGGCTGAGGCAGGAGCTGCAGAAGGTCAGGTAGCACCGGCGGGGACCCCGGCCAGGCCCATTCCTGCCCCTCAGACCCCCCGCTCCTCCGGCTCACTCGGGATCGTCAGGACAGGACCTCATGGACACCGCTCTTCCCAGCAAAAACAAACCAACAAACCATAAGAGAAGAAAAAAACCCCAAATCCGACAACTGTTCGTATGCCCGTGCTGACAGTGGAGTAGTGTCGACCCCTTTTGTCAGCTCCCAGGAAAGACCACGGAGCTACGTGGCATCCCCCTTTATCCAGACCAGGATCCGTGCGTAGCCTCGCTCCTCCCTTCGCCAGGAAGTACCAGAAACTGTGTGTAGGACGGATTGACCTCGGATTGACAAATTGCAGTCTGTCAGGACACGGGCAAAGGATGGGAACATCTCTCACTGGACTGGGAGGTTGGTCATCCGCTGGGCTTTTTCCACATTTGTTTTCAAATCCTTTTAAATTCCAGGCAGGCCATGAAAGCAGGGCGCTGCCAATAGCCTAATATTGACAGTTTTGTTTCTATCTGCAAAGCAGTGTTGTTGCTCTGAAGCCTTCAGACACTGGGTGAGTCATTTAGGGTCTCAGTCTGCAAGCTGTTGCAGAAAAATTACTTGAATGACCTTTTTTTTAATGCTTTGGACACAAACTACAGTCTGCTGAAGCACAAACTCTTTCTGTAGGCTTTTATGGAGTTGAAGGGACAAACACAGCCATTGTATATCACATATACATGTATGACATATATATATCTTCATTCCCAAATATCTACCTGGTGTATCTCTAGATCAGACACACACTTAGTCTTAAATGCCTACTTTTTGTGCCCACAGGGAAATGAAAGGGCTTTTTACCAAAAATGTTATATGAACTGTTCGTGGTTCTCAGAGCTGGGGGAGCAAGGTCAGCAAGGCTGGGCAGCAACTCGTTGTTTGTCCTGTATGGAGGTCGTTCCTCAAAATCTGGAAGTGGCAAATACATGTACTTGTGTGTAACATACAAACTCACACTCCCTTATCTTATAGCACTGATAACAGCACAGATGGCTGCAGTAAGGAGGGCTTTGGATAAGTAAGGCTTGGTCAGAGAAGAATATCTAAGTCGGCCACTTGATAGAATTATAGCTGTTAAAATGCATTAGAATTGGCTCAGCTTTAATTAAAAGAGGACTGCCTATCTTCTTGATTAAAAGCTAAACAAACATGACATTGGTTTCAGGAGTGTTTCAAGGAAATGAGACAAACACTATAAAATCCAGAAAATTATTTCTTGTTCTTAGCTTTTCATTTAGAAAGAAGTCTGTCTCTCCAGCTCTCAGCTCTGTAATGGCACCATGTCCTGAAAATACACCGGGTATTTTTACACCTCACTGTTACTTTTTGAGTTTGAATGGGCCTCACATTTCCGAGAGATCTCGTGTTCTATTGAAAAGTGACATTTGAATTGACTTCATTATGTGTCATAAAGATGAAATAACAGTATTTCCAAGTTTCATTCCCTCCACTTGTAACAGGACCCATCAGCACGGAATTTCTCTGGACCACCGTGTGACAGAGGAGCCTTTGTGAACTGTCTGTAAATGATCTCCGTTGCTTTTATGCCTTTTTATGTCGCTGACCACACAGTTGCTGGGATTCTTACAGACCAGCAAAACAAAGGCAGCAAAAATGAAACAATTATTCATGGCGAGAGGGCTGTGGCTGGGAAAGATCATGCTGGTCCTTCTTTCCTGGTTGTAAGCCACAGGATTCCCATCCTTCACGTGCTGCAGGCTGGAAATCAGTAGGAGTTTTACACAGCAGGGGGGCTGCAGCTGCAGTTTGCTCCCATTCCCCTGGAAATGTGGATTCCAGGAGCCTCGCCACACTGGGGATGCGACCCTGTGGGGCAGACACAGGAGTCAGGGTCCATGGCAGCAGATTTGATGATTAAAGCAGGGCTGTGGCCCTCGGAAAGCCGAGCTCGCATAATTGAGGTTGTCTCTGAGCGAGAAGCAATCAGAACGGAATCCAAAACCCTCTAAATTATGCATTGACCTCTCAAGGTCTAAAATAAAGTTGTGGGATTAACTGCTCCGAGATGTTTTCTAATAAACCAAGTTTCCTCTCTGATAGGGGAGCAGGCTGCCGAGTGTCCCCAAAACAAATTAAAATGGCGGAATCAGAAATTCTTGGGGGAGGAAATGGTTGCGTAATGAAAGCGCTGATGGGTCCAGGCTCTCTGATGTGATAATAAGGCAGTGGGGATGTGCCCTGAATACAAAAGCAGGAGCGGGGTGTTTTCTCCTCTTCCTTCCCCCCCACTTCTTTCCCTCCCTGTTCTGAGCCAGGGAGATGGGAGATCTCTCATCCCCTGAACGATCAGCCTACAATAAACGGGGTATGGGGTGCTCATTTCCCCTCTGCTGGGACACCAGAAAGGGAGACATCAACCAGTCATTTAGTTCCCGTCAGTAGCAAATTGTGTTTATAATGGGCTTAAAATTGGTGTTTCTAACAGGAATATGAGTGTGTGACATCTGTGTCAAACAGGCACAGCACAGGCACATGGATCAGCAATGACCACCTGTCATTGTACTTAATTTTATTGTACTTAAATAAGGCTGAGTTTGGGGTTTCTTTTTACATAACTCTATGGTCATGGGACAGGAATTTCCCCATCAGACGACATTTCTTACACTGTCTTTATTTCTCTTTTTATCCTTCCAGTTCATCCTTTTAGTGTGACTGCAAAGGTGTGGACCTTCCCACGGACTCGATTCCTCCATCACTCTCCTATCTAGAAAAGCTGCCAAAAAGAAATAAGGATTTGTAAGCGACACAGATTCTGAAGTGTCCAGTGCTCCAGTGACTGGATAACTTCTATGAGACGTCCTATGATTTCTGTAGTATTTTGGAACAAAGGACATCCTGTTGATAGAGCTGAGGAAAAACTTCACTGTCTTGCCCAAGCTCTTTTTTTTTTTAATTTTTCTCTCCCCTCTTACGTGACAACAGCAAATCCAGTTGAACAAATACTTGTTGTTGAAGCAGAAGGAATCAAAATAAATTTTGATCACTCCAAGTATTTTTGTTGGGGGGGGGTGGTGTGGGAGGTCAAGGGCTGTATTTGCTGGAATTGTTTCAAATAACTGATGTGCACATGCCTGAATATCGGTTCTTCTCACTGCCGCAGAATAAACACTTCTGATGGTGTATTACAGAGAGCTTTGCTTCTTTCCTTAAGTCCTCTTTCCCATTTCCTGAGCCAAACCCTGCTCTTCAACAACCTCTGCCATGTCTTTCAAATCGTGCACCTTCCCAGCTCCTCCTGCCTCAGCATCTCCCCAAGGCTTCCACCTGCCCTCGGCACAGCGGCCCCGACCACGTGGGGTTTCCTGGTAGTGCCACTGACCTCCTCCTCCTCTTCCTCCCAAGCAGGGAACACGGATCCAGGCAAGTGTGACACTTCGGAGTTTGTCACACACATTTCTGGGCCTGCCCTCCCAAAGTTTTGCCTCCCTGCACCCCACAGGAGTGGGACATGCAGCAGCCCCAAGCAAGCTCTTGCCCTAATTAAAAAAAAATTCCCTCTGCTCCATTTGAGGAATCTTAAAAAGCCCTGATTCCAACTATTGCAAATTCCTCAAACTGTGCACTCAGAAGTACGAGACAGATTCCACACCCCACCCCCCCCCCCAAAATCTCATAGTGCTTCTACTTTTTATTATAAAATATTCATTTGTTTTAATGATCTGTGTCAGAATGAGGTTAAATCATATCAGAGTCAGGGATTCTTTCTACAAACCTTACAGAATAGCAAATTCCACCTCGCTAGAGCTTGTCACTGAGCAAATTAGAAGTGACATTACAGATACCTCACTACAAGTTTTGGCTTTTTCTTCCACGTCAGCCTGGTGCTTGTAGACAAAATTTTCAAAGGTAGCTAAAATTTTCAAAGTATTTTAGGAGTCTAAATCTGTTTGTAAAAAAAAACCTAAAAAACTTGTAGGCCCTTAGAAACTAAAAATCAACTGGCTTTCCATCAGGCTTTCCAGGCCCAAGCAAGTTTCCTGCCTCAGACTTATTTAGTAAAACAATAGCAGAGTTCTTCCAAAAATTTATTACTTCCACAAAATTCATTAATCAGACTATTCCATCCCAGAACCTGGAAACCTGAAAGTACCAAACAAACTTTTGAGGTGATGTGTTTGTGTAAAGAGCTTTTTCTACAGAGGAGAGGAGAGGAGAGGAGAGGAGAGGAGAGGAGAGGAGAGGAGAGGAGAGGAGAGGAGAGGAGAGGAGAGGAGAGGAGAGGAGAGGAGAGGAGAGGAGAGGAGAGGAGAGGAGAGGAGAGGAGAGGAGAGGAGAGGAGAGGAGAGGAGAGGAGAGGAGAGGAGAGGAGAGGAGAGGAGAGGAGAGGAGAGGAGAGGAGAGGAGAGGAGAGGAGAGGAGAGGAGAGGAGAGGAGCTCTTTGTCAGGCCTGTAAATATCCAAATCCCAGTCAGAAACTGATTTATAGAATGGCAGAAATGAATTCTGCATATAATTTTTACTCCTATTTCCGCTCATGAGGAATTAAAGACTTCCCAGGAAACCAGATTGATATTTGCATTTCAGTTGGCTACAGCTGCTGGGTGGGGAGAAAAATGTTTAAAATATCTCAATAAAGCCATATCTGCCACTTTGGGTTTGCAAAGCTGTTTGTCCTGCTGCAGCTCACTCAAAGCAAACACGGGCCAGCTTTATAGTGCTCCTATTTCTTTGGGAATGGGAACGTGACATGTTAATACACAAATCTGTCTCCATCACAGAAGGTCAGCTAGGTTTATGGGCTGGTAGTTAGACTCATCCTGGGGTTTTTGCAGAGGTTATTTTCAGCCAGGGGAAGGTCAGCAGTGGGTGGAGTGGGATTTCTCAATCTAAGTTGCGATTCCATAAAATGCTGTGGGGGTTGAGAAGTGTGGTTTATAATTTGAGAGATAATTGCATGCCATTCAATTGACTTTGTACTTGCTACTTCTCAGAGTCTGGTGAATGTTCTGCTGCCTTGCAGAACTTATCTGTAACACACATCCCCTGTTGGGTAATTTAGCTTCCCTTCAGAGGATGAGCTGAGCTTCAAGGAAGAGCTGGATGTACGAGGGGATGAGTTTTTACAGAACTTGCTCTGAGGCAGATATTTATTTACAGGGTTTTTCTTTAATTCTGTGTGTGTGTGCTTCACTGCGTTTGCCTTGGCTGGGGAATCATCTCCGTATTAAATCTGCATGCTCTCCAAAGGCACACAATTCCCATCAGCATCGGTGACAATTAAATATTCTGGTGAAGGAGAGAATAAACCCACCAACAGAAAATGTTATTTAATGACATTGTAGCTGCAGCACATCTTCCTGCAGAGCTTTGTGTAATCATACCAAGTAAGCAAAGAGAAATTGTTCTGCAACGTGAAGCGTTTAAAATTTCATAAGCAATCTCATCTAAAAAAAAAAAAAAAAAAAGCACAAAATCACCTTTTGAGTACCTTTTTATTTTAGGAGAAAGTTTTCTTTCTTAGATTTTGGGTTTTCTCTCTTCCTACATGAAGTACTGTAGCCTGCTTCCCCTCCATGCTACCCTGCTCACCCACACTCCTTGGGGCTACTTCTCATCATCAACATCTATTCATTCACCTGCAAATTTCAATCCCAACTGACTTTCTTCCTTGGCTAACTTCTGCTCCTTGCTTCCAGAGAGGAAAACTGCAGATCTCCCAAGCAAGCAGCACCCTTCATTTCCTAGACCATACGTGCTTCAATTACTTTTAAGTTATTGCAGTTAATTAAGACAACGTGTTCTAGGAGTGTGCTGAGGATCTCCTTGATGTGGTTTTCCTGCATTATTCCCACAGTTTTCCCACTGTTCCAATGCCCAGAAGCCAGGCAGGGAAGCTCCTCAGTCATAAAGCACAGCAGAGCTGGATGGCACCGCGTGTAAATCTGCCGTCATTAGGTCGGGAGCTGCAGTTAAATTATAAATTGTCATCCTAAGTAGGAAGAACATTTTTATGGATCCTGGCTCACCCTCTGCAGACTTCAGCTATTTCCAGTAACTGCCACACAGAACACACTAAAATTTGTCAGCAGCTTGGAAAAGGAGAGTTGAGCCTGGAGACTTAATTCCCTTCAATCTTCTTAAAAGATATGATCCCATACCCCGGGACGAAAGCTTAGGCAGGTACAGGGAGGCAATCCAAAGCAGCCAGGACAATCAGAATGGACAAGACCTCGGCACAACACTAAAACTCATTTCTCCAAAGGTCAGATGCACACCCAGGATGCCACTTCTTTTATTTCCCTCCGTGTTAGAAATGTGGCAGAAGAAGAAACATTTGGAGGCTTGCCTGGATTGCTGTGGGAAGGTGTCGTGTCAGGGCTTTAACACAGACCACGTTGTCACATTCTTTCTAAAACCCATCTCATGACAAGCAATTTTTTTCCCCTCCCACGTGGGACAAGCCGAGACACAACATTTTGACAGATGTGTTTTACACTGGTGACATCCTGCAGCAGTGTTCTGGCTCTGGTGTGCAAAACATCTGTAGAACAGAGAGATTTTACTACACAGGAGTCTGCTCGGCAGCTGAAGGTTTTAGTGTGGATCCTAAATCACCATGCCTGTAGTGCTGGAGATCCTTTTTTCCCAAATAGCTCCATATTTTCATAAACCCCAAGTGCTTTTACTTAAGGCTTGGCACGCTCACAGAACAGAGCCAACCACTAATCAAGCAACGAGGTGAATTGTGCAAGGTGGGTCAATGAGTGGGCTTAGAACAGAGGCAGGAATCAGGAAAATTCTGTAAATTAGAATGCATGTTTATAGGGAAATCCTTAAGAAGGAGAATTGTGTCTCCTCTTGGAAATCTCAGCTGCGCTTAGAAAATTTACACAAAGACTTCACTGCTTTTACAGCTCCGGCTTGTCTGACAACTCCAGCTCTTAGAAACTGTCAAAAGCACAGGCTGGGCAGTTCCTCCCCCTTCCCTCCACAGGCAGGTGCTGACACACCAGCACGGGGACATGTCCAAGCTGCTTCCATCCACATTCCTTCGTAAATGAGAAACTCATTTTTGCCCCCCTTCACAAAGACCACCTTGGAGAATCGAGCTCTGAGGGAATTATGCTCTGGAAGCATTTACCAACAGCCCACTCTGTGTGGGTTTTTTCCATAAAACATTATTTGACAAAATATTGAGTGCTAAAGTAGAAATATCCTTCACAGACTTGACTTTGCCATGGACCTATTTAATAGTGGCACATTAAACACATTTTTATTTTACACATTAAAGAATAATCATTCTGGACTTTTAACAGTGACACAATGAAGACATTATAAAATTTGGTAATGTGCAATAAAACTGCTTTCATGAGTGCCCAACCTTAAGTACATCCATTTTCTGGTTTCCTTCCAGTGTTAAGTTTTGCGCTCTTGCACCTTCAATTACAGAGCTTCGTGCGCGTTTAAAACAACTGTTTAGCCCACAGATCGTTCCCTTTCATTTTGGCTTCCTTTTCTGTTTGCTACCTGTTGATTAATGGCCTTAATGATTTATTCCTTCGCTGCTTTGTTGTTTTTCTGATGGAAGAGCTGAATTGTGGGGCAGCCACCCATCCTCCTGGGCAGAGGAAAACTCTGCAGTTCTGTGTGTCCGGATTACAGCGGGCTTTCCCATAAATCAGGGGCTGAGCACTGCAGGGAAGCGTCTTCTGATACCTGAGGGGAAAGCTTGGAGATCCAGTTTGGCCCAGTCACCGCATTTGCTGCACTGCTGAGAAGCATCACCGCACTCAGAGATGTGTTGATGGAGAGGAGACCGTAAAGCCAGTGACAAATTATAGAAAACGGGGAACAGGAAATGAGTAACACATCCCCAGAGGAGAAGGCACTTCTTTGGAGACAGAATTTTGTCCATGGAAAAGGAAGTCTGGGTTCCTAGCAAACCGCCTCAGGAAAACCAAGCCCATGAGATGCTCTTTAGGGTCCCTTCCAAGCCAAACCAGTCCATGATCCTATGAATTGCTATGCAAAATCCAGCTGACCAACCTGACACCTGTGGCATTTCCCAAATTGAAAAGCACATTGCTTCCAGTCTCTCCTCACAGCACACAGGTTTCATGAACTTTGTCAGAGGGTTAAGCTTGTGTCTAATTTAAGACGCGACTACCATGTATTATTTTAGCAAGTGAGAGTAGGAGAAAATTGGCAGCAGCATGAAGAACGAGTCCTCATCCAAGAGAATTCAGTGGCACAGGGATTGGATACCCTGTGACAAGGGGTACTCCTGCAGGGCCTGGAGCACAGGAGCAATTGCCAGCTTTAAATACTAGGTGTTACTAAATGCTGGAGGAGTGCTGGAGGTACTTTCAGACACGAGCCAGCTGCTGGAAGCCAAACCAGCCTGGCACAGCTTCATCGGGAATTCCCACTGCTGGGGGAGCTCCTGGGGTCCACCACACCATCGCCCACAGACAGGAACCACCCTGGAGGTGCTGACCCACCTGACAGCTCACAGAGGGGGTTTTTTGGCTGCAGACTCCCTGGGAAAGCCAAAACTCCCCCCTTCCAGGCGTGGGGCCTGCACCATGTGCGCCGCACCACAATTAGCATGGTGAATCGCAGCATCGCTCCCCAGCTTCCCAAAATAATCAAAAGCCGTGGGAATCCAAATCTGATCTCAAAATGCTGCTCTGGAGCTGGAATCATTCAGGGTTTAAAAGCGTAATCCTATTACGGTGACATAGTTTAAACACTTTCCCTTATCCGCCAGAGCAAAGATGACAGCCAGCACAATGACCGGATCCCCACACCGGGCTGGAAACGCTTAGGAGGAGCCTCTGGAAAATCCAGCTGCATGCCTGTAGGTACAGCCAGGGCAGGGGAGGCTCATGTCTGGATCTGCACTTCCAGCACCACAGGAAGGAGAAAATAGGGACTGAAGGAGTAAATAGCGATCAAAGGAAAAATCTGCATTAATCTCAAAAATCCCAAATCGCCGCTTCAGGAATAAGGAGCATAATGCCCTAAAATCCTTTGGCTGATCCCAAGAAGCCAGGATGACTCAAGGGTCTTGAGTCATAGACCACGCAGGCAAACCCGCTCTGCTGAATAGAGCTGCACGGAGCAAAGCTGAAATAAGGCGGTCAGGGCTGGAAAGAAGAGCAAGTGCTCGGGAAATTCTAACAAATTTTCTCAACCGCTGGAGCAGAAAGTTACCAGAAAAGTTAGAGATGAATAACACAGACCTCAAAATCAGGTATTGTGCCTCAAAGCAACTGCCAAGTGAAAATTAAATCCTATATACAATCATATATATATAGTGCCAAAAGCATATTTGCTTTGCTTCGTCTCCTCCCAGCATTTCGTGTTGGTGGGTAAAAACCCAAATTCATCACTATGAGAAAAGCATGGAATCAGAGAATCATTAAGGTTGGAAGAGACCTTTAAGATCATCAAGTCCAAACGCTACTATTAAAAGAAAAAGGGGAGGTGGGGAAAGCTTTGCCAAGACATTAGGTAAGGTTTAGCCAAATTTAGCTAGAAATTAGCACACTATTCAACTTCTCCTTTCCTTGCACCTCTAAATATCTTGCAACTGTTTAACAGCAAATTCACAAAGTAACCTTGCGCTCAGTATTTCTTTAGGCAAGGGAAGAATGAAAAGTGGAATAAATAAATGTCTATATGAGAGATTAAAAATAAGATGCCTCCAGATGCAAAGTTCCCCAGTGTGTCAGCCTTCATTTCCCTACCAGCCCTGCAGTGAAGGAGGCACTTTTAATTAAGTGCAAGACAAGTATGGAAAACTGAGTTGGAGAAACAAGGAGGAATAGGATTATTCTAATCCAATGTGACATAATTAAATGCAGGAATCAAAGGCTCTTAGAGGCACAGAACTTGTTAGAGCCTTGAAGTGGGTATTTGCACTTTACTCTGACGTGCTGCAGCCTCTTCACAAAAACAAAGCTTTTTCAGAAGGGATGAAACGGTGACAGAGACGTTCGTAAATCACTTGGAAAAAAGGCAAAATAAGCAAAGAAACCCCATGAAACAATGTTACAGCAAAAGGCTGTTCCTCAAAACACCCAGCAAAACAAAAGCAAAAAAAAGCCCTGGCAGCACTGATGGTGGCATTATTTTGAGATCCTTTTTCCCAATTGTGTCTTAATAATCTTCCAAGCTAGCAGTATCGGCTACCAGAAGGAAATCTGCCCTCTGCAAAGATGATTTCAGGGAATGCCTGGGGAACAGAGAACTTAGGTCATAAATAGGAAACTCATGAACTTGCAGGTGCATTTTGTGTCTGAGCTCCAGTTTTTTGTTTGGTTAGTTTGGGTGAGTCTGAAGTTGGGGGTGGGGGGGCAGAGTGATCTTAAATCAGGTTTCTGGCTCCTTCATGCTGCTGCTCTCCCCAGATAAGGCTTGTCACCCCGGGAGAGTGGGAATTTCTGGCTCTTTCATATCCATACTTTCTCCCTCTTCCCCGCCCCACCCCCCTTCAAAGCCATACCTGGCTGTTCCCACCTGTCCCTCCGAGCGCTTTCACACAGGGCCGGAGGGTGACTTAAACCAGGGTTTCCCGCCTGCCCTGGGGGGGAGAACGATCTTAAGGAACGTGAGGAGAGTAATCACCAGCAAATCCTCAGGATCCTGTCGCTGGATTTGTCATGAAACACAGCGGGCGGCCCCTGCCAGCTCGCTGTGGCTCAGGGATCTGCACTTCCCAGGGGATGATGCCCTGGAGCTCTCGAACTTCTCACAGGCGGTTAGTTTTTCCAGCACCAACCCCCCACTACGCCTCCCGAGATTAGCTACAATAACTACTTTTAATTCCAGGTATCAAGCTGGAATATTCCACTTGTTTCACTCACATCCTTCACTTCTCACGGAGCTTCCCTGAAATGCGAGAGGCTCCTGCCGATGGAGACAATTCCAGCTTCTTCAGCGTAACTCAGGAGATAAACCAGAGACGGGTGTCCTTGAGGGGCAGCCTTTCTGGCTGCCTAATTCTGAAATATGCTGAGCACACCCGGCACTTGGAGTGGGAAAAGTTGTGCCAAGGCAAGGTCTCGACTGTTTGCAGGAATAAGGTTCAATCCCGGTGCTACGGAGCCTGTGGAACACAACTCCCACTTTCCATACCAATGAAAAGTAATCCAATTCAGTTTTTCAATAATTCAATACTAAACCAAATTCTGATTGGATTAACAGAATGATGTCAGGAGTTCTCTTTTAAGGGTTGGGGTTTGGGTTTTTTTGCTCTTTTGGCATCCTTTCCCTTTTAGCTGTCATCCTTGTTTTCTCTGCTCCCAAGATGGGAAAAGAGGACAAAAGGTCAGAAAAGAAATAGATTAGATTTTCCCACTGTCTAAAAGAATAAAGGAAGACCCAACATCCCCAAGGTCTTGCCATGTTGGGGTTTTTTTTCAGCTTTTTAGAAGAGAGAAACAGAGAAGAAAACCAGGGCATTTGTTTCCTTTTAACAGGCTCAGAGACGGAGCGGGAACACACAAAAATTTATTGTCATCCCTTTCTGGGTAATCAATACACCTGAAGAAGCATTTCCTATCGATCCCTCATCTCTTGTATCCTTGTGCTGGCGTCAACACCACATCCAAGGATCCTGGGTGGTGTACAAACAGCAAATAAAAGGCAATGTGTCTGTTGTGATATATTGATTACTTGGCTGTAAAAACATTGGGGAAGAGTTATCCATGGGCACCTGTCTTTTATTGCTGTCAAAGGCACGGTGCTTTGGTTGGAAGCCCCTTTGATACTCACAGAGATCCAATATTTAGGGAAGACAGAGCTCTGGGAATAAATACTATGGCTCATTTTAGCTGCCTGAGTATCGCACAGATTTTTCTCTGGCAGGCTTTGTTTGGAGCATGAGGTATCGTCTGTCTCCCTCTGTGGAAAATCTCCTCTCCCCACACAGTGACAGTGACAGGATCGCTGAGGCACTCGGCTGATCTGCGACTACGGATGGGCACAGGGTGACAATCCAGTCTGACAATCCCTCAGCACTGGAGAGGAAGCCCCTCTCCCACTGCATCCCCACTCAAGTAAACATGGAGGTGACTCCGTGGCTGCTCGGACATGTGGATGTGGGCAAGGGAGGGACCACACCTGAATTCAGGTATTTAAACTGCCCTCCCTTCTCTGGGCTGGCCAGAGCCCTGGCCCCTAAAAATGAGAAACCACCAGGAATGTACCCATGACTACCAGAAAGAAAAGAGGGCGAAAACATCCCCAAAAGAGGACTTATCCTCCACTCCCCTTCCCTGGGCCTCTCTCCTGGTAAAGCCTGCTCAGCTCTCTAGGAAGGCTGATGCAAAGGGGCCGTAACTCTTGTGTCCCGCCTTTCAGAGCTTCAATACTCTCAGCAGCAAGGAACTGCGTCTTCTGCCCTAACTGAATTTATTCAGGTTCCGATGCATTTCCTTCCTTTTTTTTTTTTTTTAATGAACTGGGTATTTTAACTCCATCTCATGTAAGATGAGAGTGGCAGCAGTAAGCAAAGCAGAAAAGCAGAGCTAAAGAGCCCCCTGCACCTTCTCCCGCCCCTGACACGATCGGGCACCCCGGGTGAGCAGCCCCACAGTGCCACCTTGCTCATTTATTTGGCAGCAGTTGCAGGCAGTGCAGAGCTGGATCATTTCCCTCCTGACTCACACACATCACTTCCCATAATGTATAAATGCATTAAAAAAGGCGAAAACAATAAAACAAACCCCACCCCACTCCCCCAAAAGAGGTATTTTTCCACCATCCAGCCCTGGTGCAGACAATACACTTTCCCATCCCAGCCTAGGGAATTGGCTCCCTGGGCAGCGTTCCCAGGATTATAAAGCTCTCAGGTGCTGCCATCCACCTGCTTTCCCCCTGCTGACCTGTGAAAAGGGGAGAGGGCTAAAAGTACCCGGGGGACTCTCAGAGAGTTCTGAGAGTGGCATTTATACACTCCTAAAATAAATAAATGTTCCAGGGGAGCAGGGCAGAGCTGCCATGGGCAGTTCATGCCCTAAAATATTACTAGGAGCAGCCTCTGCATTCTCCAGGTGTGAAATGTGCTGGTTTATGGACTTTCACCTCCCTCCAGCCTCAGAAACCTCCTGCCACCCGGCCCAAAAATCCATCACTACGCAGCTACAGGTGGTCACGTGCCACCCTTGGGGACAAATCTCACACCCAGCAATGCCTTTGTCCTTGTGCTGCACGGGAGCACAGCCAGGTGCTTATTGGAGCCAAAAAGGCCCAAAAGGTGACCAAAACTGGCTCTTCCCCACTCAAAAGCAATGAGCCACCCACACCACTCAGGCTGCAGAGCCGCTGCACGTCCCAGCATCTGTGAATCACTGACACACTGCTCGTACAGATGTTGGCAGCCAGTCCCATCCTAAGGTTAACTGCGACAATCTGCTCCTGCTCGGAGACCATGCAGCTCTTCTCAGCAAAATCAACCTGAAGGGCACAAAAAATGTGCCCAAATGTTTCCTGCTGAAAGATTGCTCCTAGTGGGAAGGTCAGTTCTCCAGGGCTGTGCTAGAGAAGAGAGAGAACTTTTTAATGCCCTTTCAAAAAAATTCCACAAGCAGGAAAGCCATACAATCTTGAAACTTGCTTAACAAAAGGCTGTTCCTGGATGATACAGCATTAAATGGGTGAACTTTAAGATAGTTAAAGAATATTAATATACATCCTGAGGACTACAATTGTATCTATGCACTCCTTACCTGCCCACAAATAAAGCAGCAAAGCTTGGGGGAAAAAAAAATCTGGAAGAAAGCCAGAGAAATATTATGGCTAGGAGCTGCAATGCAAAGAAGATTCTTGGATAATGAATTAATTAGAATTAAATTACTGAATATAGGTTTTAATTTTTTTTTTTTAATTCCTTAATCTCAAAGCTGTCATAAAGCCTATGACACCGCAACGCTTGGAATACTTAAAAGCTGCCAAGGAGAGAACCTGCCTTTAATTTTTATGGATTAATTACGTGGTGCTAGGTAGGAGGCTTTGCTCTTGTAGGGCCACCTGCTAATCTCATTATAAAATGTCTTGTACTGAGTCAGAAACTGTGATAAACTACCCAGTGATGCTGCACAGGTACGGAGAGTGTTTACAGAGCTGGTGTCAGATGTGGTTCTGCTCTTTACTCACCTCCTGACAGGCAGTGATGGGCACTTCGCCAGTGTGAGGAAAACAGGACCCCCACAGAGCCCCCTGAAACTCTGTTCACACCCCAAAATATGTACAAAACTGCATTTTTTACTGGAACACTGCAGTGCCTTTTGACATCAGCGCTAGGGTGAGATGGGGCAGTGCCGTGATCACTTCTGCCCTGCCCCGGCAAGAGGTCTGCCCAAAACCTCATAAATCCCAGCGGCTCAGAGCAGACTGAGACTCTGAGTCACCCTCCCTGCCTCAGCTCCTGGCTCCTGCAGGCTGAGCAGACCGAGAATCTGCTGTTAAACCTCCCCTTTTGTCCTCCCAGCAGAGTTAGCCAAAACCACAACCAGCATTTACCACACTCCTCCTCTCCTGGCACTCACCCAGTGAGAACTTCCTCGGCTTTGTTTGCTCTCTGATCCAGCAGAAGTTGAAGAGGGGCACCGAAAACAAAGTCACCTTTGTGGCACCTGTCAGCAGAGTTTTATTATTGTTTCCATCCCGATGGCTGTTGAGATAAAAGGAGGAGTTCTTTCAAATCACACAATGGATGCAATTTAATAAGTGATCAACACGGTGGTGCTGGGCAAAGAACTCGTACTGTTCCTTCTCCTCCCTCTCCTCTGTGGTCAAGTCATTTGTCTCTCATCCCTCACAATTCCCAGTGTTAATTCTTGTCTATGGCCAGGGAGCAAAGAGGAGATGCTGGGCAGAGCCACGTCCCCCTCGTACCCGCTGGGGCCACAGCGGATGGTTTAATGCCTACCTGAATCAGGAGCTCTTCTGGAAAATAAAGATCATTTTCTGGAAAAAAAAATTGAGGTTTGCACATTTATTTTCCTTCTAATTAATTAATATATCTCTTCTTTTATATATCTCTGCAATAAAAAAGTGCAGTGTCTGGCATCCTCCTGTGAGAAAGATGTCACGACCTGGTTTTTTAGCATCATCTGAGGCCTTTCACCCTCAGAAAGGAAACAACAAACCCCATTTTAGCCTCCTTACTGAAGGAGGCCAAGAGCTGACAGTTCAGCTGTACATATGAATCATAAGAGCAATCAGATGGAGACAAGCACCGGGAGATTTACAGCTGGAACAGCAGCATCCGTGCAGCCCCGGGGCTCCCGTTTCCCACCCCGATCCAAACACCATCTGCCTTTTCCAGAGCCTGGGAGAGCAGGGTGTCACCAGACGTGTTCCTCTGTATCCTGCCACCTCATAAAGCACATCTGAAAGAGAGCTCCCTGAATTTCTCAGCGAGTTCCCTCAGTTTGGGGGTTTCACAGTGCAGATTTACCTTATCCAAAGCTGCTTTTGTCCCAAAGCCTCCACCACTGACAGATCCAGCATTGCCTACATTCCATAGTAACTCTTCAGCACTGAGAAAGTTACGAAGATCTGAACATAACTGAACTATTGCCCAGCAAATCAGGGACTAAACCAAATGGCTGAGCTCCCGAGGAGGTGCAAAGGTAACCTGTGTGGGACAGAGAGCAGCTGAGCACCACCATTCCAAGGCAACAGTGAAGAGCCTCCCATCCCTGCAGGACAGCAGCTGGATGTGACGATATTGTGAGAGATGGGTAGATTCTTCCCTGAATAGAAGCAGCTACCTTGGCTTTTGCTGAGCAGACCCTGAGGAGGTCCCCTCACACCCCACATGAGACCATTTGGGTTTTCAGATGGAAGCTGATGCCAAACCATAGAATCCTTGAATAGTTTGGATTGGAAGGGACCTTCAACACCATCCAGTGCCACCCCCTGCCATGGGCAGGGACACCTTCCACTATCCCAGGCTGCTCCAAGCCCTGTCCAACCTGGCCTTGGACACTTCCAGGGATCCAGGGGCAGCCACAGCTTCCCTGGGCAGCCTGTTCCAGGGCCTCAGCACCCTCACAGGGAGGAATGAACCAATGCAGCTCAGGATAGGGCTGGACATGTGACTTCTCTTCTCTTCCCTTCTCCAGGGCCAGGCTCCCCACACGCTGTCCCGCAGCTCTGCTGGCTCCCAGTTGATGCCCTCGGGCTGCAGATGATTCCCATTCATGGCAATCTGCGGCAGGGCCAGTTTTGGAACGAGTTGGAGCACTGTAGTGCTTTGTTCTGTAAATGTTTACCCGGCACACATCGGCCCCTTCGCTCCAGCACCCCGGGATAGCAATCTGCGTGGGAATGAAAGGGAAAGGGAGACAGGCTCTGCTGTACAGATGCACACAAAACTGCCAGAGCTTTGGATGCAGCCACTCGGAAGACATTGCGCCATTCCCCTGATTTATCTCATGTTGTTCCAGCCAGAGAAAATAAAACCCTAAATAATTCCATCATTTTTGATGTCCGGCCTTTTATGAATTCCAAGGGACATTTGTGGGAACGCTTCCCACTCAGCTTCTAATTTGATGGAGGTTATTTGAAACGCGTTGAATATTTTTTTCTCCCTTTACAGATAAAACAGCCCCTCCAGGAGGACGTGGAAATAAATAGCAAGCGAGGGAGATGAACGGGAAACCTTCACTCACAAGGTAAAGACAGGATTTTTGCACGCTATCGTTTTTTTCCCCTATGGAATGATGAGTTCTGCAGCAGGCATAAGTGCATGAGGAATATTCCTTGTTTAAATCCCTCTGTTAATTTAAGTCTTGGAGTCACGGGCTGGCAGATTTAACCTGCTTTGCTCCCTCACTCCGGCTGCAGAGACAATCCCCACAGGGACATAACGCCCGTGGCCTTGCCAGGTCTGAGCCGTCCCCAGGATGGGATGAGCCGGAACAAAGCAGGAGAGTCCCTGGAGGAGACAAAGCACTGCTCTCTGTCGTGAGCACAGAGGCAATTTCAATCCCATTAGCTCCAGGAGACAGGACTTCTCCCGAGGCAATGGGAAGCGCTGCTCTAAAGGAGACAGACACACTTGGGACCATGGGGAATACAAGTCCTGGCTCTGGAGGGACACAGCTATTCTGAAACGAGGGAAATGAGGCAGGGACACCTTCCAATAGACCAGTTTGCTCCAGGCCCCATCCAGCCTGGCCTTGGACACCTCCAGGGATGCTACAGCAAGAGCCCTGCCTGTAAAAGACCAAGGTTTAGGCAATGCTTGTGCTTCCTTTCTTTTCGCTTCTCACTGTTAGGGCACCACATCCATGCAGATGATCATTCCCCAAAAACCTGGAGAAAGCACATCAAAGCATTTTGCACAGAACAACGAAATAAACAAACTGGCGAAAGGGTTTCAATCCCTAATTCCCACAAAATCACTCGATGACAAGGGAATTTGCTTCCCTGAGCAGGTCCATTGTCTATTGATGGCGGGGACTTTGCAGCCACCCAGGAGGGTGCTGGCCACCACCCCAGCTCCCATGGCTCCTTCCTGGCTCTATCATCTTCCACACAGTGCTCCAAAGATGGACAAAGCACACGAACCTCACAACAGGGGGAATTTAAATACTGTATATATCCATGGGTTTTATAATTAAGGTGCTTCAGACAATGCACAAACAGTTATTCATTCTTTCCACCAAAGTTCAACAATTTGGTCAAAACCTGTGGTTTCAGGCACATTTTCTGCAGCACAACCCTCAGCTTACTCAGTATGACACTTCATTAGCATTGAATTCAAATGTAAAGATTGATTCTGATTTAATCTTCAGGGCACACAGGAAAAGGGAAAAACCAGTAACCTATGTTAAGCCCTTATTATCCCTTGATTTGAATAAGTTCTTAATATATTTAGTGAGCAATGGAGGAACATTTTAACAGAAATTTTTCCATCTGCTCTACTGGGAAGCAACAGCAATTAATTCTGAAAATATTTATAAATTTTGTTTTGCAATTACTCTGTGTTTTGGAACTATTTGTAAGCTACTAATTTCTGTAAATATTTATTTTTCAAAATAGCGATTTCTAAATGGATATTCCTAGAAATCACTACACATTAAGGGGAAAAAACTTACTTTTCCTCATTTGTGCAGCCACTCTTAAAAGAAAATCTCTTCAGAGAGGGAATCCCAGGATGGTTTGCGTTGGAAGGGACCTTCAAGACCATCTTGTTCCCACCCCCATCATGGGCAGGGACACCTTCCACTATCCCAGGTTGCTCCAGGCTCCATCCAACCCAGCCTTGGACACTTCCAGGGATGGGGCAGAGAGGGAATAACAGAGGCAGCTGCTTCCCTGTTTTTGCCCTGGGTCTCATCCCTGGGGCTGGTTAGGCCCTGTCCCATCCGCACAGTTCAGAACCTCCAATTCACAGGTTCACCACACTGTTCCCAATTCCCTCAGAGACAGGGAAGAAGGGAAAAGCCAAATTCAGAACCACTAGTCCTGTTCTGATATCTCCAGAAAAATATCCAGAATTTAGACGGTGATCTCATGGTGACTGCCCTTGTCGAGTTCAGAGGGAAGACCCCTGACTAACGAGGATAACGCACTGGGAAGTAGAGGAATTTCTGTTTACCCTAAGCCAACACCAAGGCTTCGCCCCAGGATGTGCAGCCCTGTGGGCCGCTCTGGGCACTTATGGAAGTATCCAGCAGGCTTTTGCCGTGGGCAGTGATGTTTGCTGTCAGGGCACTCCCGCTCCCATCCCATTTATTCCAGGGGGATGCTTTGACAGGGTTTCATTATCCCCCGTGGGGCCCCTGACAAGCGAACAGGCTCCGAAGCGAGAGCAGTGGGAAGCATCCTGCAGCCCGGCTCCCTCACTCTCTCTGTGGTTCCCACTTCCAGGCACACTGAGCCCCTGGCAGACTGTCATCTCTCTGTCACTGCTCTGTCAGCTGCCTCCGGGGAGCCAGGAATCAGACGGAAAGTACAGCTCTCACCAGCCAGCAGCGGCATCGCCCTCCTCCTGCCTGACAGCAAATCCCCAGATCTTCCACGCGGGTTTATTATCCCTATCAGAGGTGTCTCTGTTGTGCAGGCAGTGATCCAGGGAGCAGGAGGGTTGCGGTGACACTCCAGAGGATGGTGGCAGGCTGGGGAATGAGCCGTGGGTCAGTGCACAGGGCACATTTGCCCTCGTCTGTACACAAACTTTGACTTTGGGCTTTGGCCACTTAATTTCTCTGCAAATAAAGCCACGGACTGATGGCACTATCCAGGTGTCAATCCCGACTGTCAAACAGCTAAAATCCCAGCACTGATCAGTGCTATGGGCTCCAAGGCCACACTGGATGGGGCTTGGAGCAACCTGGTCTAGTGGAAGGTGTCCCTGACCATGGCAGGGGGTTGGAATTGAATGAACGTTAAAATCCCTTCTAACCCAGACCATTCCAGGATTTTATGATCTTTCACGAACAAGCTTTTAGACCCTATTCCAGGAAAAAGAACTGCAAATATGAGCTCAGGCATGTAAATTTTCCCCACAAAGGTCCACACCTCCTGATGTTTTAACCACTCCTCCCCAAAACCATCAGGTACTCTGCCCCAAACAGCCCCCAGACCCCGCTGGAGCACAGATACGCACGGAGTGGCTGTGGAATGCGCTAAAGCAACAGGAAAATAGCTGCAATATCTGAAATTCCGGTCATCGTGGGAGACCTGCCAAAGCTCTCCGGCTCAGAACTCCCGCCCCATCCATCGTGAAGGCCTTGTGGCAGCACCTGTGGCAGATAAAAATCTCTGACGGCGCTTTACTTTTGAGGGTGCCATCCATCCCAAGCAAATGAACCTTTTCCTTACAATCCATCTGCTCCGGCTCCAGGATGTGGCAGAACACTTTGTAAATGGGGATGTGATGAAAATCATCTCCCACGGCGAAACTCCCCCGTTCCCTCGGCCACCAACACCCCCAGGCTCCCCTTCCTTGAGCAGCACAAAATCTATGGGCTGTGTTTGGATTTATTTATGTGCCAACTGCCTTTCCCAGTACACCTTGTGCAGGAGGAAGAATGATTGGAATGACTGCTGTAATTGAGGAGCACAGTCTATTCTACTTCTTTGTTATAATCAGGAATTCTGACAAACCATTTTTCCCCAAGCCTCTGGCTGGTAAAATGATTTAAGGCATCAGGATTTCAGCCAAACAGGGTAAGAAAGGCCTTTTCCCAGCTCGAAGCAATAGCCAGCACAGCCCCTCTGCACCGCTGTTTATTATACACCTCATTTACTCTGATCCACAGCTAATACTGAACCAAAGCTCAAAGCCTGTGAAAGTCACATTTTCCTACATGGGGAAGGCAAGTTTGGCTCGTCTGAAGCATGTCCTTCATCCCTACCCAGCATCATTCCACCTGGGCTATCCTTGCCTCCCTTCACTTAAAACTTTGGGTCTTGTATCATCTCTTCTCCAACCTACAGATCAAAAGGCTTGGAGTAGGATATTTCATATATTTGCCCTTCCTAAAGATGAAAAAGATGAACTACCTTCTGTGTAATTTGGATAACACCTGGATTTCTCCAAGGCTTTTCTCCAGCCACACCAGCTCCTGCACTCTTTAATCTCCTCCCTGTAACTTTTCCACGCTTTTTGTCTGTGCCACAGGGGATTTCTTACCTCTTTGTGCATCTTCATAAACCGGACGTGTCCGCAGCAGTGGAACTCCAGGAAACACAAGGCAAAATGACAAGGCTGCAAACCCATGTGCCTAATTTCACAGTCCGGTTCCTCGACATGGAAGACAGCCCTGTCTCCCTCGTGCATCCTCCAGCCTCGCAGGCCTACGCTGTTCAGCAATTTATATTCACCAACCACCTGACACACCTTTTTACGGATTAAACTTCCAGCCTGGAGCCTATTAAAACATCAACAGACAATGCAAAAGTTACTAAAAGCTCTAAAACCTCCCTCTGTCACTGCAGGTAACCAGCATCCTGTAACAGGGGTTTAATATACACAGACAGTACCTGCACCTGAAACATTTGGATTCACTTTGGAAGGGTGAGGATTTGGGGAATACCTCCACTGGAAGCAGCTGCAGCAGGAGAATCCGGTCCCCTGTGTTTCCTCTACCTGTTCTATCCTCTCCCAGATGCCACCATGGCCCTGAAGCTTTGCAGCTCCTGCCTTTGCAGTTTTTCTAACAAGCTAAATCCTGCTGCGCTTGGAAGCCAGCCCCTGGAGCTTCAGGCTATGCCCAGGACGTGTTTTCATCTCCTTTGCAATAATTGTTCCTATATATAAGCAGTCAAATAGCACGCTCTGGTACAGGTAAATATCCCACTGTACAAATGAAGCCTGAAGCAAAAAGCATTGCTAGAACAAACCACATATTTACAAACAAAACCAGGAGCAAACGGGTCCTGGGGGGAATCACAGAAATCATCCCACAATATACTGCACTGATACGGCAGGATTGTATATGGCTTAAATGGAAATAGGAAGTTGGATTTCAAACCCCTCACTTCTCTGAGGGGCTGATTCCTCTCTGCTGCTGAAAAAACACCTGAGGTGCTCAAGCTATAAAACCTGGAGTGCCTTTCCCCCCATTTGTGGATTGAAATGCATTCGAAATCTCAGAAGAATCATTCCCATGAGAAGCAAGGTCAAGCCAAGCAGAATTCCTATTCAACCTTTCAAGCACTAACTTGGTTTTTAATTTCTTTTTTAAGCTATTGCAGAATCCATTTGGGTTGAAGACAGATGTCACAGCAAAGCCATTAAACAATGCCAAGGATGCTCTGAGCAACCTCCAAAGTTGCCTTGAGGAGGTCAGGGTGCTAATTCATCAGGAACAACATTATTTGTGATATCCGCTGATTTCTGCTCTGTGACTCATTCGCACCTTTCCTGAGTTAGGGATACACTGAGAAAAGGAATACACTGAAATCTTGAACTAGCAACTATCCTCCAGTACTTAGTAGCAGATTATGTAATTTATTCCATATAATCTATGCTAATCTCGAAAGGGAAAATGTATGGAGAAAATTTGCTCATTTCCCACCCAGGAAGGCGAGAAATTCCTCCATTAAAAAACCAGGGGCTTAAAAACATTCCCACCTTTGAGAGAGAGGATGCAGCAAAATCAAGGGGTAAGACATGACCCTGCAGACTTTAAAATTATCCCTACCTAAGGTCACCCTTGTTTGGCAAGACTGAGACGAGAGAAACCGGTGCCTTGGGGTTATGTGCGCATGCATGGCCGTTACTCCCACATCCAAAATAAATCCCTGCCTGCCCATCCTGGCTATAATTTTATATCACATTTCCCTGCCATCACTGACTCCTTTCACAGCTGCATTTACATCCAGATTTTCTTTCCCTCAGATTTAAAGCTGCAGAGCAGCAGCAGATTAGGGAAACAAGGCCCGTCCTCGGGACAATGCAGGGGCTGCAATTTCATCCCTGGGATGAGGCTGCTCCACTTGAATCCTGCCTTTGTGCTGGGGGCACCAACGGGAACCTCTCCCCGATCCCTGAATCACTCCCACCTTGTATTCAGTTACAGACGGCACTCAGCACCATCCAGCTCCTTGCAACATCCACATCTCCGAGGGAAGGAAAGGCAGGACAGGGCTGGAGCAGGATCCACCCAGAGCTGCACCTGTGTCATTTAGTCCCCCAACCTCCACTTCGGCAGCAGTGGCACCGTTCAAGCCTGCAATTAGTATTTGCCAGGGAGATTCCTTGTGAAAAAATCACCATTTCCCATTCTCCTAAGGAAAAATAAATATTACCCTTCTCTTTCCCCAGCCTTCAATCCCAAAGCCCGGCATATTAATGGCCGTGACTTTTGCTCCTGACAGCGGAGGCCTGGTTTTTCCCTCAGAGCCTTGCACAACCCAGGAGATGCAAACAGGGGAAATCCGTGGGAAAACACATGTCCTAAACCTCAGGGATCCTTTGGGAGAAGGGCAACACGTGGAAGACTCCATTTGATTTATTATATATATCAAGGAAAGGGGACAAGGAAAAGGATACTGCAGAAGGGCTCAAATCCCACTGCATTATCTAATAATAATTATAATCTAGAACACAGAACATCCAATAAAACCCCTTCCCAGGGAGGCAGCTCCAGTTCTCTGGGAGATGCCGACAATGTCGCTGTGCTTCCCTTCTTTTGTTGCTTTTTTTGGGGGGGGGGGTGGGAGGGTATTTGTTTGTTGATATGGGTTTTTTGAAGGTCGCAGAGCCGCAAGAGGCAGCAGAAAAACACTTTTCCCAAGGAGCGGGATGCTCCTTCCCGGCTTGCCGCGATCGCGACGCCAGGTGGCAGCGCAGCCCCAGCCACGGACTGCAGCGGGAACAAGGGGCGGATTGGAAAACAGGAGGAAAAAAAGATGAAAAGGGGAAAAAGCGGTGGATGCCTAATAGGCTGTCCTACAGGAAAAGCAGCCCTGCTGCGGGAATAGCTTCAGTGGGATGCTTCAGCTTCTAGACCTGGGAAAAAGCAGCCCAAGGTGCCAAAGGGCTGGCACAGAGGACATGGATACGTGGACACAGATGTAGGATGCTGACACATGTACAGGGATGCATACATTTGTTATTCTGCCTCGACCCCTCAAAAAACCAAAAATCATCTTATTTCTAATCAGAAACGCATATTAATGTAAATTTCAAATAATGCCATAAACTGGGATTTTGGGATCTCAAACATCAGTCAGGCTGAGCAGCAGATTTTGGTTTGGTTTACGCCTTTTAAAATGCGATTCAAAAGCAAAATAGCACATTTGCTGAGGAAAGCCATCCTTTGAAACAGATAGAGAGAAGCAAAGGTGATGCTGGGAAACACAGGGCTATTTCCAAGCCCAGAAATGCCCAGAAGTGGAAAGGGTTTTCCAGTCTGCATGGGAGGCAGGAGGGGCTGGCTGCAAGTTTATCAAGCTCCAGGGTGAAACTAAGAAGCATTTTCTTCCTGTAATACAATCAGAAAGCTACCAGTCTAAATCACAGAATGAATCATGGATCTACTGAACAGTTTGGGTGGGAAGAGACTGTAAAGCCCATCTGATTCCAACCCCTGCCATGGGGCAGGGACACCTTCCACTAGACCAAGTTGCTCCAAGCCTCATCCAACCTGGGCTTGGACACGTCCATATTCTCCTAGCCAACTTCTACCCTTCCCTTTTTGCCTCACAGAATAACTCTTTGGCTAAAACCACTTCCCAGGCCCTTTCTGCTGTGTAACCACAGCTCCTCCCAGCCTTTGTCTGTCGGCAGGACTGAATGAGCTGGGAATTGGCCTCTCCTTCCCTGAAATCGATACCTTCAGTGTCAACAAACCGAGAGCAAGGCAGAGAGCAAAGAGCAGCACTCGAACGACTGAGTGCTGGAGCAGCCTGTCCAGAGAGGGGCTGGGAAGTCTCCTTCCCTGGGGATATTCAAAGCCATCTGGACATAATGCTCTGGGGAGGGGAATTCCTGCCGAGCAGGGATTTTTCTGGGAGGTGGCTGTGTCTTCATAGTTCTCACAGAGTGAAGCAAAGCATTAGGAAAAAAATGCAAATAAAGGCAGCGAGGAGAGTGAGGGGGCAGCAATGCTCCAGTAGTTGTAGGAATATTGGTGTTCAGCTCAACTGAACTGCCCCTAAAATGTCAATAAGAACTGTACTGGCTCGCCTTGCATGACTGGTCTCTTGCCATGGATAATAAACTCTCACAGCACACCTGACACACCTTTCCATGGCCCTGCACTGGGCAGGGACTGCTCAGTGCTCTCACACAGCTCCACCCCTGAGAATCAATTGTTCTCCACCGGGAAGTTTCTGAACCATGCAGATACGGGAGGCTGAAGGAACTCTCCCTTGGCACCCAGCCTTTCCATGGACACTGAAGAGGGGCGACAACCTGGCCTACATTTTACACAGGTCATGGTGGTTCAGGTAATTCAGCCTCAAATATAGTTCAAACTGAGTTTGTAGGCTAAAGGCTTGAGAAATCAGCCTTAAAAGAGTGACCAGAATTACACACTGCTTAAATCCCTCCAGCCTCAACAGTGATATTTTAACTTAGCCTGAACAGCTGGCCTCTGGTTGCCACCCACACAGCTCCTTTATTCCCCTCTCCCATACTGGGATATAGATCATGTTCCCAGTTGTGGTGTGAGAAAAGGGACCTCCCATCCCAGCACCCCAACCTTGAGGGCTCCTGCACGGCCCAGGGCACCTGCCTTCTCCTGCATCCCAGCCAGGAGCAGAAGGGAGGGATGTGAGAGCAGGAGATGAAGGGCATCCATGAGGAGCCCCTACAC
This sequence comes from Corvus cornix cornix, assembly GCF_000738735.6. Classification (NCBI taxonomy): domain Eukaryota; kingdom Metazoa; phylum Chordata; class Aves; order Passeriformes; family Corvidae; genus Corvus; species Corvus cornix. Next base: position 2,530,347 of record NC_046334.1, on the reverse strand, counting down.
AGAACACCCACGGTCACCGAGCACGTGGTAGGAATAGTCCTTCCTGTCCCGGAGCAGAATGGGGAAAACTGAGAGCACTAAAGACTGAACCATGAAATAGCCTGGCCAGAGGAAGGCCGCAGGGGGTACCTTTTGGGGAGGGCAATGACCTGGAAAAGGTGCAAGGACACGGCAGGAGCATGAGGCAGAGTGGACAGCCAGCACCACGGGGGGACAGCCCGGACATGAGCTCCTGAGAACTTCCACAAACACATTCCTCATGCCATAGGATGGATAAATAAAGGAGAAGGTCACACACTTGCCCTTCCTTCCTCACCCTCAAGAATTCCCTTCTGTGTCTTCTCTCCTACAGCAACTCTGTGTGCCCTCACCAGGGAAGCCACCCAGGTGGACATGTGGTGGCTCCTGTGACGCAAATAAGAGTTTCCAGCTTTCCCAACCTTTGCTCCCACACCCAGGGAAAGCAAGACTGCCCAGAAACTGTCCATAACAACACATCTGGTGAAATGGTTTGGGTCTGTGGAATATTTCCTGAAGATACAGGAATGATCTAAGAAACTAGTAGCAAGGAAATTGGTCATGGGTCTGGGAATGATAACCTGTCCTAAAGTTGCTCTTGTATTATTTGATCAATGATGACAATTTGTTACTTCTAAAAAGTTGTTTTACTTGTAATGTTACTTTAACCTTCTTAAATAAAAGTTATTCTTAAACACCCCCCTTCCCCTTAATTTCATACAGCAATCTCATCAGGCTCCCATGGATAGGCTGAAATGTTTCCTACTGTTACCTTGAGATGCTCTTCTCTTTACATCCACTGAATGTACACTTAAAACACAAAACCCAAAGAAAAATAAAATTAAAGAAGCCAATGAATCTTTCAGGAATCCCAAGTGTCCCACACAGGTGTGGATTCGTTTGCCTTTTTGGGAAAAGCATGGATTCTCAGAGTCCTGCCCCTCATTACACGTCACTCCTTACCCCCTGGTTTCTTCACTGCTCCGTCTGCTTTGTGAGGCCGCTCTGAAAGAGACAAACAAACAGGGAATGACCTCGGGTTTATTCCCATGGGGTTATTTTTAACCTGGATCTTCTCACCGGGTTTGTGGTGCAGCTCCACAAAAAGGAGATGAGTCTGCAAAAACAAGGAGCCATTTGCAGTCCACAGCAGGAGGAGCGGCCAGCGGGAGTGAGTCCTTAAAAAAGAATGGATAAATCTCTTGTACCTGAGTAACACGAGCAATGGGATCAAGGAAAAAAACTGTTCCCTTTGCTGTACTCAACCATCAATCACACTCCAAGTTCTTATCACTTCATCGAAAAAACCAAACGGTAGCATTTTTTTCTGATTAAAGTAATGCAGATTTTAATTCATGCATCTCCTTGTCACGCTTTTCTCAGCACCACCAAAAGACCCAACAGGGCCCCTTTTCCCAGACCAGAGGCTGCAGAGCCAAAACCAACAAAAAAGAAAAGCTAAATAAACATTTCTTTCATCAAGAAGCTCATAGGTGAGGCTTGAAGCGTTGAAAGGTCTTATCTGCAGTGAAATCGAATGCCCAAACTAAATCTCAGCTTGGAAACATTCCCTGGGGTGAGGCTGCCTCCACCCGAGAGCCAACAGAGCTGAGGCAGGACATAAGGGATACACAGGAGCTTTCCATACCAGAACTGGGATGGAGCTATTGGAACAGCTTCTGGCAGAGTTACAGGGTCCCCAGGTGAGTTATCCTGGAAAGCAGAACCAGAAGGGCAGGAAAATGCCAAGGGGGCTTTGGGAAAGTGGCAAATCAACACCTGGCACATTCAGAAACTACACAGAGTAAAAATGCTGCTGGGAAAGGCTGATGCACCAAAAGGGGAAGATTCAGAAACAGTTAGAGAAAGGCATAAAAGCATAGAAAAACAGGGCACAACAGAGGAGAGCATCTTACAAACACAGGCAAATGTGTTAATTCCTTATAGAACTCTCTTTTCTCTACATATCTATTTGCTGTCTCTATTAAGTTTTCCTCAGTGGGCATCTCCTGGAGCTGAAAACTCTTATCCTTGCTCTAAATCTCACAGGAGGAGAAGATGGGAATTTATTCAAAGCCTCTATGTGAGATTATCACGTGTCTGCTGCTTCATTTCAAGACGCAAACGAGTTGTTTGTGTTTGGAATGAGAACAACTTCTTCCCATCAGGCTGTCACAGGAACTCAGTGCATCTTTTTGCAGTGAGCTTGGAAAATGACCAGGTGAGCTTTGGGGAGCACAAGGAACAGAGAGACGTCCATGAGGATGCTGAACATTTCTATGCCAACTGCAGCTCATGTCCAACCAGCCCCTTAATTCCAAGCATCCTCCTGACCTTTGCCCCTTCTAGTTTAAAACACCTGCTCTAATTCTGCATTGTCCTGTAACAGCAGCACACACAAACACAAAAAATGCTGCTTGTATCTCTCCCAGGTTAATCATTACACTGCACAGCCCACTCGGTGCAACACTGTGTCAGGAGTAATGGGACAAGGAATTCTTCCTTATGTCCAAAGAAACATCTCATTTTCACCTCCAGCCCTCTGGGATTTCCCAATCCCAGCTTCACCCATTTGTTTTCCAAAATCCAAGATTCTCTATAAAGGAGAGCACTGTCTATATTTATGTGTATGTGAGCTACACTCCTCATAAGTAACCTCCCCACTTTATGACATCTAGCAAGACTTTGTTCCCTAACAGGCTACACCTGTAGATACTAAATTAAAATTTTGACAGTTAGCTTGTCCTAAGTGATTCTTAAATACATAGGAAGCTAATAAAACATTTATAATACTATAAAACTCTGGTAAAATTTGATCACTACGTGACAGAATCACGGGGGGAACAAGAAGAACAGGTGCACAGTAAAACCACTCTGTCTCCATTACTATCATTACAGAGATGTAAAAATTGAGATTATTTTAGTCTCTTAGTCTGGAATAAAAGTGTCTACAGGTGTTCCCTCCATTAAGAGTATTTGGCTGCCAAAAATCTTGGTGCTCATCTGCAAAAGTCAGAGTCTCTGTTGTTTCTTTCCTTCGTAACCATTCCCCACCAGTTCTTCCACCCATTATTTCATTAAAATATAATTATACCAACATTAGAAAGTCAATTAACGTTCTGAGCAGGGCAATTGTGCTCTGTAAGTCAGTGCTTCTGTTTTGCACAGACCAGCGCTCCTAACCCCGTGGAAGGCTGGTGTTTGTGCCTCAAAAACCCATCTGACACACTTGAATCCTTCAATCCCAGCCCCTGCTGTTCTTTTAAGGAGCAATTCCTAAATCAGCTCAGTAACAACCCAAGGAAGGTTTGGTATTCTTGATCTGTTCATTTCCTTAACTACTGCGTAGTACCTCAATAATATAAGCCCCATGTACCTAAACAAGTGGCTGAGTCTATCCTCTACTCTAAGAGTAAATTGCAAAATAGGAATTTCCAAGACTTCCCTAAATACTGTTCAACCTTCCATCCCCTCAATATATGAGGAATACAATCTTTTCTATCCAATTTTTGTTCCATTGCCAGGAATCCAAAACATTGTGTGTTTCGTTATTTTACAGTGAAATGACATTCAACATTTGCTGGCTTTCGAGAAAACACACACATCTGTAAATAAATCAGGTTTGTAATTTTTAAAAGGTGTCATTACCATTAGGACAAGTAAGGCTCAACTGTGGTATTTTCCAACCAGTGGCAGAGCACTGTCTTAGAAGATGAATTCAGTTTCTTTTAGGTGTCTTCTCTGTTCAGTGCATGATAACTAATATTGATCAGAGGGGGGACTAAAGCCTCAGACCCAGTACTGGGATGCAGTCCGGAGGTAAACACGTATTTTTAAACACTTTTTAAAATGTTTCTTCAGCCATCTGGCTGATTTCAACACTGGCTGGGCACCAACATCAATCACTGCTAGATTCTGTGTCTGAAACACAGGAACAATTTGCTTGCTGTGGCAGAGAGGGGATTGAGATAACTACAGTAACAGCTCATGCTTGAACTTAGAAGAAAGTTGAAACACAACAGGTATTTCTAGAGATGAGGTGGATCAGACTCATCAGGAATTTGGCAATACAATTAACGCAGCAACTGCCTCTTCTTGCAAAAGAATTGCAGCATGTTTGTACCTACAGAGACTACTCAAGAAATCCATCATCTCATCTAACGTGACTGTGAAAAACCTTTCAGCCCTGCTTTTGAAGTGATGCATTTACCATGTACAGGAAAACAACAAAACAAAAACCACTGTGCCAGGTATGTCCACCAACTGCAAAAGATTTGAAATCTCATTAAGAAACCTAACTAAGAAGTCTAACTAACCATTTTACATTTCAACTGAATCAAAGCTCCTACAGGAAATCGATCTACACTCACAAAAAATAGCAATATTTTTGATTTCAAATACATAGCATGCACCACGGTAAATACTGAGAAGAAAAACTCTGTGTATCCTAATAAGCATCCACATTTATATACACGCACACGGTGGGTACTTTGAGGCAACCAGCATTCAATTGAACAAAAATATACTTCCAACAACAGCATTTCTCTATTAAATCCATGTTTATTGCTTAAGTTTTATCACAGTGGAGATTAAATTATGCTTAATCATCCGGTCAGTGCTTTTGTACCTTCTTTAATGCCAAAAGACCCCCACATTTTAAACCAAGTCATTCATACACTCTAAGTCTTCTCACCATCCCACCATTCATCACCTCTGTGTGCTCCTGTAGTTGCCATGGGCTGTAAGATTGTAAAAAGGTATAGCTAAGAGGCTTATATTTATAATACCATTTTTTTCTTCAAGTATTCAGAGAGCAGCACAAGTAGCTGCCCTACGTATTAGAAACATATCTGCACTGTTATTTATTGCTGTAGGACCGAGGTTCCTGATGGAATGGTGGTGAAATTTTGCATCACTGTGTATGAAGATGAGCTCAGCATCCCGTCATCACCCCAACTCCTCCCATGTTAGTGAGCGACAACAAGGCAAAACGGGCTTCCCTCCTTTCTCTTTCAGCCACGGGACCTCGAACTACAAATAAATAAAGCGTAGACTCACAACGTGTGTAGTGCAAATTCCAAGTAAACAGAATGACATGGAAAGAAAACTCATAGTTGCCAACTTTGGTTCAGCAGGGCAGCAATGATTCCACGCCCGGCATTCCCGCCCTCGGAGCACACACCACCGCCAGCGTCCCGTGTCGGCGACAATGATTGAAGGAGATTGTTGGAGGCAGGGGGACTCGGGGCCACCTCCGCACGCCGGGTGGCCAGGCCTCACCCCACACATCCCACCAGCCCCAGGCAGGACAGCTGGACACCGCCCACGGCGCGGAATTCCTATTGGCAACTACGTGGAACATGGATTGCATGGCCCAGACTAATAGAAGGTAATATTTCTGTTTTTCCAGATACAACCATTGAAAGAGAACATCTACAACATTGCGACTCAGAAAGAACTTAATGAGAATTAACAGGAAAGACATTCAACTCTGGGGACACAGGGGGAGTGCTGTGTGGGGGTCATTCCCTTTAAACAAACCCCAAGGAGCGGTTTGAGTCTGCACAGCTCTGGGCCATTACAAAACATTCTGCACTAAGCACAGGGCTAGGCTTTCGTAAGTTGTTGGTTTTGGATTTTTTTTTTTGTTGCCGTTGTTTCACTTATTTTTCTTAATTATGTAAATCTGCTTCCCACACAGCCATATTTGGAACTGAAATAAGACTCCCTAATATTTTTGTGGCATAAATTCTGTATGTAGAGAAAGGTGACAAATAAAATTTTGTCTCAATTAAAATTAGGACATACTGTAGACTTGCTCAGGACCCTTTTCTCTAAAGTACTGGTAGCGAGCAGAAGAGTCATGCAGCTTTATCAGTAAAACGAGTACATATTTTTGCCATTTTTCTTCAGTGCTCATTAAGATTTTTTTTTTTTAACGTCTGTGTTCTCAGTCCACAACTTGCTGTTTCTTGCAAAAAGACTGGGGGAAATAATTTATGTTTTAAACAGCATTCTTACACAACAGGTTGAACCTTCAACAAAGGAAACACAGAACTAGCACTAGAGAGTTCTCTCAGCTAAACAATAGTAAAAGAACAAAAAAATAAAAGGAGAACACCTCTGCAAATAAAAGGAAACCTCTCCGCATTTGGGACACACACATTGACCTTTTAAAAACTGAAAATTCATAAATATGGTCATTGTATAGAACTTTAGAGAATTAAGGCTTCTAAAAACTTTAGTGCCAAAATAACCTCTCTGCATCAGTATTAAGAATAAAGTATTTTCCATTTTAGGTTGTGCTTGCCTTTTTTTTTTTTTTTAAAAGGCTGCTCTTAGTTCCATAGAATTTTGTCACATAATATTACATACTGAAGGGGAGTGTTAGAACTGCTTATTGACGTTTTAAGTAGTTGTTAGACTAAGTTACAGCGATAAAATTTGATTACTGATCTGATTCGTTACTACTTTACATGGGGCTGTTGGCTCATTTCACCTTTTTTTCATGCTTAATGTGGCCATTTCTTCTATACTTGCCATTGGGGATCCCGTTCTGGCAGTGTCCATTAACAGCACTATGTTTGTCATTTGACCAGAGATGTTTGCTCTGCTTGCAGATTAATTTTGTCATCCTGGCCAAAACATAGTATAGTAAGGCAGCACCCACTAGTAGGACCAAGGCAATATCCAGTAAGAAATACTGAAACAGGGAGATGCTGTAAACAGCAGCACGTAGATGCTGGGCTCCGTTGTGGCGCAGGATGTAATTGATCCAGTACACAGTCCGGTTCACAGGGTGCCCAGGCTGGTCCTTGTGGATCTCCGACAGCCTCTGCGCCCGCTGCCGGTAGCTGGGGGGAGGCAAGCAAACAAGAAGAAAGGAAAAGCGGTCATCTCACGTTATTGTGCAACTGAATTACTGGAGAAACGCACAACAGCGAGAAACCTGGCCTTGATTTTGCAATAAACCATTTCCACCCAGGTCCGGAGTTTCGCCCAAAACTCTTTGTTTTTCAGCCCGGCAGCTGATCCTGTCAAATTCTTCCTCTCCTGCCTGCAGGGTCGACAGGTTATTTACACAGGACTTGCCTCTACACCAAGGATAATTGCACAAGGGAAAGGTGATGAAACTGATGTTATCAAGGTCGCTATCAACATTCCTCCTCTCTGCCGCTCGCTCCCGACAGGATTCTCCTTTCTCAGAAAGACTCAGTTCCCATGAAAGCAAGAAGCATCAACAGCACTAACTAGGGTTAGCCCAATACAATATATTCCCAGCTAACCCTACTTTTAATGTGGAGATGACAGGTATTACTGGCCGGAAAAGGAAAATAACACTTTAAATATTACTATTTTATAATAAAATCACAGAACTTAGAGTCACTCTTTCTGACTACCTCCCCATTTTAGCTACAACCCAAACTATGTACATGTATCTTGCTCCAGGCCCTGCAGGTAGCACGACAGCCAGACTGCTCATGTGGAGTAATCAAGACAGACACAAAGGTCTGCAATATGGAGTAAGTCAGGACAGGTTTGTCTCCATAACCTCTGTGCCCTCCATATGGCAAATACTATAAAGAGCAAGTGAGACAACTCAGTTCTGGTGCTGAGCAATGAGCCCAGCACCCATACAGAAACTTCAGCCATTGGGTAATCTTGGGAAATGGGACAAACATCCAGACTTGCCTCAGCTGTAGACACAAATAACGAAACGCAGGTTGTTTCCACCGCACAAAGGTTTCATACCCACATTTAATGCACAAACAATCGCTCATTCCATACCTGGGATCATTAATAACTTTTACTAGGGCTTCATACAGTTCGCTCTCAGTCATGGTCTTCCAGTTCAGCAGTATTCCCATGCCTTTGGCCTGCACACGGGTCATGGTATCGTAGTGGTCTCCAAAGAGGGGAATGCCCACCACCGGGACCCCGTGGTACATGGTTTCAAAAATGCTGTTCAAGCCTCCGTGACTGAGGAATGCTTTAATGTTAGAGTGACCTGGAACCACAAGAGGCATGAAGGTTACAAAACGCACTTCTATCTCCTTTATATTAAGTTACTGAAGCACCCAGGTACAACTTTATCACTATGTTTCTATGGCTGCAACTCGGGCAGGTAAAAGTGACTGCAGCTTGTTCTGAAGCTCTCCCTAAACCCACTCTGCTGAAATTCCTCATGCATTAAATCATTTCCTTATACACTGAGAGGGAGCAGCCAAAGCAAAGAAAATTCTCCTGTATACGAGTCGTGTAAAATGATTAATGGAGTGATTAATATGCATTGCCTACTCCCGAGTAGCTGCAGGTGGTGACTCCAGCAGGTTTAGCAGTACACGTGAGTGAGGGGGAGCACGGTTTTGTACGAAATACAACTTTTTAAATGGCAGGACAACTGATGTCACACCCTCCCCTAAAGCTTCACATGCCTTACTTGAGGTTAGTAAGACATGACAATCAGAGCAACAGCCTCATGTCATGGAAAAAGCAGCCTGCCTCAGAGCAATCCTGTAACCAAAACAAATCTACCTGCTTTAGGAGTCGTCTGCCTAACCACTATGTTATGGGAAATTCTCCAGCTCACACGCACACACACAGATGCTTAATGCACTCATCAGCTCCCATCAGAGCTGTTTTGGGAACACATTATCATCCAGGTCTCCCAGAAACAGTCAAATATTCTGTGGCCTCTCAGATCTGCAAGGGGCTCAGGTACCCTTTGACAGGGAAGGAGAAGAAAAATAAAATATCAGGTTTCATCCCCCCCTGAGAACCTGGAGCACCTCCGTTCAACAGAAAGATTATCAGCTTGCAACACGCGCCCAAGTTCTGGTAGAGCTTTCTTGGACAAAAGCAGCTGTATAAAACAGTATTTACAGACTCCTAAAGCTTATTCTGATGCTATGTGAACATAGCTCGGTTTTATGACTCCTCCTTGAACAGTGTTTGAACTTGAGGAAAACATGACATTCTTATCAGAGAAAGACAATTAACAGAGAGGTGTTCAATTCTGTCTTCAGATCCTAATTTAATATTCTTGCCCCGTGACTTCCATGACAGAAGTTATCCTGGCTTTACAATAACTGCTAATTCAGTAGAATATTTTTGAAAGAACAAACTGAACTCAAGTGAGAATAAGCACTAAAGAATGGAAACAGATACTCACCAAGGAGGTCATTTTGTGGTAACCATTCGATCAGCTTGGTATTGTTGCCTAAATTCCTCGGTTTGTTTCCTGAAAACCTAAACCAGTAACATCAAATGGAAACAGTTACCAAACCCTCCAAAATGACTACTAAAGGACAGTACTGTTTTGTTCATTAGAGAGCATTGAAACTGTATCTTCAGAAAGAATCACCTACACATTTCCAATTAAGCAAGACATACATCGTTACAACTGGCTTATACTTCTGTATGTTGAAAAAAGACTAAGATACTCATGCTAAATTACATAAAAGCAGATAACTGTGTTACTGGTTTGTCCTCCCTAACCAGATGGGCACAAAGAGCTACAATAATCCCTGGATTTAGCATTGTGACATAAGACCGCCAAGCAGTACTCACCACATTTCTGTCCAACACACAGGTCCTTGATCTGAGGAACAAAATCAAGCCCCACATCCCCAAAAAACTCCAAGTTACATCTGACTGATGAACAAATACCTAAATTTTAACAGAAGGCTTCAAATGAAATTGTTGGGTTGGCATTAAAAAAAAAAAAAAACCTATCCTCAAGAAAAATCCTCTCCATTTTTTTACTACAAAAAGGGGATGCTTCCTAAAGATAAATATTCCAGGGAAAACAGCAAAAGGAGACAAGAAAAGCAGTAAGATAAATTGGGATTACTAATTAGAAGCCAAGCACTGTTGTGGGGCTCATAAGAAAACAGTAAGTATGCCAAACAAAAACTGATGCAACCTTCAGAACAGCTTCAGTGCCAAAGCCTGGAAAATTCCCATTTTCCTGTTCATTAGTGGGGTTTGCTCCTTGAACTACACACAGCAGGGAGGACGTGGTGGGGAACAGGCCACCAAGACTGTTAATACAACTCCAAGAGCGTGGCAGGGTTTTGAGACACCCACATGAAATATAAGACACTGATTATCTGGAAAAAAATGGTTCACATGAACTCCAGCAAATTATATCAGCAATGCTTAACGTGAAGCAGAGCTGACTAAACAGTTTTTGGATTTTTACAGGGAGTTGAGAGCACCACTCAAGACATTTTTAGAACTGAGAATGCTTTTTACTGATTCTGAATCCTGAAAATTGCTCTTCCTTCAGTTTCTCACAGAAGGACAAGCAAATGGGAAAATCAGTAACGAAAGCCTGTGCTTACACATGAAAGAAGAAAAGGGGCCTAAAAAAGAGAAAAAGGGGGAAGACGACAAAAAATGGAAGATTTTCATCATCAGGATTCATTCTTGAGCCCTGGGGTAGTTTCTTCATCCAAAATAGGGACAGTATGTCCTAAATGTTATAATCTTAGCCTGTTTTCACTGTCCCCAATCCTTCCAAGGATATAAACTCAGCCTAGGAGTGTAACCCGTGCCTTATTCTGCCACAACAATAACTGCTTCTCCTTGTTACCAGAATATTGCAATATTTTCATGCCGAGAGTTTTTCAGGAGTGTCATATCATCTGTGCCACCTAGGTAATCTCAATTCCAGCTTCTGCAACTCCAGCAGGAAACAAGCATGCTCCAACCCATGCCAAGTTCCTCCAAAACTGCCCTTACCTCCAGATAACCCTCTGGGGCAGCCTGGCCAGGGCATGTGCCAACTTATTGGCGATATCTTCCGACAGGTATTTCACTCCAGCGCCGAAGGAGACGAGGACAAAACCGTTCTCGTGAGCACCGTTCACCCACGCCTGGAGATCCTGTGGGAAGCAAAGTTCACATTGAGCACTGCAGAGGTCAAGCACAGGAACAATAAGGAAAGACTGCTTCGAAAGGGCAGTTGTCGGTAACTTTGTTGCTTCAGAAGCCAAGTTTCACAAACCCCAAACATTCTAGAACAATGAACACACCAAGAACAATGGCTGATGATTCAGAATCCAGGGCACAGGCCACGAACAGCAAAACCCTTCCGTGTTGGTTTAGCTTCAGTATTAACTGCCAGTGGCTTAAGACAACTTGTCCCTCCTTAATTGCTCAGTTGACATCCATTCACAAGTTAACAGGCTGCATTTTAACCCAGCACAGCATAAATAGATCCATCTCAGAGTATCAGCTTGGAAGCCCTGCACAGGAGAAGCATGAACGAAGCCTGGGACTCAGCTGTGTCATTTCCAGCCTTTAGGAAAGCTTCAAAAGCCTTGCTTTGTTTTCATTTATATAAAAAGAATAAACAACTTGAAAGAAGCCAGAGCTTCCATAAACACTGTCAGTTTCTACTGCTCAAGGAGTAAAGAAAATGTACCCTTTACTTTTTGAAGCATAGATTTAAATTCTGGGTTTTTCCTAACACAACTGCTGGCAATGGAAACAAAAACAAAAAAATCCTACCACTGGCATACCAGTCAGATGAAGAGTATCTTCTGTTTCTCGGGATACGGTTTAATTCTGGTCTTGTCATATTTAAGCACAAGCCTGCTCAACACCCATAAAGCAATAGGAAATGAGCAAAGAGAAAATGAAGAGCCGTGCTCACAATGCGCCTCTTGTCCTGGTAATAAATAGGAGGGCAGACAGTAATGGAGTAATGCCGCGCTATCGTATCCGAGCACAAAATCTAGCACGTGGCACTGGGGGTTGTGCACTGCCCTCTGGAATAAAGCAAAAAAGATTTCCATTTTCTTTAAAATCCACAGTTCGTCCTTTTCCAGTGCACTCTTTTCCTTTTTTTTATTCATGTGAAGGGAGAGGGAGCAAGCAAAGGAGGGGAAGCAGCTGTGACCCGCCTCGAAGCTGAATCATTTATTAGGGGCTGAACTTCTGACACAAAAGTTTCCAAGTGGTTTTGTGATTTATTTAAAGCTCATCCTTGAATCTTACTTCAGGACCTAAGGCATACTGCAAATGTCATTATATTATAGTCACTGTAGTGCTTCAACTAGTTACATCTTGAAGTACTTCCCATAAGCTATTTAAAGCTAAAGAGACAACTTTTTGTGGGCTCTAGGACAAACCATTCTGAAAAGCCCAAAATTCACAGGCCCTGGTCTTCACAGGGCACTCACCCAGCCAGAGGGGCAGATTCCTGGAGGTTTCCAGAGTGCCTTCTTGATGACACCTCCCTGATACAGGCGCTCAGGAAGCCACAAACAAGATATTTGTGCTGGCTCTCAAATATACAAACGTGGCAGACCTTGTCTGGGATGCAAAGGTCCAGGCCGCCTTGCCTGCAGTGACCACGAGATGGAGTTCAGGATACTGAGGCAACATGGCAGACAACAGCAGCATCTCCCGGGCTTCAAGAGAGCCAATTCCAGCCTCTTCAGAGGCCTGCTTGGAAGAATACCACAGGGGACAAATCTAGAAAGACAGGCTCAGGAGAGCTGGTTGATGTTCCAGCACCACTTCCTCCAAGCTCAAGCATGGTCCATGCTGATGAGCAGGAAGCTAGCAAAGGCAGCAGGGAAGATAAAAAAAGACTCCTGGGTAAGACTCAGATTTAAAAAGAAAAAGCACATATAAGTCAGAAACAGGGACAGGCAGACTATCCACACATTGCCTGAGCTTGCAGGGACGGGGTTTGGAAAGTCAGACCTCAACAGGACAAGGGACCTGGTGCCAAAAAGCTCAAGGTGCTTCCTGCTTTCTTCATTTTAGACTTTATTGGTATGGCCTTTCGCAATCCCAGGCCCTCAGACCAGAGGGAAAGACTAAATAAACTGGACTAAATAGACTACTTATATGACAGGATGCACCCAGAAATGCCAGGTGTCTGGAAACTGGTGTGGAGTGGTTGGGGAAACGGGGTGACTAGCCAGTGCCACTTGTGTTTTTATAGAGGAGAATCCACGGAATGGGCTATTCAGCCTCAACTTGATCCCTGGAAAGTGATGGAGAATAATCCTGGGTCATCCTGGCATCAGAAGGTCCTACCTGTGACTACTCCTCCTTGGCCAGACACATGGTTTCTGCTACTGGAGATGAGTCTGTTCTCACTGAGAACTGGCTCCCAAGGCCCACTGCTCCTCTGTGCTTAATGAGAAATTCTGTGAGACTTCACAGATCTGATGTATTCACACAGTAACAATTGTACTTCATTATGTAAGCATGGAGGAGATATAAATATTTCCTTATAATGGAATTTCTAAAACAGCATTCAAAAAATCCCCATGTATAAAATATAGCTGCTAAGTACGTAGAATTTTATGTAGAGGAACACAAAAAAAAAAAAAAAGGAACTTCACTATATCACCTACTGACTTTTGTGTTTTGTTGTGCAACAGCAAAGCAACCTGCCCTGTGTTATTATTGTGGTTTCATAGCCAAGCCTCTTTAATCCTTCCCTTTGAAGGTAATCCCACTGCTTCAGTGGACATAACATGGACAAAGGTGAATTTAAAATCTTGACAGGCAAGACAAGATCCTGCCATCAGGCTCAAAGCATGGGATTTGTTTGTCATATTAAACGGGATTGTATTTTAAAAATAACTGGAATACAAAACACCATAGTTTGTATCAACAGAACCTTAATATCCAGACCAGAGCTGAATGATACCTGGCCAAAGCAGAAGCAGAGGAAGCTGATCTTGTCTTTTGAGTTTCTTTTAGAGCGCTAAATTAGAAAGACTGTAATTAATTCCTCAGACAGGGTTAAAACTGCCCAGTGCCAACCTCAGGAAGATGCAGAGAGTCTGATCTCACCTTGCTGTATTTTCACATCAACTGAAAGGTTCTTTCCTACCCCCGATTTTACTTATGCTTTACATGGTGCTGTTAGCAAGAGGAATTACTTACCTGCCTTCTGACCTGCAGCCCCTTTCCAATCTGCTCCCCCAGTGGGGTGCTGGACATCACTACAGTGCACGGGCTGCAGAAAATCAACTACAGACTTGTAACAACAAGGGTTCTTCCTGCAAACATCTGTGTCATTCCTGGCATAACATAGCCTTGATTAAATGGGATCACTAAAAATGTAGGGAGTTGGGTAAAAATTAGGCAACGGAAAACAGGGAACTTTCACTGCCTCCTCGTAGAGCTCCCAGAGTTTGTGATCTGGATGAGTCCATTATTCTCAGGTTCCTTAAACTTAATTACAATTATTTCTGTGACAGCTTTTTAGCACAGAATTTCTAAACAGAACATCAAGTGAAACTGAATCCAAGAGAGTGGCATTCCCAGGCCTTGGATTTTAAGACCAATCTGAATGACCTGGTACAATTAGCCAGGCCATGGCACGAAGCCTCAGTATTTTCTTGTACTTTGCCTGTTCTTTGTGTAGTATACAAGGTATAGTCGTGACACCCACAGCAGATAAAGAGCAAGCTGTGCTCTTGGCACATCTCTGAAAGGGACTGAACACTTCAACAGCACCATGACTACGTCTATGTACGTCCTTTAATTCTTACACGGACAGTCCTAATGCTCACAAAAGAGAGGCTTGGAGCAACGCTCACAGAACCTGAACATTAGAAAACACACACTGATGCCACAGGACAATTTCGTTTGCCTACAATTTCAGCAGCCTTCAGCCACTTTGCCACCTTTCCACTCTCGAGGGCCGTAGTAGCCCAAACAGCCCCCACAGCAGCCTCAGTGAACGGCCACCCACTAAAAACCCTCACAGACACCCAAGCTCATCCCCCATGAACTCACCCCTTGCTTCCCCTTAAATCCACTTACACTTTTGACCTCCAGCACATTCTGCCCTGGCGATCTAATTACGCTCTGTATGAAAAGGCACTGAGTCAGGATGAGTCATTAGAGCTGCCCTCATTAAAATCAACATTCCCTGATCGGGCACCACTTCGCAGCTCCTCGCTTGCAGCACAGCGACCTCCTTTTGCCCACTTCAAAGAATTTTCAGGTTTCCTGTCAACTCAGGATGATTTTCTTATAACACAAGGAAAGGAAATGACCATTTTGGAAGTCTAACCTATAGGAAAAAAAAATCGGGGGAGGGAGTTTGTTACATGATGAGCTGCTTTGAGCCTTCCTCAAATTCTGGTTCGAACTTGAACCAAGCACAGAACTGAGAAGTTCATTCAAGCTTAACATACACATCATTAAGACACACTTGTTCAAATGGCTCTCTCTTTCAGCGGCTAGAAGAAAGCGCCTAATCCCTTCCATCACCCCTAAATGTAAGTAATTTTCAGTTTTTCTTTAAACAGAGGCAAGGGCTTTTCTTTCTAAATCCTAGCACAGCCAAGGGACAACATTGCCTCGTTGAGGCTGCACTGCCTACTTGACAAACCTAGCAGTGAGTTAGAAAGAGAGATCTGGCTTTTCCCTTCCAAACCAGCAATCAAACCTTAAGGAACTATAATCCCCAAACCTCGATGAACTTCACAGCAAAACTTCCAGCAGGAATTCTAATAAAGAATTAGATCAGACGCTCACAGAGCTCATGTACATCACATGCACTAAAAGTAGCGTGGGCCTGGCAAAGCTAAGACAGCACATTCACATTCTGAACTGAATTGTGAACGACATTTTCTAGATCAATTTTGTGTTTCCTCCAGTTACAGCTTTACATACATTCATAATAAAGTATCACCTAATACATATATTATAACTAACTCAAATTGTCACTTAAATGGTTTAAAAAAATAACAAATAATGCAAGTATCACCTAATGCCTATATTATCTATCATTTTCACCGAAGTTATTTTAAAAAATAATAAACAGTGCATTCTAATGTACGAAAAACTTAAAGGACCGCTAATTAGAACACGGTGCCCAACCCTGCCAGGTCTCCGCTTGTTTCCATGTAAGTTCCATGCAAATTCATGTCCTTTGGGAGAAATAGTACAGGACTCTGTGCTTGCATAGGGAGAAGAAGCACTTATTGATCTGTGCTGTACTATAGGAGCGAGGGGGGAGGAAAAAAGAAATAAAATCCATCTTTTGACCAATGTGAGACAGGAATGCTATTGTGCCAGCCCCACTGTGTGGGCTTTGTTCTGCCTGGTTTTCTAATTAGCCATTCTCTGCAGGCCCCGGTGCTGAACACACAGCTGTGAGCAGGGAGTGAGGGCCCAGCTGGCAGTAACCAGTGGTGCCTAATACTGAGCTTTGTTTCAGATAAACAAAGTGCACAAATACAAACATAACCGGGTGTAATATCCGAAGCTTTCCCTGTTCAGCTGCTCGATTCAAATGCCCAATAGCACCAATGCCTGTTCTTTGAATATGGTTGCAAACCACCCTTTCCCCAAGGCAGAGCACAGGCATCCTCTGCAACTTCTCCTACAAAATGCTGCTTAGAGCAAACAAAACCAGATCTACTTTAAAATAAGAAGCCACATTAAGCCATCTTTAGAAAGGAGATACTCACTGATAAACAGAAAGGCATAGAGACCATTATCAGTGTCCAAACATTTCTGCTGTCCTCTAAATAGTACTTCTCTCACATGACATATTTAAATTCTGCATTAAAACATTTTTATTTCAGATTTTACTAACATAACGTATCAGAACGCGTGGTCTAAGGTCATACAGGTACCCTTATACAACCTTCACTATCACAAAACAAACAGGACCATATCACATAACCTAAAAGTTAAAAAAACCCATCATTCCACAGCAAACCCAGAGAAACTATCACTTCAGGCAAAGTAAGCTGCTTGTATTTACTTGCCATGAATTTTTAAGTGAGTCTAGAACCAAAAATAGGAGATTTTATTTGCTCAGGGCAGCAAAGGACACAGAACATCACAGTGAACGCCGAGGGCTGAGGCAGAGGATGGAGTCAGCCTCCCTGACTCCACACATCCAGCTACTTCTGCTGGCTCCGCATCACCCGGCACCTTGGTCACACTCCGAAGGTTATTTTCCACTGACTGAATTCCTGCTTTTTAAAAACGATGGCTACCAGGCAAAAGTGATTCTCCCATTTTATCAGGGCTTGGTCCTTTCCATGTAATCTGTCTTAATTAAGTTCTCAGGTCAATTAAGAGCAGCCACACAGCTCCCACTGAGGACAGGATCCTCACGAGCCCCCATTTCCCTCTGCATTAATAAAAAGTTAATTGTTCTCTTCCCTGGGCTTTATTAACGAGACCTACCATACAAAAAGTGCATGCAGTTAATATACACACTATTTTTTTCATGTAATTCATATTGGCACAGAGTAAGGTAACTCCAAAAACAATACCTTGGGCCCATTAAAGAAGCGTACTCAGATTATGGCATTAGACTAAATCCCTGTTTTCTTGCTGGCTAAAGCCACCCTACCAGTTGGGAAACAAACTCTAAAGATCTGAAGCGTTTCCTATCAGAACCCCAAGCAGTACCAGGTACAGTCACCACATATTAACCTAACAATGCTGTTAAGTTTTTCAATACGAGACACAGATTCAGCCCTGCTGAAATACAGATGACTTTTTCCGTTCACATTTCTCACTAATTATTTGATGTTTATATATATATATACACTGTGTATCTGCCTTCTCAAAATACAGTGGGTATACATTAAAAAAAAAGTCTTTAAAGCCTTACAAAACTTTCCAGTGCCTAAAACATTGTATTTTCTTATCCCTGATTCTACTGCCTTTTCCCATTTAACATCCAACAGGGACAGAGCATTTAAGTCCATTTAACTTTAGAGAGGAATAAAATTCACACTCAACCAGAGTAAGGTAATGCAGTCCCCCAAGCCCTTGTCTTTGCTCCCATACCTGAGCCCCCTCTAGAGCTGCAGGCATATCCAGTGAAGCTCCTGGAACACGCTCTCCCAGAGCTAGAGGTCAACCAGGAAAGTGCCACGCAAGGACTTCCCTGATGCAAAAATCCATTACTCACCAGACCTCTGGCAAGCACCCTGGGAAAGCAACCTTGCCTTTCAAATGAATGGGAGGAGTGCAAAACAAGGAGCTTGCCCTTCAGGAGAGGTTATTAAAATCACTGCAGAGAGTAGCAGGTGCAGCAGAGGGATCCTCAAATCCAGGGTTCCAATTAAAAACCTTGCTGGCATTACCCCACAGGCAACATTCTGGTAAAAAATACCCAAAAATCCACCTTCCTAAGCATGAACTTGCACACATGCACAGGAAAGTTGATGATTATCAAACAAACGCAAACCAAGGTTTTACCAACCCTCCTATAGTCTCAGTAGCTCCTTATGGAGCAAAAAACTCTACAGGAGTAAAGAAAAAACACTATTAAGAACGGAGACTAGTTTTACTTACTCTGTCTACAGAACACGGGGTCAAATTAAATTACAGATAATGCAGTTAAGAAAATGGACAAGAAGATAAATTTTAAAAACAGACCTCTGTATTACAGATACTGACATATACCCCACCCATAACTCCACACGATAATCTCATTTAGGTGGGAAATTTTGTCTGTTATTGTCCTAGTATGACACCTGTGCTCTGTGGATGGTAGGAGATAGAATTCTAACCTGCAGCTTTAAATCTTTTAATCTAATAACTGCAATTTCTTCTTCATTTTCCTCTTCAGATAAAATAGCTTTTCTTTCTTCCTGGAGTTTACCCTCTCCCTTCTCTTTTTTTAAAGATCTACAAATACATTTAAAGTGTATATATATAAAATACCCATATATTTTTATATTATATTTATGTAAACAAGCCATCAGACATCACCATTCCTATGAAAAGCCTAAGATCAGCTGGCTTCTGAGACCCGCACCCTTGACTCTGACTCCCCTTGGTCATGGTTAACAGCAGAACACGCTGCCTGCAGAATTCCCCCTGTGAACAGCCTGGGAAGGTTCAGGCAGATGCCTCCTCACAAAACCCTTGCTCCAGACAGCTCATCTCCCAAAGCAAGATATTAGCCATAAAAAAAATTATCCACTTCACCTTCAAGCAACTAGGACATCTGAAAAGCTGTCTTGATTAAAGACTTCTTTCTCCAAGTCAGTAATATTAATAATTAGGCTTGTTGCTTGTAAATGTTGAGTTTTGAGCACATTCCAACTTCCCAAAGTATAGGAACATGGTAGCCAAAATCAAGGATGTTCCAAATACCCCAGGAAAAAAGAATGCCCTTTGAAATCGATTCCTATCTTATGTTTTATGCTATAAATGGAGAAACATGGGAAGAACACTAGGTCATTATTTCTCCTCTGCAGAGGTCATTCCTCAGAATTTGGAAGTGATGCTCAGTTAAACCACTGCATGTTATCAAAGCGAATAAATCTTGTTAGTTTGTGTGTTCCAATAGGAACATGATAAATTAGAATATTTAAAACCACAAAGCCTGTTTACAGTAGTAGCTTATTAAGGTTGGGGTTTTTTCTGTAAGTAACTTCTGTTGCTTTTAGCTTTCACCATCTGACCTATCCAACATGTAAGGTCTCTAACTTTCATTTTCCATTCCCAATACAAACAACTGCTTGAAGTCAACAAATAACCACCCTGCACAGTAATCCATGAACCAAGTAAACTTGCCTTTTGATGGACAGCACAGGCTTGCTGAAGGTTGGGTGCCGCTTTGTCAGCTCATAGGATGCCAGCTTTATGTCTGGCATGTGCACCTGGAGGACCTACCTTCCTCAAGTTTAACTGGAGATACTTAACCAGGCTCCAAAATCAGCCCCGTGCCCTTCTCCCTGTGTCTTGCGTTAAACAGGCAGATGCTGAGTCACATTTCTCCTCAAATTTAAAATGCAGCAGTACAGCATGGTTCACCAGCCCTGTCCTACTGGAGCAGCTGAGACTGGAGACTACAGTTTTAGGACCGTGGGTACCTGGAAAGCTCCGGCAACGCTTCCCTGTGGATCAAAACATCAAATTCTGAGGGGGAAGAAGCTTTATCTAAAATATATTTCAGAGCCAAAATACACAATCATACAGTTCAGTACAGAATTCACACAGTGCTGCATCACCTCCATCATCCTTAAAAGACTTTTTTCCTCCCCAGCTGACAATCACATGCATTTTAGAATAGCTCTAGAATTGCTTCACATCACCAGACACTTACTGTCCAAACAGCTCTGTAAGAACTATTCCCCGGACTTCAAAAATAATACTAAAATGATAGCGCTACGCCATGCGCAAAAATCTACCGCTACAGTCCGCAAGAGCTGATGTGTCCTTGAATCCGAACGAAGGAGAAAAGCCAGGTTTAAGGAATAAAACATTTCTTGATTCTTCCACCTCATTTTCAACATAAATATCAGTATCAGCTAACACGCCTAGTAAACATACAACTGTCAGCAAGGCTCAGGGGGGCAAAAAAATCCCCAAAAACCAAAAAACCCAAACACTTTCTAGTGAAGATACTTCAAAGCCACCAATTTGCTACATGGACTTCTATCTGTATAATAACAAGCTCAGATAAGAGATATCCAGGGAGAAGAGAGGAAGTTCCTGCAATTATCTGTTGACAGCTGTGGCTGAAAGGACAACTTATTACTCCAAAATAAGAACATCCTCCTCTGCAGCATAAATTTACTCAAGGACTGAGTATTTCCCAAGGCAGCTGCTTGTAGCACCCCTCAGCTTCCTGCCCTGATTCAGGGACATATCTTATCAGGCTGATTAATGCCTAGTACGCATCAACCTGGTCACAAGGTACAAAATGCCAGAGCAGAGGTTTCCCTGTTGTTGCTTAAAAAGGGGTTCCTTTAAAAAGCCAGCTCCATTCAGATCCCTCTGGGAAACTGTAGTGAGGAAGAGGCAGAGGAACCGTTGATTTTCCTAATGGCCAGTGACAGTTATCTGGAAAATACTGCCAAGGAACACTATATCCTTGATAGTTTAAGTCACAGATGACCTCAAGGACTCGATAGCCAGTCTGTCTCTAGCTTTTCATCTTTCAAGGCTAATTCGGTTCACACTGTCCTCTGTATTAATTCAACATACAGTTTTATGAGTTAAGTACACAAATCCTGGACTCTGTACCCATCACCCAGAAGTGAATAAAATTTGACATGCACATGGGATAGTCACGTCCTTGTCTTTTACTGCGCAGCACAGCACACTTTATGCAAGAAGTACCTTCTAAACTCAGTTTAACCAGTGAAAATGTCACCCTGGCTCTCACAGAGGACAAATGCAATTGCCTACGCAGAGCTTTGCAAAGCAACCATCAGCCCTCCACCACGGCAGGGCAGACTGACAGGGCATGCTCGGCTTCATCGGACCTCAGCAGGGATCGGAACGGGGAATGTGCCATCCCCAGGCATTGCAGCCACTGCCTGCCCAGGTAAGGCTGACCCTGCCATGCTAAGGAGGGAGCCGCAAGGCACCGCAAGGAGCCGGGCAGAGCGGTGACCTCCAAAGGACCCGCTGCTCTCCCCGCTGGCTCCCCCTCCTTGGCACGCCGATCACTGCGACTTCCCGAGGGACACTGCGCCAAGCGAAGACCGACACCGGGGCACTGCCGGGGAGGGAGAGCAGGGAGGAGGATCGGAGCCTTCCCGAGGCATCTGGGCAAGCTGCAATCCAAAGACACGCTGGCAGTTTGTGTGCCACAGCCGGGGGCTGCAGCGTAATTGCTACAGAGCTCAGCAGCAGCTAAAAATCATGCTTGACACAAGCTAACTGCAAGATCAGCAGGGAGGATGTGCCCCAGGATCGAAATATTAATGCAGATGGAACAGCAAAGCTGGGTCAGTTTATGCGTGTATATAAATATAAAATATATTAACACAGATGACCAGAAAAGCTGGGTCAGGTTTGTTTCCCCTCCACATACACTGTAACATGCCATGAATATTCAGCACCCACTGCTACGTGCTACCTTTATAGCTGTGGTTTTCTAACTTCCCTTTCAAGAAGTTCAAGGAACAGGTGCAGAATCTGAGCAGCCACAAAACAGAGCTACCCCATCCCCTAGAATGAAAGAATGGCCACCCTGTAACAACTTAAAATATCTTGACATTTATCTCCTCATTGACTGCTTAATTGTTACTACGTGCCGCTTAAGATGCTACTTTTGAACAGAAAGCTAGAACTTAACTTATGTGTAGGCATTCTATTATGGTTAAACAATTTGCTTATTTTTGGAGGAGGGGGGTGGGGGAGGAGAGGAGAAGGAGAAAACTGTTGACAACACAGGGGTGCCACTACTGAGGTGCGCAGGTAGTCTGATCAGGCATATTGGACTTGAAAGAACACCCCTGATCTTTTTTCCTAACACCTCCCTAGCAGACAAAGTGGACTAAGCTACTTATTAGCAGTTTTGGTGAATTCAAGAGACCTGAAACACTTGTAATAACAGCTTTAGTGGGCAAATTCTAGTTACTGTGTCCAGCTACACACTCCCCTTTTCTAATCATGGTCCCTGGACAATAACATTACTTGAGAGAGCCCCTGAAGCATCACCAATTCCAGCCCAGTGCAGGAACATGAAGTATCTCTGCTTCTGGCTCACCTTAATGCACCAAACTAGAAGCTGCAGAAAATAAATTAGCCAAGGCTGCTGCCTTGGAGAGGCAGCAAGAGCAGAGAAGAGCCACAGCACTCGCTATCTGCACTCACAGTTTTCACCTGCCAGGACAGAGGGTCATTTGTGAATTTCATCCAACTGCTCAGCAAACAAACTGATTGCCCAATAATTTACCTACAATACACACCACAGGGATATGTGTAACAGCTGAGGCACGGACAAAATACAGGATAAAAGACGCACATGCTCACTTGGTGCCTCTCTCACATTCAGTGAAAACTTGTGCTTCGAGCACTAAGAATGAATTGCCTGATACAACAGAAAATAATTAAGTAATGTCTCAGCTCACAAATAATTACAGGTAGTTTCTTTCCCTGTAATAAATACTTGCCACCACAAAATCGACCTACAGGTCTGTTTAAAGGCCTCTATCACTCCTGTTACACCAAACATCAAAAGACACTAAACAGACAACGGTAACCTATTGCCCAAATTGATCGCACAAATCCCTTTTTTCTCTTACAGAAAAAGACGACATCAGTCTGGAAAATGAAGAAAAAACTCAATCCAGCCAGCAAAGTTTTCCTGGCGGGAATAGGGATGAACTTTTAGACAACCCAAGGGGACCTTTAGTCTGCTTTCTTAGGATAGCTGACCCTTCCTTAATACAAATACTGATGCACACATGGAAAGAACCAGTTAGAAGCACCACTGCTACGGTCATACAAAAAGCAAAAGCTGAAAGAGGCATTTTAGATTGAGCACCGCAGGTCTACCTACACCTTTTTATCATTCAGCCAAAAGCATCCATTAACAATCACCTCCAATTCAAGATCTACTTGTTTATGTACACACAAACAGAAGTGTAAATGACATGGTTTTCTGTGAGATGGTTCTGCCTGTCACACACCACTGTATTGCTCAACAGGCATTCTTAGGTGTAACATATCAAAGATCACTGAAGTAATCAAACTTAATAATTAATCTGTACAGCCAGGATTTCTGGAGTCAGTCCAGTCACTACCACTGTTTCAGTCTGAAGTTCATACCTGACGGCCTGCACGTGCACACTAAAAATTCAACTCTGAGTGCAGCCACAGTGTCACGTATGTCAACTCTTCTCTCCATTTGTCACTCTGTACAGTTTTTTCATGCTTATATACTCATAGTCTTAAAGACACTATCAAACCTAAGGGAGGCATAAAAACAAATACCATAAAGACACCAATACCATGAAATTACCTAATATACCCTACCAGCAGGCTTCCTTAAGCATGAACAGTATTCATCCATTCGCCCTTGTTCCCATTTTAAACTATGTTTGGTTAGAAGCTACTGACATGATTTCCAAGACAGAGTGCGCTGTCTTTCACCACTAGCACACCATTAAGCATCTCACTCAAAAGCAAAATACTTCCTGCATCCACAACAGATTCATTTTGTTGAATTTGTGACCAGTAGGTCCCCTCACCACCACACGAAGTGACTTCCAGGGTATATTTCACCAAGCAGCAACAGAACAGGTCCCATCTGAAAAATCACTGCTTAAAAAGTGTCATTCATCACATGAGGTCAAGCAGAAAGCACAGAAATTACTGCAAAACTCAGCAAACCTTACTTCTGGCAGAGGGCTGGCCGGCTTCGTTAGGATTCCTCCCACATAAACAACATTGGGTAGCGTAGGTCTCGGAAACTCCAGTGCTACATCAGTACAAAGCATCCACAGGCTGGATCCATGGACCAAGTCATACATGGACCTTTCTGGAAGAACCTTGTGTTTCTGCATTATCCTTTCATATTTTGGCAGAACCAAAAAACTAACTCCAAATCTTGAAATAAGATAAACGACAGTATTTTTAATCCTCTCAAACAGGTTCATGTGATCTGTGAGTAGCGAGTTAAATTCTGGAACATAGGACAGGGGAGCTGGAGCACCCACTTCTGCTGGATACCAGAGGCCAGTGGAAAACACAGCGTATTTAACCCCTAAAAGATGGGCTATAACAAATCCACACATCTCATTGGGATCTACCAGGAGCAGGTCAAATTTTTCCTGTTTGAGGGCACGCATGAGGTTTCGGTTGCCAACGATCATGTCACAGTTCTTGGAGTAGTGGTCCAGGATATCGAACAGTTCGAGGGCAGTCAGTCTCCCCGAGAAGATACTCCTCATCTTGGACTGGAGGAAATCATCCGAGGTGCTGCTGTTAAAGATCCCTGGGTAGCGCTGAAGTCTGTAGTGATTAGATGGAGGAATCTCTCTGCCCTCAGAGAGGAGAAACACTGTCTGGTGACCTTGGTCATGCAAGGCTGAGGCCACAGTCTTGAAAATATAAAGATGGCTTTCAAACATAATTGGCGGCACAACAACAATTTTGGCAGCCCTCGCTATCCCTACAGCACTCCACAGGAGAATGAAGGCTGGAGCGTACGGCTTCATAGCTGAAAGGAGAAATAAGAGCATTACATCACAGACAACAGGACTACAGTTTGCAGTTTAAGCACACCACGCTTTTGTTAGCACGGTTATGAGCATTCCCACTACGAGGTCTTGTCTGATAGCTGCCCACAGGCTTCAAGTCATCCTCCTTCAAGCTGCAGTTCTCTACTCTGATTTTAGCATAACATTTCTGGGATTTTGTTTTCACATAAGCTAACAGGATAGAGAAGATAGGGCTTTTGTCCTACTAAAAAGACACGTAAATTCATGCCATGTTTTTCTTTATGCTGATCAGACACATGGGAGTTGAAAGCCAAAAATCAGGCAGGAAGATGCTACCATTGAATAAGAAACAACTTTGAACTACCAAAAGTGACACTCTGCTTACAAGAACAAGTGTAATAACAGGAGTAAGTACTGCACACATGAACATTGCAACTTCCACTGAAGCACTTTAACAGGTACTTGATTCTGAATCTACTTAAATCAGCACTTAAACACCCCCTTGAACACCAGCTCTACCTATGCTGAAAACCCCACTGCCATCCTAAATGCACAGTTCCTGACAGCAGCACACTGCTGAGCAAAGGGAAAATACCTTTTACACGTGGTTTGGTGATTTAAAATGCTGTATGCAGCAAAAGAAAGCAAAGTGCCTTCGAAGCACAGTGAGGACATGTCAGAAACCCCTCAGTCACCATCACCCTCCTAGGACAGAGAAATGAGTACAAGCCAAACCAAACAATCTGCTCTTTCCTCATGCCAAACCAATCCACGTGGATGCCTGAGTCTGTTGCAGTGTCCTTTATAAATAAGAACAACAGATAACACTGCTACTCAGTCCTTGTTATCTCCCTACAATATAGTCATATAACCTTCCTACAACAGATTGCTCAGGACTTTTTTCAGTTAATGTTACATGGGTTACCAGCTCACAAATGGAGCATTTCATATTTTATATAGCTATTTATAAATTCCTACATTCCTATACACTTACTATGTAATAAGTTTAAGGAGCTTTTTGAGTTATATTACCCTATAGCAAGTTTTCTGAAGGACGTCCCTTTCAGGTAGCTGTAGACAGCAATTAGGTCTCCCCTGAGCTTCTTTTTCTCCAGGCTCAACACTCCCAGCTCCCTTGGTTACTTCTCACAGGACTTATTCTCCAGATCCTTCACCAGCTTCACTGCCCTTGTCAGGATGTGCTCCAGCAACCTCCATATTTTTCATGAGGTGAAAGACCCAGAACTGGACACAGCACTCGAGGTGTGGTCTCAAAGTGCCAAGTACAGAGGGAGAATCACTGCCCTGGCCCATGCCCAGTTATCCTGAACAGGACCCTGCTAGAGGATAACACTCCTTAGCTAAGAGAGGTGTTAGAAAAAAGTAAGTAAAAAATGGCTTGCCAATGAAACATCCAAGAAAAATGATAAATCAAACTTGGAAAAGTCCCATTTTCGATTCCACCTCCCCATGCTAGAAGCATTCCCATGGTATTGAGTTACTGCTCCCGTCAACAAGGGCAACATTAGAAAACCATGAATGGAGGTGCAGGACTGGGAAACTCAGTTATGTTTCTATCAGCAGCAGAAGTCAAAGGTTACAGGAGCCTAAGGGCTGATCATGATGCAATATGTTGCCACAGGCCGGCTCTACTTCCGTCTCCTGATCCGAGGCCTAGAGCACAGCACAGAAGATACAATCCTCAGCCCTAAGGCATATTTTCCATAGCTGGGGTGACACACATGCCACCAAAAGCCATGGGAACTACAGCTATCCTTCCCGAGGATGCTGACAGTGTTTCCCCACTGCCTCCTCTCCCCACACTTACCTGGCAGCCAAGTTTTAAACGGGAATCACATAGGACATTCTACTCCTTGCAAAGGTATTACAAATACTAACAAGAAAAGCTGCCAATATAACCAAAACCATTTACCAAACATTATTTTTTATCCTCTTGCAGTGTATCAGTGACATGAGATGACAACGCACTTCCCCGGCAGTCTATCCCTTGTGGTACCTTTAGAACTGGTAAAACAATAATCACTTCTCCAAAAACTATTATGCAATTCCCCTTTTCCACATAAGTACCTTCCATGGGAGCTGGAAAATATATGTACAGGACCTGCCAAGCTATAGAGATATTAAACACATGACACTATTAGAAAAATGCCGATTAAGTGACATTTTTACTGGCAAAAATTGCATTAACCTTCTATGGAACTTCTGGCAGGAACCTGCAGCCTCATCATTTCATGCCCTGGCCAGACAGAAGCAGGGAGCTCAGGTTAGAATTTAGTAGGAACAAGGGCAATAGGTAACAGCATTCTGTAAGCCAATTAATCATGAGCACAATTCCCATTTGGCAGACTGGGACTGCGGAACAGGTGGGTGCCCAGGGCCATCAGCAGGGCATCAACACACAACCACCCAAGCTCAGCTCCAGGCTCTCTCCCAGACACTCCGCCACTCCAACTGCCCTCAGCAATGAGCTCCCCCCGCACCACGGCTATTTCCACCGGGACAGACTTGCCTATTCCAGTGGCAATTTCTGATTCAGCTCATACCCAAAAGCAGCAAGCAGTACCCAGGCACAGGAGGCATTCCAAGGGTCAGGAAAACGCCACGGTGGTGCTCAGCTAGAAGCCAGCTAATTTCAACTAGAGCTCAGGGATTCTTCCTACTAACTCCCAGTCACACTCCGGCAATAAACTCCCAGAACAAATCACTTGCCAAAATAAATAAAAAGGATCAATGTCCAATGCAATTGCTTTTCATTTCTGCACGCCAGGAGCATGAAAAAGAATGATCAGGTGTCCTGACAGAAAAGAGGAAAGAAAAGCCCTGAGACAGAATGATACATTTCTCCAGGATAGTTAACAATATAAAACTATTCTGTACCTCTATCTTAAGTACTTCTTCTTAGGATTTGCCTTCATTAAGTAAGACTGTTTCGGTGTCTGAGCTGGCATGTAACATCCTTTTGTCACAGAGGGGGAAAAGGAAAATTCAAGTTTGCTAAAATTTAAAAAACCCCCAAAACATAACATAACCGCCAACCAAACAACATCCATAAAATGATCACTGAATTGAAGCCATTCCTTTCAGCCAAAAAGCCCTAAAAATGAGGATACAGAGAAGAACCAGATGCAGAGTGGCTTTATAGTAGTGAAACCTGATTGTAAAGAGGTCTCCTATTGGAGCACAGCAAGAAAAAGTCAAAGACATACCAAGAAGTTAAATATTAAACCTACTCCAACAGCTACTCAAAGTTAATGACCTATAGTGGGGGTTTTCAAATGAAAGAGAAAGCATGAGTTTTAAAGCATTACAGAAAACCAAGCACACTCCTGACAGTCAGACTGTTGGAGAGATGCTTTCAGCTGACCAAAACACTTCTAAGTCGTGGGTGGTTTTTTTTTTTTTTTTTTAGGAAGTATTTTTCCATTCACCCAGAAGGACCAAGCAGGACCTACAACAAGAAGTGTGACTACACAGAAAATAATGACTTTCAGAAGAAAAAAATAGGAGAGAGGATCCTTCCCCCCTTCTTCACAAAGCTCTGACACTTGAAGGTTGGACAATGTGGAAATAAACTGAATGACATTGAAATAAGTGTAGTGCCAGTTGGCTTTTATAATAATAATTTAAACATTAAGATCTAATGTAATTTATATAAGCACCAATCTTAAATTATTTTAGATAAATTCCAATTAATAATTCGTCTGTCAATTACAGTCCGGGAACACGTACCCAAATCTACATGTAGATTTGCTGCCAATCCTTAATAATCTGCTAATCACTGCTAATAGAACTTTTTGGCACGTTTGAGGGTTTTTTCTGCTTTACATCACTGGCTGCCTACCTTCTATTTCTGAAACTCCGAAATAGCTATTTTCAAGCCACCAATACCATTGTCCATGTTTTCCTCCATTGTAGAGAAATCTAGAGCAGAAGAGCCTCTCAATCATCTCCATCCAGCACAGCCTGAATGCAAACTGCTCCCATGTTTATCACTACTCAAAAGATGAAACAGTTCTTAGGCACTCACACAAAAGGATATAAAAAGTCCTTTTTATTCACTAACGCTCCTGATTTCTAAAGCAGCAAAGGAAGTTTTACAGAGCTGGAGTTAAGCGATGCAATTTGCTTTTTTAAGTTCCTCATTTCCTTTCATCCTTTCTTTAAATTTGCTAACGTTTGTTGCGTTTACCTGGGCAGTTTGAGCGGGACTTCTGCCAGGAAAGGTGCCCTTCATTCCAAACAGCAGTGCTCTTCTGAGAGCAAAGGAGCAATCTCTGAGCTGCTGATCACTCTCACCTTACCCAAAGGGCTCAAATTACTCATTACAATTTCACAGAGACAGCACAGGTTAAAGGATCAGGCTGCCACCTCTGCAAGCCCCAGTCTGGGAGCTAATCAGTAATGAAATTACTATGCCCAAAAGGAAAACTAATGTGCGCATCACAGGAATATTATTTTTTTTTAAAGGGGAAACGTGGGATTTTCATGCATTTCAGCAAACCGTGTGTACTACAAACTGCCACAGTTGTGGCACTAACACGCAGATTTATTCCTTCATCTTGCTCTCAGTACTGTTCCCCTCCCTTTACTAGAGCTCATTACAAAAAACTCAGCGTTTTAGAAGAAAGAACGCAAACTCTGCTCTTGGGGCTGTAAACTCTCCAAAACTTCGTATTAGTGGCTGAACCAATGAGACCAAAAAGGCAGAAACAAATAAAAAATATTCTTTTTGTATTTTTTAAACGAAGACGTATTTCATCAGCAACTAAACTTATACTAAAAGTTGCAAATCTGATGCAGTTTCCACATAGGTAGAGGGACCTTGAACAGTTTTGACTTACCTACAGCAACCACCCATGCCAGGCTCCAGAGCCAGTTGCTTTTCTCCCACTAAGGCAAATGTGACCTCTGTTATCCCACCTGTTTGTGCCTCCACCTGAGGTCAAAAACTGGAACCATGAATAGGGCAGTGTCATGTCAGGAACCAATCCCACCCTACCATGTCCAACTTCAGCTTTCACCACAGATGAACACAGACAGTGTGTTTATTTCTCTTAAGATCAGAAGTAGTGTAGCTGTAGGAAGAGACACGTGGTTGAAAGCACAGCAAGAGAAATGATGAGGGAAGTTGAAGAACAACTGGTCGTGGAGAGCACTACAAACTGCCTCTGGGAACAAACCAAAAAACCACCACAAGCAGCTGCTGACTGTGGTTTACTACTGCCCTTAATAGAAAGGAAGCATTAAAACAGGGAAAGAAATAAGTGATCTCAGATTGTTACCTGACATTACCCAATTCACTGCCACTCCAGCCCTGCCCACTCAAAACCCCATTGACACGAACTTACTTCATGTGCAATTCTGTTTGGTTTAGCTATTGAAAACAGGTTTACACGTAAAACATGGTACCCAGCCTCCAGAGGCTTGTGAGCACCTCAGTTATACAAATACAGAGCCAAGCCCTATAACCCAGGTTGCATGACCAAAGGCCCCGTAAACAAAGCCTTTTATCAAGCCCAAGATAGCCAGGAATGACTCACAGAAGGCACTTGCAGTTAAGTGTAATGCTGAAAGACAAAGAAAATATTTCAAGACAAAGGGTTTCACCAATACTGAGTACAGGATTATTCTATGCTAAGAGAATACATATACTTATCCCAAATCTTAGCTGTGTCAGCCACATACATGCAGTTGACATTAAAGACAAAGTATATATACATGCACACAAACATGAATGAAGTGCATTGATTCAAAACTGTGGAGGAGTGACCAAAGGAAAACTCCTTCCTTCTACACATTCTTCAAGATAGCTCTAATTTTTCACATTCCCCCAAAACATTTTAAGATTTAACAGCAGCTCACATCAGCATTTTTTTGCCAAGCACCCAGAAACGCTACCTATGTGAGGAAACGCACTGACCAAATTATGTCTGACAGTGAATCTCAGAAAATAATTTTATCATGGAGACAGGAACTTTTTAATTAGTGGCATAACAGATGACAGTAAGGAAGACCACAATCTTCAAGCTTGAAGTGCAACTTGCCTCCTAACCCCTTTAAGCTGGGAATTGTGAAACATGTTCTTAACCCATAATACTGTTTGCTGTGCTGTACATAATCCACAGGCAATCCAAAATACTACTCCATAATCCTTTAGGAGCATTACAGTAAATCAGGCCCACAAACTGACTTCAGGCACCAAACTGCAGTTTAAGATTAGGAAGCAGCTGGCACTAAGCAACCCATGTGCTGAAAAGCAAGAAACCCATCAGAAATGCAGGAACATGCAAAGCTGCAGAGCAACAAACCAGGAAATTATCTGGGAAGAGACTCTGCTAACAGGTATTGTACAACCTTTGGATCTATGTCCTTAAGTTTTCCCTATCACACATCCTGTTACTAATTGCTGAGGCACAGTGTGTGCTGTGATTGCTACACTGTGTTGCAACGTTTTAGATGAGTACTGTGATTTGGCTTTCAACCACAGGCTCCTTTTCCAACTAAATGAATAAATTAAGAAATTAGCAAGACACGTGTATCAACAAGAGCAGGCTTTTGCATTTGCTTTGTACAGGCTCCCAAAAAACATCTATCCAATGACTGAAGCATTTCAATGAGTACAAAAACTCTTTTGTCTGTGGATGAGATGTAAGATTTATAGGCATTACAATGTCACTGCAATCCTCTATCAGACTTACTGTGTCAGCTATGCAAACAGCAAAGGTGCTATTAAGAGGGAGTCAAAAGGATATGCAATTTAGGAAACCACTTTTAGTGACAACTTACCGTACGTGCAACAGGTTTTATCGAACACTGAAGGGTTTTACCTAAGCTTTTGTACTCAACCATGGTAGAAAAAGGGTTTTAGAAATCCTCACTCCACAGGTAGGCAGAAAAGGCACTTGATCAAAATACAGGTTTTCCACTTCATACACAAAATATTTTCAGTAGGCATGCTAGTAGACAGATCTTTCAGAAGTTACATGGGACTACAATTCACGTGCAAGGCACTCTGTCCTAGTTAAGATGACTTTATAGCAAGTGGTCAAAGTATAACACTCCTGGTAACACTTTGGCACTGGCTTTCAGAAAGAAGTGCTCCAGGAATCTTCATGGTTATGGAAAACTGTCCCAAACTTCTGAAAAGACTTATCATATCTAAAAAGATTAACTATTTACAAATATTATCTTTATGAAGTGATTATATTCTAAAACTACTTTGGATTTCCAAATCTATTACTAGTAATAATTTGATCTTTTAATCAAGTCCCTTATAAATCCAAGCAACGCCTGCATGCTTTGGGGTCATAATGCTGCAGTTCTGACTTTATCAGCCAAGATCTGATTTACCTGAGAGTAAAGGATTTAAGTCTAATTCAATATTTTCATAACATGAACTAAGTTACAACAAGGCAAAGGCACCTTCCACCCCTTAACTACATTCCTTAACACTCTATGCACTAAAACTGAGCAAATAATATGCAGTAAAAAAATATAAACTTTATTGAAGGTCAGTATTGTACAAGTACCCATTTTCTAAGTTCAGCCCAAGTGACTGCATGGAAGTGAGTTCCATCAAGATTTTAAAACCTGTGAAACATTAACCTCTGTAGACCTACCAGGTAAGGTAGTCAAAACAAATCAAAATACATTCTTGACGCATTTTAATAACCCAAATAAAAGCAAATAGAGCAAGAACAGCCAGTCCTTTTTGTTCTGTTTTGCACTGGGCATCTCAAACTGGGCATTTCTAGATCCCTATAATTTGTGATACTTTACACAGTGAGGATTAGCAAAGCCAATAGCTTACACATTGCTCCAAAACCTGTGTGCCTTCCACCGAGGGCAACCTGACGCCATGTGCCAGCAGCTCGGATTTCTCCGCATTGGCGCTCTCCATTATGCAGCTCTGTTCCTTGTTGCCCATGGTTATCCCACCCCCAGCACCTTGGAAAGACAACTGCTGACTGCACACAGCGAAGAGCCATCTGTCTGCAAGCGAGACACACATATTCCTTGTGGAGAGACTTGTCTGCTTCATCCAACACAATGTGAGAACCTTTCCTGACAAATTTCACGTCTTCCTTCACAGCTACCGGCAACTCACACAAGACACGGTATTTTGGCAACAACATTCAAGTCCCTTGATAAAGTCCCCTCAGCTCCTGGAGACCTTTCTTTCAAGCACCCAGACCTGAAACCAATAAGCTTCTTGACAGGCCATTTTGCACCAGAAAGAACCAGAAATATTGCTGTGACATCCAGGGCCGGGGGTAGTAACAGAGAGAAGCCAACAGGTTACTCCACCTTTCCTGGGGACACCAGTGCTGGTGAAGATGAGTGGCCCTGCTCCTGCTGTGTGACCACAGTGCCCTAAAGAGCTCAGGAACAGAATAACTCACGACAGGACTAAGTGCTGAAAATAAAAGGAAACCTTCTACCTGCAGAGAGCATGAGACACAAGTGCCACAGCAGCTGATGGAGACAAAGATGCCTCCACTGAAAGGTCAAAGCTGCCCCTGAAGTCTTTGCTCTCACACTGGCATCAAAAGACAGGCTGAAATAGTGGCTGAATGAAGAGCAAAAAAAGAAAAAAGGAGAAAAAAAGAAAAAAACCTGACTCTGATTTTCAACACTTTAATTAGCAACTGCATCTCCTTTGATAAAATGACCCTCTGAAGAAGGGGCTGGAGGAAATTGCAGTGCACTTTGTTGTGAGCTTAATTCATTGGTGCCTGTAGTTATACGCTACCATCGCCCAAGCATGAATTTTCCCTCGCGAACAAGCCTCAGGACCTGAAACAACACTAGTTTTAAACTTAAACCCACTTGACTGGGACTTTCTTTTAACTTCAATAATTATTGGGGGGATGCTTTGCCTTTCACTCCAACTGGCTTCAGCTTGGTACAAGCTCTCCCTGGTCACGCCATCACATGACACCCAGAAGCACTCAATGAATTTCTTTGTTCTGTTTCTGACTTCATCCTATAGCAAATAAGCACATTTTAACAAGCCACACAAACACAATCACAAAGGAAGCTATCACAGGTTTGTTTCTGCAGTGGGAAATACAACTTGGAATAAAGTAAAAATACTTTGTTTCATCATGCTCTGCTCTTATTCAGCTCAATTAAAATAACTGCAGCAACACCACACATGCCAAAACCATTCAGCTTATTCAGTCTGTTAATTAATAGCTGCTGTTTTGAAATTTACAGGTTGGTTTCCCTCAAATTCAGTTGTCTGTTGCTTTCAGACCTGTATTTTGGAGCGCCTGCTTTGAAGTATCTCCTAGTAGAATCTGGGCCTAGAATAAGGATAAAAGCAGCATAACAGCTTTCCTACACAGTTTAATCCTGAGATTCTGATTTGAAGAGCAAGACCACATCACTTACCAGAGCTACAAGGGACAGAAATCAACTTGGGAATCTTCTGAAAGGTGCAAAATACACTCCAGTAAGGGTTGGGGCTTTTTTTTTTTTTCTTGTAGCTGTATAAAAATTTTTAAATACACATACGCTTCCTGTGAATTTCCAGCACCAGTAGTTGGCTAAGACTAGAGCATAATTCCAGAAAGGAATGGTCTAAAGACAGGGTTTGTAGATTTTTCAAAGACAGTCCAAGACTTAAGTGCAATCTGTTAATTCGCAAATATTAGGGAAAAGAGAAAATAAATTCAAAGGCTACAGAAGATCAAGACGAAGACGGCTCCCATCTCCAAGACTACAATTTCCAGAAGGATCTGGGTGTAAAACCAAAATAAATGAACAATAAACCATCCAGACACACCCCAAGTGGTTCTACACATGCACATGTCTGTTCCTACCCACCAAAATGGATATGAAGGAATAATAATTAATACTTCCCAGGTATTCCTCCACTTCTGGAAAGCAAATTAACTTTCTGAGCATGAACACTAAGTCTCTGATGGGGGTTTATAACAAAAATAACTTT
The DNA here is from genome assembly GCF_000738735.6 of Corvus cornix cornix. NCBI lineage: Eukaryota > Metazoa > Chordata > Aves > Passeriformes > Corvidae > Corvus > Corvus cornix. Next base: position 2,495,421 of record NC_046334.1, on the reverse strand, counting down.
ACAGCTTACTGCTGTAGTTCAGTTACTTCATTAGTAAGCAGTTTAAGGCAAGACTGATTGTCTAACACAAGTATAGTCTGAGATAAAATAATGTGGAATACTCCAATCTTCAAGTGTACTTTGATGAAAACAACGCTAATTGATAAACAAGCAAAATAATTACCAAAGTGTCACGAAGCACAGTAATGAATGATTTATCATTATGAGTGGTTAAAGAAAGATGCCAGCTTTACTCCTGTATTTTACACAGTCAGATCTGTTTTTCAAGATTCTCAACTTGAAAAAAAAAAATTCAGATAATCATCAACTGTCCTTGGGCAAGTTTCCACACAAGCCCTCACAGGATTTACACCAACAGCTCCCATTTACTTTTAGCCCCACAATTCTTGGATGCTCCAAGCACTAGGCTGGCCTATCCAGACATGTTACTGAAATACACATGGGAATTTTCCACTTTGCACTGCTGGGAAGCAAAATGTGTGCAGACAACACTTCACACAAGCGTTTTAAGCTCGATTACTTATGATAAAATTTTGTGCCCAGGGACCAAACACCACAGGCATCACCACACACCCCTCAAAGCTCAGTTTCAGCAAATAACGTTCTTCTAAGGACCAGCAAGGCTTAATCAGGGGTGTAGTTCTCCAACAAAGCTTTCTTGGCATCTACATTGCATTGGGGTACAGGTTTCGACTGAACTGTGGTGACTTTGGATAATGCCAAACCCAGCTCTCCAGTGACAGCAACCTTCTAGTCAAGAACACTCCTGAGAAGGATACTGCTACAAGGTCTGCCTCAGCACACCGCGCTATTGAAAAGAAGCACTTTTGAGCAGACGTTTGCATTGTGGTAAATTGGCAGAAGTGGCTTCCCAAGCAAACCTACAAAACAAATATTTAGCTCCTTGCAAACAGCACCTATGCTCTCTAACCCTAACGATCTCATTTTAAAAATCCCTACTACTTATAAATCTGAAGCAGATACTACATAAAGTACCACCACAGCTGCTGGGGCTGCTCATGGCAGTGGGCTCTGCAGCCACACTTCCCACCTCACCTCACCAGCAAGCTGTGCATCTTGTGCTGAAAGCCATATCCTGGGTAAATTCCTGTTCCTCACCCAGATTTCATTCAGAGAGAGATGCTCCTTTCGCCTCATTTGCAGTGTAAGCCAGAAAACACCTCACCTTGCCCCAAATTTGAGTATTTTTCAGTTGAAACATTAAATTGGGAAGATAACAATGATGTCCTGGAAATAAAGCTAAGGGCAACACATGAGTACTGGCCATGTGTTTTCTTGAGTCCTTTTTGTTTCTCTTTTTTGTTTGCTTTGTGCTGGGGTTTGTTTGTGATTTTTTTTTTTTAAGCTAATACTTAATTTTTGTTGAAAATTTTTGCAATACTTTTTAAAATGTGTATTTCATGAATTGGTCTTCTTGGCATTAAAGCACCTTATTCATTTGACTTAAGTAACTTTCAAATTGGATGGGGGCCACAGGAAAAAAACCCAACAAAATCAAATACAATATATGTAACTGCATTTTAATCTAAGTCCTGGATGTCTAAATTTAATGTTTGCAGGTTTTGTTACACTTACGCACTCCATCTTCTGGCATAACAAATAAATTAAATACCTTTTTCCAGACTGGTGGTGAAAATGATTTCTCTAATGGAGTACAGTCTTGAATTAAGAAATTTGGAAGGTCCTCCAACCTCTACATTGACACTGTTACCTCCCTCTAAATACACTGAGACACAGCCTTAATATTTTAATTTTTTTAAAGCATGCTGTTTCTGCAGGGCATCAAGGCTCATTTCCAGCTCAGCTCAGAATCAGAAGCTGACTCAAGATTTCCCATTAACTCTCCCTTTAGTTACTGAGTAAGAAGGGAAAACAGTCTTAAGTTGCTTATTTTTTGTGAAGCTGAACCATCCATTCATAGGAGGAAAGAACAGCACAGAGCAAAGAAAGCTATGCTTGTTTCTCTACACAAATAAAATTATGGGCATGACAACCATGCTGTTAAAGAGAAATGGTCATAACAAACTGGTTTATAACCACAGTTTTGGCTATAGACCATTTAAATGCTTATTTTTTACAAGGAATATCAGGACCTCACACCCTGAGCATTTTAACGTACATACACCCAAGTGTCCTAAAACATCAAAAATAATTCATCAAAGGGTTCAAGAAACCTTATGTCATAAGCCTTGGAAATTGCCTCCAAGCATAGCTGTCCTGGGGGAAGGACAGAGAATTCTATTAAAGGCTTCTAGGGTATTTTACTTCCTGGAAAACAAGAAGAGGAGCCCTCTACAATACCTATTCACAAACACTTGGAGCTGTATCAGAATGACAGTTTTCAGCCCAAAGATACTTTCTAAAACAACAGTAAGAGGTCAAATCATGCTGAAATTTTTGTGAGGACAAAAATACCAACAAAGGAGGTGAATGATGTCAAATGCTTCTCATGTATCAGCATTTCTCAAACACAGTTCTGTTCTCTTCACAAATATGACTTTGAAATAATCAAACAGAAATAAAAATATTTGTTGAAAGTCTAGATCTGGAAGAAAAAAAGGTATTTCATTTGCTAAGCATCTCATGAATTTGGTCTCACAACCCAATAGGCTTTAATACTGCAGTGGGATTTCTCTTGTAAGTAAAAGACGGGGCACTTGACCAATAAGGAATAAACCCTGTACTATTCTAAAAGGAGCAACCTGGTTAAAACAGTGATGTGGACAAAAAGCACTTCAAAGAGCCCAAAGTGGAAAAAACCCCAAAAAAGTGGGCATGTGCACTAAACACTCAGCAATTTAAGTCAGAACTAATGTATCTCATGTTCAAGAAAGTCAATTATAAAATAACCAAGTCAGGACAGACGCTGTTACACTTACAAATATAATTATTGCAGAACATTTTTCAAGTAGTAGGAAGTGTACTCCAGCAAATCATACCCTCTGTGCCCTCACAACAGGTACAGAGAAGGCCATACACAAAGCTATGCCAGTAAGGCACAACAGCTGGCAGCCATTCACCAAGATGAAATTGCCACCAATTCAATCCACCAAAACCAATCCACTGCTTCATGACCACTTACTCAGCAAGTCACTTTTCTCCAATCCACTCACACGGGCAAGGAGAGGACTCAGAGCTCAGGTGACATCACCCTGCACAGAAGAAGGATGCAGGATCATTTCAGATGTCCTCTCCTCCAGCCCTGTTAAGCCCCTGGGTTTCTCCACCCAAATCCTGCTTTAGAACAACCCAACTGTTTAGAAGCACCCTAAGAAAATAAAACTTAGCATTTACAAAACACCGACACGATTCTCACCTCAGAGTCTCAATATTTAACAGATACATCACAAAACAAATATTTTCTTTTCTCGTGTTCTATAAAGAGCTTCTGTTAACACGAAGCATGCAAAAAAAAAAAAAAAAACAAAGCAAAAATAACTCACAAGTATTTTGTGCTAAGTACTCATTTCCTTGTATTTCAACTGAAATATTTTCACAACAGCATGAAAACTATCTCGGAGCACAAGACTCCAGCACAAACTGGAGTCTTTTGGAAAAGAAAAGCCACTGCAGTATCCAGTGTTCAGCCGGGAGCAAGGACCAAAACAAAGGAACAAAACCAAGGAAATACGAAGCAAAGGTTAATTGCACACTACGTAGTGTCGGTGCTTTAAAACTAGCTCAGCTAAAATAACTAAGTGACCTTGCACGATAATTGCTTGGAAAAGCAGGCAGGCAGCTTCAGATTGCAAATGTTAACTGAGAATATGTTTGTAATAAAAGTCTGGAAATAAGTGGTATCATGTAAATGATGCCATAAATTAAGCCATTTGGTCGTAACATTAAAAAAAACCAAAAAACCACCAAACCAAAAATACTCATTTCAAGATGTTTGCTTTGGGGGAGGAGACCTTCAAGGATGCCTACTACTGGAGTTACTCCCTGCTGTCCCTCCCCAGGGAACTCTGATGAGCATGCAAAACGGGCTGCGCAATTCCCAGTGATCCCCTGTTGTTCCACGGCCAGGGCTCAGACGAGGAGGTAGACAGTAAAAGACAAGATGCCACTTGACCTCCGCTTAAACACCGCAACTTCAGCGATGTGTCGCCTGAAAAGTTCACGCTTGACCGTTTTCCTCCTTTTTAAGCCCAACCGGGAAGCGCAGTAGCACTTATGCAACGCTGTTCCTTCAGAGGCGGCTGGGATGTGGAAACTCGGAGAATATCCAGGGAGGGCACTGCATCCCAGGCGCGCTGGGAGTCATCCCAGGTCTAGGATGTCCCTCACACCACGTCCCCAAGCTGGCAGCCGGGTGGCAACCCAACACGGGGGGCTCTGCGCCCACACACCGCGGTGTTACCCCCGCTGACACCACCGCGGGCCGGCTGTCGGCGACACCAAGTAGTTAAAGGGGAGCCGCCAAAAGAAGCCAGAATTCGGTGTCCGAAAAGCGGCGGCTTCCCGCGTCCCGCCGCTCCCGCCCTCAGCGCCCCGCGCGCGCCAAGCACCGCGAGCGCGCCTCCCCTCAGGGCTGCGGAGCCGCCGCTGAGGGACCCCCGGGCGGGTGGGTGCCCCCTCAGCCTTCCAGCCCCCTCTTCCCTCGCGGCGCTCAACCTTCCCCAAGGAGCAACGCCGGCACCTGCCGGGCTTCTCCGCACTCACCGCTGCGGCGCCGGACGACGACCACGCCAGAGCCCGCCTGGTGAGCGCCCGCCCGCCGCGCCACACAGGTACCGTGCGCGCCGCCCCTGGGCCCCTCTTCTCTCCCCGCCCGAGCGCCCCTCACGAAAAGGGCGGGAAGGGACGCGTCCTTCTGGCGCCCCTCAGGACATGGCGCTCCCCCACATTCCCCCAGCTCCCTCCTCAGGTCACACCGTCCCCTCCCTCGGAGACACCGCATCGACGCGGCTCCCTCCCCACTCCCACGGCTCTTCCCCTCAGCCCTCCGGCTCTCACCCCCACTCCCACGGCTCTTCCCCTCAGCCCTCCGGCTCTCACCCCCACTCCCACGGCTCTTCCCCTCAGCCCTCCGGCTCTCACCCCCACTCCCACGGCTCTTCCCCTCAGCCCTCCGGCTCTCACCCCCACTCCCACGGCTCTTCCCCTCAGCCCTCCGGCTCTCACCCCCACTCCCACGGCTCTTCCCCTCAGCCCTCCGGCTCTCACCCCCACTCCCACGGCTCTTCCCCTCAGCCCTCCGGCTCTCACCCCCACTCCCACGGCTCTTCCCCTCAGCCCTCCGGCTCTCACCCCCACTCCCACGGCTCTTCCCCTCAGCCCTCCGGCTCTCACCCCCACTCCCACGGCTCTTCCCCTCAGCCCTCCGGCTCTCACCCCCACTCCCACGGCTCTTCCCCTCAGCCCTCCGGCTCTCACCCCCACTCCCACGGCTCTTCCCCTCAGCCCTCCGGCTCTCACCCCCACTCCCATGGCTCTTCCCCTCAGCCCTCCGGCTCTCACCCCCACTCCCATGGCTCTTCCCCTCAGCCCTCCGGCTCTCACCCCCACTCCCATGGCTCTTCCCCTCAGCCCTCCGGCTCTCACCCCCACTCCCATGGCTCTTCCCCTCAGCCCTCCGGCTCTCACCCCCACTCCCATGGCTCTTCCCCTCAGCCCTCCGGCTCTCACCCCCACTCCCATGGCTCTTCCCCTCAGCCCTCCGGCTCTCATCCCCACTTCCATGGCTCTCCCTCCTCTCCCTCCACTAGACCCTCCACCGCGGCCGCCCGGGGGCTTCCCCTTGCGTTGCGGGAGGAAAGAGGGAGAGGGTAGGCTGGAACAAGCAGCGAGATGGAACGAGAGCCCTCCTCCACCTCCACACCCGGACCCTCTGCCCCGCGCCGCAGGCGGGAGCGCCTGGCCCCCCTCGGTACCGCCGAGGCCCCTCACCGCTCTCCCTTCAGGGCCGCTCCTCCGCGTCGCTGCCTCTGGTAAGGAGCCGACGACCGCAGCTCCGCTCGGGGCTCTTGTCCTTCAGCCGGGTCCGCCCGGCCCGGGCTGCGGCGCTGCTGCGGCGCCGGGAGCGCCGGGCCCGCCGGTGCCTCCGCCCGGGCTCTGCTGCACCTGCTGCGGGGCTGGGCTGCCCTGCGAGCAGAGGAGGCTCCCTCGCTCCGTCCTCACTCAACTTCTCATCACTCCGGGCTGCCCCCACTCCGCCCCACCGCATGCACCGGCGCTACCGCTCCCCCCCGGCTCCGGGGAAAGGCTCGGCTGCCCTCCCGCCCCATGCACTGCCCCGCTACCGGGACGGCGGGCAGCTCCCGGCACAGGGCAGGTCTCCTGTGCCCGCCTCTGGCGGGAGGGACCGGAACCGCCTCCGCCAATCAGCCCCGGCGCAGCTGCTTTTCGGTTCCAGCCCCGTGCCATAGGCAGGGACACCTGGTCCCATGGACCGTGTTGCTGTAAGCCAAGTCCAAAGCGCTTCGCTAGTTAACTGCCAACTAAACAGTGTAGTTATCCCGCCCTCTCTCACCCGGCAGACTTTAAACACAGACGCTAAATCTCCAGTTGGTTTTGTGTGTGTGTGTGGTTTGGGTGGATGTAGATTTGTTTTGGTTTTTATTTTCTGTTATTCATTTATTATTTGCCAGTGATACATCAAAATTTAGTAAAACTGTAGTCTCATAGCTGACAGACAGTAAAGTCCTTTGAAAGAACAAGATTTGGCCCCTCACCTCTCATACGCTCTAACGTCTAAACTTTCCCTGTTTCTTTTAACTTACAAGTTTGCTGGAGTTTTTGCAATGAGCTTTAAAGGACAAGAATTCTCAGATTATCTTTTTGATTTGACAGATCAAGTTACTCCTTTAAGAAAAGTGAAGGTTTAAGTTTCGTCAGACAAAACAAAAAAGTTAATGAAATCGGAATGAGAGGTTAATGAAATGGCATGATAAGAAAAATTAACATGAGCTTTAAATTGATCTCCATTCTAGTCAAGACGGCTTGCAAAAGAAAATGAAACTTTACTTTCATTCAAATCAATCCAATTTATTTGGGACATAAAATTTTTCTTTATATTTGTTATAGAGCTTTTTAAGAGCTCTTCTGTTTCTCACATAAAGAACAAATCATTAAAGTTTCTCAAACCTCATGCCCCTTTTAATGTCCGGTTAACATTAAATCATGTGGTAAACTTTCATGGGTGGTACTGAAATCCTACAAGGCAGTGGTGGCCCTTGGCGTAAGGGAAATATTGAGCTCTGAAAATGAAGTTCTCAAGTCAAATATCCCCAAATCAACTATATTCACTCTATTTTGTTGAAAAGTTTAGTTACTTGTAGGCAAAATAAATTCCAATTTATATTAGGTAAGAACTGAATAAATTCAGTTCCTCTGCATATCCAAATGACATTCTTATTCCAGTGGCAACCAATTTAGTAAATCCAAAACCAGGAGAACCATTCCTAAGGCATAACCATGGGCATAAGTCTGGATTTGAAGCAAGCGTAGATTTTGTTCAGACCTTCCTGAGCTGTGCTGGGATCACCTGCAGGTTTATCAGTGTTGCTTTGGTTTCTTGGGTAGCAGCTTTAATAAAGCTGTTCTCGCTGTGAAAGTGGCAATCGGTGCAGTTACCTGGGGAATTCAGTTACAATTATTTACCAGACCTTGGCAAAAAATTAAAGGTTTCTTCATGGAATGTTGCACTGAAAATGTTTCACAGTGGTGGTAGTACTTTGAATTTAATTACTGTGTGCTGTATCATACTAACTCAGGAATGCACGTTATTTCTAAAAGCTTTTGCATTATCCCACACACACTTTACCTTTCCTGTCAGCAGGTCAGACATGCTGGATTTCCTCACTGTTCTGCCTTCCCAGTTTCCTATCTTGAGCAGATGAGAATAGGTCAGACACAATATTTTATTGAAAATTAATGTGTTCAAGAGTTAATGATTTTCTCATAGAATCCTACATTTGTTGTAAGGGCATCTTTCCTTGGTGCCAATACTTCAACTCTAGGTATATGTACATCATATTGTCCTGTCTTTGCCTGTTATGGTTACGTGCTCTTGCAAAATTGATTTTATTTCCAACTCCAGATATGCCTATAATTTTGTACTTAACAATTTTGTATTTCTTTCAAAGTAAATATAAGGCATTCTTTATTAGCTAAGCTATTATTATAACTCTAAGATGTATAAGGTATGCAGCCAAACACTGAAACAGGGATTTCTTGTTCTCCAGTAAATTCCAGATCCTAACAAAGAAATTCTGCATTGCAAAAATTTTAGTCTTAGAGTTTGAAATTGTGATAAGGAAATCAGATTCAAATAAAATAATAAAAGTTCACAAAATGCTATAAATATGAAGCATTCTTAATTTTTGTTAAAATTTTGGAGAGCTAATAAACATTTCAGAAGTGGTTTTGAAGAACCTTCTATTGTTGTCCAAAGGGACACCTTCAAACTATTTTTCAGGAGAGGAATTTAATTAATTTGCTTTTAAGTTGGACAGTGATGTCATCAAAGTTATTTTTACTGGGTGAGGAACAAGAAACACCTCTTGATGTGACATGTTTTTCCAAGGTTGTAGAGTGCCTTCAACCAACAGAATGAAGTGAGAACTTCATTCTGTTGGATTAAGACAACTGTTCCCTGTTGTGTTTTCTTCCTGGCAGAGTTTTTATCATGTTCATAAGAATAAAGAAATACTACGCTGTTAACTCCAGATTTGCGATTCTGCAAATCTGATTAATTGAACTGGACAATACGTGTAAGTTCTATTGAAGATTATGTCTGTTGGGCTTTTCTACTGATTTGCACGGGTCTTCTGACCAAAGAGGAAGGAATTTCTCCAGTAGATTTCTGGATCATGATGATTCAGTAAGTTCAGTAAGTGGTTTTTCCTCAGCCTTGATTGTTTTGGCTATACATGCACATACCTCAAGAGTTTTTACAGAGCAAAGTGCGAGTATCACCTTCCTTGTAACTCAGATTCCAAGACAGCGTTCGCTGCCTTTGCATCCTAATTGACATGCAGTCACAAGCAGCCAAACGAATTTATTTAAATAGGGTTTGTAGTTCTTTAGCCTTCCAATATGCCAAAAGGAATTGATCATCTGAATTGCATAGT